>NC_087513.1:2526988-2826988 GCF_963921805.1 Phalacrocorax carbo | reverse complement strand
GGAAGTTGCTGCATATGGCAGGGAGAATCATCCAAATCAGTTACACCTCCCAGCGGGTCGGTAAATAGATAAATCAGAGTGGTCCCTTAAGCATAATATCAAAAATCTTTCCCTTTTTACTCACAAAGGACAATGAAATAGACCGGCAGATTTACACGTGATTAGCTAGGACACAATAAAAAGATGATCTCACTTCATTACAATGATTTGGTGCTGTATTCCCTTGCTGTTCAACCGGCGTGTCACATGCCTGGTGCCCTGTTAGAAAAATGGCATTTCCCAGCCACGTTACCTGCCCGAGTGACAAACGACGGTGCCTTTGAAGTGTTCTCTCATGCTAACCTTTCTTCATAATTTGCCTTAATTCACGACGGGGTCTTTCCTTTAGAGCCCGGCTTGGTCCTCATGTGGAAAAATTAAGGTGTTACCAAAGATCCCGTGGACGTGACGGCTGCGGTGGAGAGTGCAAACTTTTGTAGTCTCTTCATAACAGTGCTGCTCATGCCTCCCTGTTAGTACATACAGATCCTTGCATTTGACTCGAGATTAAGCTAGCGATGTGCTTCAGTTTGTCCGCAGCGTGGTGTAAGGCTCGCAGCTCAACTCTTGCGATTCCATCCGCGAAAACAGCAGCGTGTGTGTCTATTGGTAAGTTCTTAAAACTGCGTTGCTTGTCGCTCTTCAGTATTGTCTAAGAAAAGCAATTGTAGATTTTTTTCCTGTTCAAGTTAGCCATATTTTCACTCTAGAAGCTTCAGCTTCCTTCGGCGTTGCGAGGTGAGCGCAGTTGGATAACCTTTTGTAGAGGGCACGTTTGTTTCCAGTGGGATGGGTGGGATCTTGAGGTGCCATGGTTTTGAGGCATTCATCTCAACAACACGTTGTTTTTTCAGCGTCCTGCATGTCGTGCCGTTCATCAGCAATTAACAGCCACTGCTTGAGCAGTTAGGAAATAGGGTCGTAAACACGTTTCAGATAATCTGTGCTCTTGTCTTCATGCTCAGAGGAATCCCGAACAAAATAAGGATTCCAGGGGATGGGAAACTTGTATCAGCAACTGTGAAAATAATTTTCAGTGCATGGTTAGGCTTTGGTTCTGCCGTTGGTAAGGGGATAGGCCAGGGCCCTAGAAAGCATCACGTTGCAGTCTGAATTGGAACATCTTTCTGATTCAGCTTTGTAGTGGGAAGTAGTGCTGAAGGAGAGAGAGCTCCGTCGCTGACTTCGCGCACGGTGTGGTTCAAGACAGGACTGTCGTACCAGCAACTAGTCAGTGCTTTGCTTAAAGTAGAGCTGAGAGTCTCTTTATGCTTATACAAATTACTAATTTGTGAGTTGTTGCAAACCCTTGTATCTCAGAGTTATTTGGAAGGATGAATAAAGCCTCTGCATCTCTGGGCCACGCGTACTTTAATGCATCTGAGTATATGTAGATCAGAAGATGCGATTTGTAGAAATCTGTACGGCAGCTTAGAAGTCAGTCTTCCCTTAATGGCAACCTGCGTGAGTGCTTTAAATTCTCTGAGGTTACAGGATGTATAAAGATGGTTAGAATTTGGTCCTTGTATTCCCAAATCCCACTTTCCTTTTTTAGCAAATATTCTTTCAGCATAATGTTCTTTGGTTTAATATTCTTCAGAGACTGAGTTTGAGAAATGTTCTTTGTTACTTATGCTTCATATCTGCTCTTACACTTTTATTTTATATACACTGCGTTTTTGGAAAACTAACACGATGCTAATCTGAATTTTTGCACTGACAGGCTGAAACGTATCCTGTAGTCAAACACCGGCAGAAGCAAAATGACTTCCTAGTTCTTACAGTCCACCTAAACATGTATTGACATTCTCCGCAAAGTCATTTGAACGAAAATCCAGACATCAAATAGCCGAGTGAAGGGATTCTGCAGGTGCAGATGAGAATGAGATTATGAGACTTATCTCCAAGGTCACAAAAATGTGTTCTGCCTTTTGAGGAGTCTTTATTGTAACGTTGAGTGGATGGTTCATTGTGTGCTGTAGCTGGTGCTGCTCGTTCCCAGCAGTTCAGCCTCCTGTGATTAGTGAGAAGTGCTAGCCTTGTATTTTCTGTTAGTGCTTGTTTAAGGCCAAGGGTTCAGGTTGAAGGTTTCGTTGAACATCCTTCTCTTTCGCATTTAGTTTTGCTGCGAGCTATAAAATTAACAATTTCCTTAAAGATCGAATTAAGGGTTCACATATTAATTGATGGTATAGAAACAGTCTCCCGCGCAAGTTGTAGTAGTTCTTCACGGTCTGTGTGAGATTATTGCGTGATCTATTAGGGACATGTTCTTTTGGATGCATAATGTTGTGCTGTATTAATGATGCTGAGAGTCTTTGGCTTCATTCTGAAAGGTTCTGTAGAAGGAATGTGAGTCCCTTTAACATCTCTGTGGCAGCCCCCTCTGAATTGTAACTCGGTGTCTGCTAAAGGGGTAAGTTCTGGAAAACGAGAGTAGTGCAGGCAGCAAATATAATCAGAGCAATGCAGTTAACTTTAGGGGAAATTTATTAATTGAAATTTCTTTTTTTTGCTGGCTGGAGAACAGACATTAGAATGTGATTTTCTTTGTAGCGCAAACCAAAGACAAAACATACCTTTAATGAGAAAAAGCAGATGAGCTCAGTTTTAAGAGCCTAGAAGTAAAGATCAAATGGCCCCTATGCCACCAGCTGCTTTGCAGGACAGAGGTTCCAGAGCCAGCTTGAAATGGGCAGTTTTGGGTATTGGTCAGTCTATTTGCTCAATGTAGTCTTGATTTACCAGTACCCAAATACCTCCTGTATCCGCGCACCAGCCTGCTCCACAGACGTAATGCAGAGCTCGGGGTAGGCTGCTAACATTATGTGCAACCGTGTGCGTGTGGTGAGGGAAGAACAAGGGAGTGGGTGGTATGTAAGTGGGTTTTTTGTGCTTTTACTCCTAGAATAGCCTCTCTAGTGCTGAATGGTTTAATCAGATGTATATGGTACTGTTGGCAGCTCTTCCAGCTCAATGCAGAGGTAATTTAATAGTAGTACGATTATAATCCCGATTCTGTGAAACCCTCCCTAGTGGAATGGGAGTGGGGAAGCAAACTTTTTCAAAAAATGATGTAAAATTTTTTGCTGTCTTGTGGACAAAAGATCCTTTGAAGAGCTCTTCTACTTCTGCGCTTTCCAATTCCTTTCTGTGTTGAACAGGGCTTTTTCACACCCCCAGCTTTCCTGTCATCGTGTGTCCATGCATTCCACCTGCTGAAAATGTCTTTATCTTTTCACTGTAGTCCCAGCCAAGATATTGGAAAGGTAAAACTTCTTGAAGGTGTGTATTTAAAATACCTTTGTGAGCACAGAATTGAAACTTTTGGAGCTTAGCTTATTATATGTCATTATCTGCCTGAAAAGGCTCTACGTGGTATTGAAGGAGCTGCAGTAGCCCAGTGAAAATGCTTATGTTGCACTGACAATGGTTTGAGGGATTGTTGCTCCTTTGGAGCTTCAAAGTGCCAAATTTGGGTTTTTTTTGGGGTGTTGTGTCTGTGTGGCTCTAGGGAAGGGGAAGAATAGAGCAAGACTGATCATTTTGGGGTGCCTGTGAACTTCTTGGATGCATTGGGCTGTAACTGAGTTCATAGCTGTCCTTTTCTGCCTTACTAAAGAGCCTGATGGTTGTGTTAAAATAGTATCAGTCCCAGCACCTCGCTAAGATCCTGATGAGGCTGGCATGAATGCACCTGCTTAATTTGGTTTTGCAAGTAAGGCCAGCAAGACTGCCTGTGAGACTTTACTTAAATTATGTGCTGGCTTAGCAGAATAAAGCTGACGTGGTGTACTTAATGAATCTGAAATGATTTCCATGAAGTATTTGCTGAACTTCAGCTTATTTTTGCAATCTTGAAAATGGCTCATTAATTGATGGGAGACTGACTATCCCTTTGGACAAAAGAAGTGGGGTCCAAATTACAGTTTCTCCTAAACAGAGCTGACTTTCTCATTTCGATCATCAGTAGAGTGGCCCCAGGGAGTTGCATTGCTTTTAAAGAAGTCTTTGGGTTTAAGACATGCTCTTTTCTTATCTGCCATATTTTGTCTCAGTTTTTCACCGTATCACACAGCATGATTGAGGTTGGCAGCGATCTCTGGAGGTCATCTGGTCCAACCGCCCGGCTCAAGCAGGGCCACCCAGAGCCAGCGGCCCAGGACCACGTCCAGACGGCTTCTGAATATCTCCGAGGAGGGAGACTCCACAACCCCCCTGGGCAATCTGTGCCCGCGCTCCATCACCCTCACAGTAAAATGCATCTCCTGATGGTCGGAGGGAACCTCCTGTGGGTCAGTTTGTGCCCACTGCCTCTGGTCCTGGCCCTGGGCACCGCTGAACAGGGCCTGGCTCTGTCTCTTTGCCCCCTCCCTTCAGGTATTTCTACACATTGATAAGGTCCACCTTGAGCCCCCTCTTCTCCAGGCTGAGCAGTCCCAGCTCCCTCAGCCTTCCCCCACAGGACAGATGCTCCAGCCCCCTCAACATCTTCATGTCCCTTTGCTGGACTCTCTCCAGTATGTCCATGTCTGCCTCGTACTGAGGAGCCCAGGACTGGACACACCACTCCAGGTGTGGCCTCCCTACCCACCCACAGTTTCTCCTCTACACCCAAACTTCTGGTTGCTTCTCACTCAGCTTCTGAACCTGCCCATCCTTGGATTATGATCACCTTTGTTAGTTTAATCTGTTCATGCCTTTTGTGATTTTACTATCTGTTATATGCTGAGGGGAGCCCTTCTCCCTCTCTGCAGCTGCCTGAGAGGGGCTGGAGTGAGAGGGGGGTTGGTCTCTGCTCCCAAGTCACCAGTGATGGGACGAGAGGGAACGGCCTCAAGCTGCGTCAGGGGAGGTTTAGGTTGGAGATGAGGGAAAATGCCTTCCCTGCCAGAGCGGTCAGGGATTGGCACAGGCTGCCCAGAGAGATGGGGGAGTCACCGTCCCTGGGGGGGTTCAAACAACATGTAGATGTGGCCCTTGGGGCCATGGTTTAGGAGGCCTGGGGGTGCTGGGTTGGCAGTTAGACTTGATCATCCTAGTGGCCTTCTCCAACCTCAGTGATTCTATGCTTTATATTGTATATGACTGTAGGGTAAGGTCATGCTTTAACTATAAATGCTCATGCTAGTTGTATGTACAACTGTACAGTGACAAGCAACTTGCTGCGGTTGCTTCCTTACGTGGAATGAGAAAATCTTGTATTTATATCTTAAGGGTAAAGCCTGTAAATTACTCGTTTTTCCAAGGCATTAATCGGTGTTTTTAGACTCATCTTGAACGAAGAGGGACTTGCTGTAGCAGGTGGAGTATCAGGCTGAATAACAGCGTGAGTCAGTCCTGATTCCACATTTGGTTTTCTATACAGCCTTGGACAAGATGCTCAGTTGAAATAAGGTAGATAGTTTGTCTTATGATAATGTGTGCTCAACCGGTGGCTGTGAAAGGCAATGTAAAGGCTATAGTGGCTTAATGTTTAAATTCTCCGGTACATTATTTATGTAGACCCTTTGTTTTCTTTGACGGATTTGTTCCTGCAATATCCTTTCAGATCTTTGTTCTCATATGGTCTGGTTGATGAAACAAATGGCCGTGTTATTTTTGAGTGTCCGATGGATGCCAAGGCTGTTCAGTAGCTATTTTGTTGTTTATCTCACTTGTTTTCTTCATTCCCCAAACTTCTGTCTTCCCTGAATTTACTGTTCTCGTCCATTCTTACTGCTGCATTATTGTCTGGAACACTTCCTATTGATTTTCTGTGTTGGTGATGATTTCCTCTTCTGCACACGGTTGTGAAGAATTGAAAGTAATTTGGTCAGAGGAGGTTTTGTGCCTCTGAGATCTAGAGGCCCCATTTAAAATCTTCTCTGTAACCTGATTTGAAGAAGTTTGATATTCTTGTTTCTTGAGTTGTCCTTTTATTAAGGTCACTTTGTGCATTCCTGTCTCTTTGGACAAATTTATTTTTTGTAGATATATGTGTATGTAATAAATAGATGTTTTTTATATTTATATTTTTAGACAAAATTCTTAAAATGTGTATTATGAATTGAATTTAATATTCCATTTTGAGGTTCCTCCACAAACCATTTACTGAAAGCAGAACAGCAAAAGATTCCATTTAGTCATTGTCTGATCGGTAAAAACCTTCTTGTGCCGACTTTAAGGAACAAGGAGCGTTTTGAGGTGGAGAGAGATTCACTTGCGAATATTGACCTGCAGGTTTTGGGTTGCAGGGGTAAGTGATTAATCCATGTGCCATAATCTATCGGAATTTGAATGGGTTCTTGTTAAACGTTTCATACCTAGGATAGAATCTAATAGTTTAGAAATTATCTGTTATTAGCTGGTGTTTAAGCTGATAGAGCAGCAGCAGCTTCGAGGATGCTGCTGGAGTTTTTGTGTCAGAGATTTGCATGTACGGGGATATCAGCGTTGTCAGTGAGGTCTTGATCTGCAGCATGTTGAGTACTTTGGCCCTAATCCAGAAAAGCAATTAGATGTATGGCGTGATTGGGACCGTTCACGTGTTTTAAGTTGTGTGTGTGCTTAAGTGCTTTGCTGGCTTATGGCCAGGCTGCCCAGCACCTTGCAGGGTGAAGACAATATTTTTGCAATAAGCTATGGTGGAACCTTTTTCAGAAGGTGATTAAAGCTCATTTCCTTATCTTTACTGGGAAAGAGCCCAGCCTGAACCTCCAAGGTTCAGAGTAGCTCCAGGGAGTTTTTTGTGTTTACGGAATATCTCCGTCACTTACGGACTACAAGGATAACGAATAAAGTTGTCATTTATATTCTGCTATTTGTCAACTTGCAAATGGGGTGATCTGTGGATAGCAGTTCATTATCTGTTTAACAAAATCTGTCATGTTGGGGATTAAAAATGTCATTCCTCAAAAAGTGAAGGGGTTGGGTGTATTAATGGATCCAGGCACCGGTGTCAGTGCTATATCGTTTCCATATGTGAATGGATAACACCATTTTCTCCTGTGCTACCAATATTTGTATGCAGTGAAAAATGAGGAATTGATTTTTAGGACATGGGCATCTAATTGCTCCAAGAACTTGCGTGTTCTGTGTTCATGCATTATCCCCATCAAAAGCCAGGCTGTCTGCACAGCTGTGTTGGGAAGCTCCTGCTGAAATTGAATTCCTGTCCTGCTGAACGGATTCCCAGGAAATCTCAGTCCTACCTGAAGCCTAAATAGACAAGAGAAGGAATAGGAAGAGAAGCACCCAAGTTGGTGTACAGCAAGTACTCAAATGATATTGAAGAACACTGTGGAGAAAATAGAAGAGTTTGGGGTGTTTTTGTTGTGGTTTTTGTTTGTTTTGTTTTTTTCCTTAAATACAGTCTGATTCTCCAAACTAGTGGGCTCTGCCCCCCAAAAAGGGAAGGTTTTTTGAACCCAGAGGTTATTGAGCTTCTATGACTTTCAAGTTTAAGGCACTTCAGAAGTACTCAGTGTAAAAAGCTGACTTGGAGCAAGGTATGGGTTGAGGCGATTTGATTGAAATGGAACATTTTGCAGAAAACTTGTGGCAGAATGTAAGTAGCGATTAAAGAAGGCATAAGACATCTTCTTTCTAATAAAATCTAAGACAAGACTACTCAGAGACCGGACAGATTAAGGGCACAGAGTAAAGGGTATTTTTTGCTTCTTAGTTTTTAGAGAGAGCAAGTGGGGTTTTTTTTAGAGGAAAAAAAAAAGTATAATGGGCCCTTTCAGCAAGTATAACGTAAATTGGTGATCTGGAAGGTAGTAGGGCAGCGACAGAAATCAGTGAATTCTAACAGTGTCTCTCTGTTTCTTTACAAATGAAATCACCTGAAGTACTTGGAAGGTCTTCGGTCAGGGGCAGATGAACGGGATATTACGTGGATGCATCTAGTTGCCATGATAATTTGAGAGGGACTATTTTCTTATCCTTATGAAAATTGGGTGGTGTGATAGATGTCAAATATTTGTCTTCAGTAGTCAAGTAAATATTTGCAATCTAACTCTCCCCATCAGTGAGCAAATAACTTGCACACAACAACATATTGCAGGAAGGAGGATGCATGAAATTACATGAAAATTAAAGATGAAGCATCTGAATGAAAATAGACACCAAATGAAACTAAAAACCAAGTTAAATAAAAATTAGGTGTTTGGATTCCCTTGTGATCGAAAGAACCAAATTATAGAGTGCGTTATGCAAAGGTGGTGAAATAACAAATGTCAGTGGAAATCTGTAAAGCTGTTTGCAGACTGTGCATGGAAGACAGACTTTTTGTAGGAGGTGGAGGAACATGGCTTTATTTAAAGAATTCCTCTGTCTAGTGAGATAAAAATTCAGAGTGGAGGGGACCACATATAGGGACAAAAACACTATGCTGTAAAAATTGAGGTGTATTAGCAGGTTTTATTAGCCTGTAGATTGAGGAGTGGAAACGGAATGGGGTTTTTCTTTTGTTTCATTCAAAAAGATCAGAGACCAGCGCTTGCTAACAAAATTGTGGTGGCTGCCGTCCTCCCATTCCTGATGTTTAAGTTGGGCCAGTGGAAGAGTCAGAACCTCCTGATGGAGACCTTGCCTTTGACTGGTTCTTGTAATGGCTGGTTCAAGAGCCCGCAGGAGGAGGGAAGCTGGTTTTTAGGTTAAATCTTGGATTGCTGTCTGACATAGTGTACCACGGCTGGTTCAAAATGAATAATTTGAGCTGCTTAGTAGTAGTTCCTAGAGTGTAATTACATTAAGTATCCAGAAGAGCAGGCTGAGTATCAAATGATAGAACGGACAGACAAGGAGGTAAAGTAAAAGGCTAAACTGCAAAGTCCTAAACAGGCAAAGGAAGCAAAATTCTTAGCTGGCGGCTGGTTTTCACTCGTCCAGTCTTGAAATTATGTTCCTTTGAACAGAAAGAAAAGCAGCAAATAGATAAACAGTACGGCTGCCAAGGTTGGAGGTGTTTATTTGGCGCAAATAACTTAAAATCTAGAAATCAAGCCCTAGGAAAGCTAATAAGCTGAAATATTTTTTTTTAGAGTAGGCAGTAGGAGGAAAGTGAAGATGACCGTTTTGGGTTTTAGGGATCAAATCTATTTGATACATCTTTAGACCGTTAAAAGCAAGACGCCTGCAGAAGTCACCGTGGTTTTGTTGAATTGTACAAGATTATGTGTTAAAAAAGGAGACATTACAGGAAAGCTAAATGATGTCTCTGAAACCAGTCATTAGTTTTGAGCGTGTAGACGAAGAAGGTACCCAGAAACTCTTCTCTCGTGATAATAAAGACATACAGGCAGAGCTAGAGGCTTTAGAAGAAACTTTGAAATTAATTTAAGCTCAAAGGCAGTATGGCAGAAGGCTTTTTTTAGGAAGCAGAAGTATGAAGTCACTGAGATGCCAGAAGAGATAAGCAACCTCTCCTTAAAGCCTCCAGCAAAGGATTGGAGGAGAAGCAGAAATGTTTTATTTACATGTAAAAAAGATTCTACAAATTATTTCTGTAGGGGAAGAATTACCTCTTGTGAGTTCTGGGGTTTTGTTTGGTTGGGTTTTTTTTTATAGTTTACTTAGTGCACTTGCAGGAGATAAAAAGCTTTCCAACAAATCAAAGTAGCCAGTGTTTTTTTGTTTTATTGGTTGGGGTTTTTTAATTGATTAAAAAACCGACCAGGAGATGTAAAGTAACAATCGGTGAAAAAGTATTGTAATGGAAAGAAGAAAAGTTAACTCAGTTTTTCTGATGACCCTCATGGGTCATCAGAAAATTGGGCTTATTAGTGGCCTTCAAAAAGGCCTGTGCAGGAGGAGAGCAAATTTTGACACCTGCCTAAAAATCTTTTGAGTTATTTGGGACAAGAAGGGAGTGATGACTCTGCAAGATGTTTAAATAAGTTAGCAAGTGTGTACTGAGGGGGAAGATGAAGTTATTTGAGCTTTCTTGGTTCTAAATTAGCCAAAACCAGGAAAGTGGGTGTCACTTTTAGAAAGCTCGGTGGCGGCCTTCTCTTAGTGTGCAGACTATGGTCCAAGCTAGGAAGATGCTAGGGTGTGTAAAGGATGGATATAAAATTAAATTTTATATTGCCTTTATAGAAAAGAATGCTGCAAGCTTCATCTGTAGGCGCCTGCCCTGAATTGCCCGTGCTCATCTTGAAGGATATTTCAGAACAAGAAGGGATGAGGAGAGGTGCAGGGGTGATCATAGCACACTTACAAACTGCCATCTGAAGAGAGGTTGGAAAAGTTGGGCTTGCTTCCCTTAGGAAGAGAATAAATAAGGAGGCACGTGATAAAATAATGGGTGGAATGTGAAGGGTAGGTGGCAGTTGCTGTTTCTTCCTGCTCCAAGACCATGAAACAAGGGTCTTCAGCACAGCAAAGAGGCAGGTAGTGGGTAAGAAGTGGTAGGTTTTTCGTGTGACTGCAGTTGAACGGAGGAACTGCTGCTTGAATCAGCTCGCTCTGACAAAGTCCGCGATCTTCATAACTTATCTCTTTATGGTTTCAAAATTCATAATGAGAAGTGGACTGGAGAATGCAGGCACTTGGGTAGATCTTGGGTGATAAAATATGTTGCAGGTGTCTGTCTTTCCCACAAGCTTGTTATGGGCAGATTTATATGTGAAGGAAATGAATGAAACTCCTTGTCTGCTCTACCTGACAATCATCAAATTTAAACAGAGAAACCAAACCCCCATGTGTTTTAGGGGCTTCTTTTTGGGTTCTGTTTTCCGCTTGCAGAGAATTGAATCTGAATCTGTACTAGCCGTCGTCCTACTATCCCTCTTTCTGCAGTACCATAAATGAGTTCAAGCCTGAGGAAATCAATAGTTACCTGAGAAGTCAGACAAATCTGAAGAAAATGCTGTGAAATCCAGTGGTGCAAGACCGTGTAATTTAACAACAAAGCATTTTTAGTGTTTGCTTTGCACACATCTTCTTTAATGCCCCTTGGCAGGGCCAAACTGAGTAAAGATAAGTTGATGTGTGGGGAGGATATTGTCCTCATCAATAATCTTCATTTGGGAAGGTTAATGCTGAATGAATTGTTAGAGAAGTGGCCAGAGTAGATCTGGACCATCCAGAGAAAATAAAGACCAAATCTTAAAGGAAAAAAAAAATGCTAACTGCAGAAAACATGCTGAGAATAGGAAAAGTAGCAGCTTAGATTTGGTGTAATTTTTAGCCTGGTTGCCCATGTGAGGGCTTTGCTTTTGTGTTGTCTGAGGTTTGTTCTCTAAAAACTTGATAATTTACATTTGACTGGCAGATGAAAATTTAGCTTTGGGCATTTCTATAGGTTTGATGTAGGTCAGTCACCTGGTTCGTGCTGCTGAGCAAAAGACTGGAGGAGAATAAATGTATAGAAACCTACAGAGGAGAGCGGTACCGTGCGTGACCTGACCACGGGAGACGCTTCAGCCAGAGCTTATGTTTTGCGATATACGTGAGATGAATCAACTGTGAGAACCAGTGCCACAGAAAACCAGGCTTCTCACATGCCATCTGCTAAGCAGCCGAGGAAGGAATGAATTGTGCATTGTCAGAGAAGTGTAAGAATGCGTCGTGCTGTTAACGAACGACACCGTGAGGAGCCTCAGATACAAATCCCAGGCAAAACATGTAGCAGTTACGAGATAATTTTTTCTGCAATTCAGAAGTTTAAAGGCAGATTATGTTTTTTGACATGAAGAGATACAGTGCTTCCAAAATTCACTGATTTATTCTTTCAATATGTGTGTGTATTTCTTCTTCCTTTACCCTCTTTCTTTGTTACGTACTGACTTACAGACTCCTGTTCTACAAGGTCTGACCAAGGATTGAGTTGCAGCGAGACTTTACTGGCCTTTCCCAGTGGGTCTTGTCCAGTCTCCCCTCCCCTTTAAGAACCCTGCTGGATTTAAATGTGGGGGTTAGAAATATATAAACTAAACTAAGTAATATATAAAATCAGAGGAAAAATTACTATTCCTGTATGTCAAGCATAAGCTGTCAACTGATTTAATTTCCTTCCGAGAGGTCGTGGCAGGGGTTATGGAGGAGGGAGGAGCAGTGGGTGGCCTGTGTCCTGGCGACAGCAAGCCTTCTGCTAGCGTTTCTCATAACTGATTTGGGGAACTCCGGTGTAGATAAAACTGTAATGAGGTGGGGTAAACAACTGGCTGGAAAAGGAGAAGTTATGAAGGGTCTGCTGTTAAGGGATTTATCTAACGGCTCTTCTGAGTGCTCTGTCTGGGGCTTGGTACTATTCAATATTTTTGTTAATGTCTTGAATAATGCAGCAGAGAATCGTAAAATGTGCAAATACCATCCTGGAAGGCAGGGCTTGGGAGCATATTGGAGAATACAGTGAGAGTTTGGAAGATCTTAATTAACTAAATTTCAAAGGAGAGGTACGCATTTGGCTGCTTCTGTGTATAGATATGAAGAGTTGGGTGCGCCTCGTCTTTGGCCAAGGGGTTGTGTGGTACACGGGATTGCAAATGGGATGAGAATCAGTATATAACACACAAAAAAAATCGGGTATTGCCCTGCTGAGTACCAGAGGAGCATGGCCTGCAGGGCGTCTGGAAATAATCCTGTTCCAGTCATTGCTGAAAAGGTTTTAGGTGTGATCCTGTGTCCTCTTTGGCTGTGGTCTCAAGGAAGAAGCCAAACAATAGTGGGGGGAGATTCAAAGGCGATCAACCAGCATGATCAGAGATTTAGGAAAAAAAATGACTTGAGTTAAAAGGAACAATCCATTTACTCATAGATAAGAAGGCTAAGGGGTGGAGGGAGGCCTTTGCTTTCAAATATATTGAGAGAGCTGAAAAGGGGAGGGGAATCACGTGTTCCCCAGGATACGATGGGATAGGAAGTACTGAGTCTTAAAGACTGGCAAGGGAGACCTGAACATTTCTTGTCTCTGTGTCTAACCTAACGGCTAGTGTATGTAAGCAGTGGATGATTTAGGGATGTGATATTGTTGTTGTGTAGCATCCTTAAAAACTTCCAAGCATCTGTCAGGCATGACAACATAACTGGTTCTTTGGGGCGTGGGGATGGACTAGGTGATCTCTTGAGGTCCCTTCCAATTTTCTGTGATTCCAGAAGAATCACTGGGATTATAGTCCTGCCATCCACAATGATGTATGAAATGCTAGAGAGCCAATCCACCAGCTCGCTGGTTATCAAAGCTTTGAAACTTTGCCTGTTTGATTTAGTTCTAAATACTGCCTTGCAAGTTGGGATTTGGAAGAACAAGACATTGCAATTAAATGTAGAATTAACGACAGGGGGAGGGTATGCGTTGCATTTAACTTCACACTTCTGATTTAAGTGCCAGAATTAAAATCATCAGCTCCCTGCATGGTCTCCTTATTTGTAAGAATTCAAGTGACATTAAAATTGGATTAGTAATGAGCTTTTGGTTGAAGGACCAATATTAAAATCAAGGGAATCTGAAGGAGGAGGGAGGGGGAGTGGTGCTTTCCTCGTGAAGTCTTCGTTGGCAGTGGCGAACTGTGTGTGTCTATATGGCTGCGCACACATCTTCCTCCTCTTAAAAGCTTTATCCTTGTTTCAGCCATGTACCAGAACCTTACTTGCCTTGATTTATAAATTATTTACACTTGGAGTGTGATGCATTTAAACTTTTTGTAAATAAAGGTATATATTAGTCCTCCTTTTATGACTGATAAGATCGGGGGAAAAGCAGCAGACTAATGGAAGGGAGCGAGGAAGCACTTGGGAGCTGCTGGCTCATACTTGACAGTGATTTGTATGTCTGTAGGTTTTCAAGTGCAGTGTTTTTTAAAATGTGCCCGTTGCCTTTTCTTTGTTTGGCTGTGACCTATTCTCACCTACTGTCTTACCTTGGGAGGGACTGTCTTTGCAGGAGTAACCGTATTTTTTTGCCCTTCCTGGAGCCACGGTACAGATGCATCTATTCTCAGTGCCATTTTTATTTACATCTCAGTAATATTAAGAGGCTCCAGCAAAGAGCAGACCCCAAGTATACTTGATATTCAGCAAAAATAATCTGATAGATGTTGCTTGAGACAAAAGAATGTGACTTGAGAAAGAGAAGAAATGAAAGTTGTGCTGCAGACTGATAACATGAACTGAGAAGACACTCTGGATCTCTTTGATTCCTGGTCCAGTAGCTTTATTCCATCCTGTGTGGTCTCTTCTCAGCCTCCCTGTTTTATCAGTTGTAAATAGAAGTGACAAATCCCCCTGCCATCTTACCCAGCTGAGTAACAGACCTTCTTCCATCCTCCCTCTCATTTCTCTATCAACTTCTGTGGACTGTTTTTGTTTTATTTTACTGGTTTTCTTATTCTTTTTTGCATTTGAAGAAATTCTGTGCACTAGATGCTGCGCATGCTAAAAGGAGGAGGGAGACCTCTTTAAGTAACAGCTTTTTTATCCATTGAAGATAGATTGGTGTCGCACATCAATAAATAGGTAACTCTCATCGCTGCCAACATTATTAGATTGCAAAGACAGTAAATTTACAGACTCTCTTGTGAGTCACAAATGTCTTAAAAACCCCATACAAGTAATTATCTGAAATGGAGACAAGTTAATGCGGGTTTTGTCTAAGTTTCTTCTGTTGTTCATGGTTAGAAACCATGCAGTACCTTAACAGAATAAAGTTATATGTATATATGTTAAATGTACCATGACATAACTGGACACATAGACTTATCTGCCTTGGCATTGATGAGCCGGGTTCGCACGTCTGGCTGCAGTCGTGTGCCACGAAGGACGGGCGTTGCAGATTACAGCGTAGCAGGTTTTCAAATGCGTGTGGGAAGCTTGCGATGGTAGGTAGACCCTTCACAAGCTGAACTGAATTTGGCAGTGCTCTGTTTTTTTCGTGGTGTTACAGGGGGTGCAGGAAGGTTATTTTAATTATTACAGTAGCATGAAGTGACGGCCGGTGGCTCTGCAGCGTTCTGAGTAAATAAAGTCACTTGAAATCTCCGAAATTTAGGAGCAGGAGGGAATTGGTGCAGTGGGTTTGGTGGAATCTCAAAGGACAGAATTTGCCGTGGTGGTGGCAGCTTTTCTTTTGAGAAAGCCAGCACTTAAATGGTAGCAAAACTGGCAGAGGGCTGAAATTTATGTTGCAGCCATCTGCTTTATCCTGGCTCCACCCAGTGGCATTACCCTGCCAGTTTCACACACTTTGCAAGGACTTCTGTGCGAACCTCAGATTTGGTGTCGGTACAGGATTTTGTGTTGGTTTTTTTTAAGGGTTAAGGTGTTGTACAAATGCGCTCTGCCTTTTTGCTCCTGCCCCAGACAGTGTAGCTTTTGTTTGGACTTATCTGTCCCGGTCCCTGTCTTTGATGCTGTTCAATACCATGCACCAGTAAAATGAACTTGATGAGCTGATGAAGGTGATTTGATGGAAAATGAATTCCGAGGGATTGGAGCCAGAGCTGGGACCTGAACTCAAATATCCAGCCCTCTGGACCAGATTGCTTGCTGACCTGGTATATTGCTCCAGTTTCCTTTTCATTTTTCAAAACAAACAAAAAGAATCCCCACCTCTGTTGTGTAATTGCAGCGCAGCCGAAGAATATCATCATTAAAAATTGACTATATAGCAATAGCCTCAGGATGTTCATGTGAGCTAGAATTTCAATAGAAAGGACCGAGCTCTTGGATTTCAGCTGGGAAAAATATGGATGGATTCACAACCCGCATCTTGAAGAATGAGAGAGAGGTGTTCTGCAGTAAGGTAGTAAAAGGCTGGACGGAGATGTCAGGGTGTTGTTCAGGAGGGGCTCCTTTCTGAGCAATAGCACCAATATATTGTTTGCTTTAGATCCCATAAAAATACAAAGTGTTTTTTTTGTCAGGCTCTTAGCTCTAAAATGGATTCCTGTTGCTATTGCATTTACACTTCCTTTTGGCAATCTAAAGAAATGTTTTTACTGAAGGAAACAATGACATGCATGATTGGTTTGGATATTGGAAGCCGCATAGTGATTCCAGAAGCACTTATGCTTTTCTGAGTAAACAAAAGCAATGGTTGCAGGTTTTGCTGGAGAAGTTTTCTCTAAAATAATTTGAACACTTGCCAAATTGAATGTGTTTCAAGAGGGCGCAGAGTATTCCCAGTGCTGAGAAGCACTTCAGAAATGAAGCTGGGGGGGTTCAGCGCTTTCCAACCGGAGGCCTCAGGTGGGATTGCAGGCGAGTCCTTATGGGCGGCCGTCGGCAGAGTCCTTATTGAAGAGTCAAGTGACGCTATCGGTCAGGATGGCGGAAAAACCCGAGCTCAACTGGCAGGGCTGTTTGTGCACTCGCAGCGCCCAGGCCGTGTCCCAGCAGGGACCTTTGTGCGGTTCCAGTTGCGGAGGTCGGATCAGCAGGTGCCGGAGGGTGTTGGGGAAGAAACCATAGTGTCATACTGGCCATTGCACGTCCTGGTTTGAAGTTTGATGCTTGGTTAAAAATGGCTTTTGTTGAGCCAAGAGCCTTTCAGACTGGCTTTAGGAAGGGTCTGTTCTTTCTCTGTTCCAGGTTTCATTGTGGTAATCAATTTGCCTTTTTACCTGCCATTAATATGGGAGGAAAGACAGTATCTACCTGGAAGTGGAAAGCCCCTTGCTCCTCCCTGCCCGTTCCTCATCCCTACGTAGGAATGAATGTCATTGTTCCTACTGTACCCCTTTAAAGCGCAGAGTAAGAAACGTCTTCAAGGTCACATTCCTCCTTGAAACTAATGATGGTGCTTTTCCTAATCGCGTTACCAGGTCCCCAGTATCATTAGATGCAAGCATTACTGTTTAGCTTCATTTGATAAGCTGACGAAAGGGGGAGGAAAAGGCTCCCTGATGCAGAAAGGCATTGAAGTATCTACTGAAATGGAACATGTTCGGAAACGCTATAATCTGCTTAATGTTGGCATTTTGGTGGCCCGGTGCTGTACCTTTTGTAGAGCAACATAAAAGGCAGAAGGGATAGCGATCCTGACGGGTCTTTAAGTGGCTGGAACAGCTCATGAACAGGAGCTGTGAAAAACTTGAAATTCTTACTTTTTTCCCCCAAGTCTGAAAACGGGAATCTTGTCTATGCTGTGAGCTCCCCCCTCTGGCATCAGGATAGTTGTAAGAACATCGAAGACCCTGAAGCGTTACAGAAATACGTGTTCTGGAATAAGGTCAGGGGCTCTTTTTTTTGCCAAAGCGTGATACTAAGCCTCCAACACCAGACCGACGACAGCACTGCACTGCTGCGCGCTTCCGTCCATTTGGGAATGGGAGGAATATAACACCCTATTTACCCTAAGTTTGACAAAGAGGGTCTCTAGTTCTGATGTCATTTCAAAGACGTCAGCGGCCTTATAAGCTGGGCTTGAAATGGTGGCTGCTGGGCTGATGTCAAAGGGGAACGTGGCCTTTTATCAACACCTTGGAGTCACTAGGCTTGTTCCTACAGAAGCCTACATCTGCTGCCCTAGTATTTAGCTGCTCTTTTGTGTAAAACCTTCACGCAACTAATATTATGGGCTGTTTCTCTCTGGTAAGTGCTTTGCCTCTGGGCCACAGCTGTAGATTCAGATGTGGTTGGATCTTCAAGGATTTGGTCAAATAGAAAATGCCACTGTGTGTTTAGGGAGTCAGGGAAACACTTTTTGTTAGTCTGGTGCTTGTTAAACTGGGCTGTTTGGTGCGATTTTCTTATTAAGGCAGCCTGAAAGGCGAGAGATCTGAAAGTCTTCAGGTTAATTCTGACAAATGGAAGAGATTACATATGAATTTACAAAGTGTAGGCTTTTCTAAATGCGACGTCATAGCTATTCCTGTGAGATCTGTTTAAAAGCCTTTTATATATAATGAAGCAACAATACTAGGTTTAACTATAGCAGACTTCCTTTTTTTAATCCATTTTTACTCCTTCGCATGCCTGACACCAGTTGGTAAATGCCTTTTTGTGGGTAATGCTCCCATTACAGCAACGTCTTATGAAGAGGTGGGTGGAAGATTCCTTGCTCATCCTCTGTTTTTTCAAATCACTGCGATGAAATTTTTAATTGAGCTGAAAGAAGACGAAGCAACTGGTGGCTATCCAGTTCCGTTACTCACTTTAATTAACTTTTGTTGTTCCTTACACCATTTCTTTCCCACTATTTGATACTGCTCGAAGGCAGAGTCTGTCTCTGCAGCTTCCAGTGCTAAATTTTTTCGTGCTCTGGGTTGTAAGTATAATAGTCACCTCCGCTGTACACATCTTTTCTTGGCTGATTTTTCTCCCGTGCAGCACCGCTGCAGCAGGCTAGCGGTTGCTATAGCTGCTATATACCTTGCTGGAAAAATGTAGTCTCCTAGGACTGTAGTTTGTCATTAAAAACTGATTCAGACTTAAAATCCAGTTTTAAATATTAATTCTGCAGTTTTGTATCTAGTTACACAAATACTCAGATCCTTCCAGTTTTTACCAATTAACATGCCTGACAGTAAATGAAGATGCATGTAATTTGTTTGCTAATTTGACTATGTAAGTCAAATTTGACTAGATAAGTCAAATTACTGTGTATGTGACATAGATGGGTCAGTCTGTCTGGCAGCTGACCCCGGTGTCTGTAGGACCCAAAGCAAAGGTCTCTGGGCTGAGAGTCCCTTATTCAGCCTCTGAGATAATCCCAGGTGCAGTTGCTGTTCACTCCGATTATAATTTGAACTCCAAGTTGGGTGAAATGCTTCTTATTTTGTAATGTTTTGGCATAAAGTATCCTATCATGGATCCCACGGCTATACAGCTCTCTCCGCAAGTGCAACAAAATTCATATATCCCTGCAAATGAATTAAAGTCGGAGGCTGGAATCCTGGTGAATTGGAATAAATCACAAGTCAGGTTTCACATGGGGCTTGGACTCCTGTCTGACTGACGTATTCAGCTTTTATATTCGTTGTGATGAGTCTGTAGGATGCGAATCTGGGCCGTAGATTAATTACCAGCAGCAACACGAGGGAAGGGATCACAGGGCTTGAACTACTCCGTCAGTGTGGATGTCCTGGAGCTCAGGGTTCAAGCTCAGGAGCAGAAAGCAGCACACCTGGATGCTCGCACTAGTGTTGGGCGCCAAAACACAGAGCCACAAGCTGCTCCCAGAGCACCGTACAGGTGTAATAATTTACTCCCAACGAAGAAGTTTTTACACTTTTGACTGGTGATAATCGATGGGCTGTACCCTCCAGGGGAATAAATCCCTGCAAGTCAGATTTATGAGGACCCTTACGTTTATTTGGCAGCAGGACGCTTGTTACAGGGATAAACGGAGCAAACAGGAGAAGAGCTGATGTGTTGAAAATGCCGTATCCTCTTTCTCAGCAGGACTTCTGTGGTTTTAGAGCAATGAAACTTTCCTTCTTGCTGTTTGGGACAAGTGGCTTCAAGAACTTGAAGTTTTTTTGGGGAGCTGAGGGTTGGGAGACATACAGGTGCTTCCTCAGGAAAGAATCCCAAGGTGTTTTTGTTCTTCTGTGCTGTAGGGATATTGCATGTTTTTGTCAAGTGCCTGATTAAGTTTGACATTTGAAAATAGAACTTCACGCAGAAATAAGTACTGTACTTCTGAGTATTTAATTAAGATGTTTAGTTCCTGTCAAGGCTGGTAGTTTCTCTTTCCTGTTAAGGGCGATATGTCTTCAACTGCTGAAATTTCAGAAACCTGTACTTAACCTTTAATCGTCGTTCCATTTACATAGAAATCTGATTAACAACTTTTAAAGTTCAGGAGCTGCGAGTAAATGCAATTAAAGCCCTTTTGGAGTCTGTTATTAAGAGCTGGCATTTAATGAAGACTGAGGACATGCTACTGTTACCATCTACGCTAAAGCAGGATGTCTTAAGCAATTAGTTGAAGGCATGAAATACATGAAGTGTGCTGTATTATCCATGAGTTAACATGGTTGGTATTTGAACAGCATGCTGCCTTGTCCTCCCTGCGCTGCTGCTGTGTTGTATGTGCCAGTGTGAGCAGCAGGAGCTCGGACCGGTTGGGTTAAGCGTAGCACTGTTTCTCCTGTGCGTTAGTCGCACGTTTCTTCCCCGAGACTGAGGATGCTCTGAGAGGTGGGTGTGTAGCAGGCACTGAAAGGGAGTGAATATATCCTCTTTCTTTCTGATCTAAAAGTGTTTGGCTTCACTTCAGGTCTAAACAGAACTTTCTAACTGTATCCTCCCCACCTCCAAAGTGTGCAGAAGCGGTGACGCTTAGCTGAACTGTAATTGCGGAGCAGAAATCCGCACTCAATTACCTGTTTAACTCTTACGCTCCTCCTTGACCTTTTTATGTGCCGCATGAACAAAACAAAGTCCTGTCAGATGGAAAGACAGCGGGTTCTCATCTTGCAGGAAAAGACTTCATTGTGTGCTGTTTGCAAAGAGGTGGTAATTATGCCTTTCTGAAGTTCATTGCTTTTTGGTCCATTTTAGAATACAGCTGGCTAGTTGTCCATCCTCTGGATCGTACCGGGCCATATGTATTTTGCAAGTTCTCATCAATCATATCAGAAGAACCATGCGCTATAGATACCTGTATGCGTGTATACGAGGGGGTGTGTGTATATATACAGACGTACACACCCACGTGTTTCTATACATCCACACACAGGTTTCTATACGGGCATCAAACAGTCCTAGCAGTTACACGTTACTGCCCAGAGGCCAAAAACTGCAAAAGGGTTTCTTTTTTATCCCCGAAGCGTTGCGCCGTACTCAGCAAAACCCTCCCAGCTGCGTAAATGTGTAGGTCTCGCCATTTCTAGTTGTTGTCGTGCAGGTGAAACGCCTGCTTTACTATGGAAACGCGCATCCAGACGTGGACTTTCTTTGGAGGAAATGAATAATCCCGACTGACTCCCCGTGCCGCCCACCTTCGTTCTGGCTTTTTTGTTTTCTTTTGGTGATAAGGGCCTGATACTGGAACGAGAAAGAGGCCTTGTTACTTGGATAATTTCTGCTAACGTAATCTGAATTTGCAGAACAGCTGATGTGCCTGGAGAAAATGAAGTGCTGTCCGTTTGTTTTATGACCTGGTTATTCAAGCTGAGTATTGGTAGCTTAAATTTGTCATCAGTCTTTGCTCCTTTTTTATTCAAATAAATAAATAAATAAAACAGCAGAACTGCTGGGAAAGCTGGAAAAAGACACCCCAGCTCCCATTCTCCTTTATGGAGGCCAGATGACTGAATTTCAGTGAAAATCTCTTAAAACTTTATGCGTCACTAATCTGGAGATGACCTTCACCATGTACCTTTGTACGAGCTGCTACCGGATTGGTGGTTATATGGATATTAAAGCCACTCAAGTTAGAAAGCAATTGCAAAGCCCCCCCCTTGAGGACTTGGAAAATCAGCCTCACGTGCCTGCTCGCACCTTGCAGAAGGTAAGGTTACCTGCCGTAGTCTCTCAGCAGCCTTTGCTTTTAGCTGTTTATTTTCTAAGCCACAAGTATAAGTGAAGATTAAACTTCTCATATTGATGCCCCATAGGGGAGAGGGGTAAGGCTGGGTAATGGTAAGAGGCCTCTTATCGTGCGTGTTTGTCAGCGGTGAGACACAACCTCGCATGCTCTCAGCAGCTGAGAAAGTCAGTGGGTGCAAACCTCGCCCCGTACCGGGCAGCAGCGTTTGTCTCGGCGCTCGTAGCTGGACCAGGGTTTCACTTCAAATCTGTTCGGTCAGATAATGATACATCACCGGGGCGTTGATACGTCGGAGGGTTAATTAGCGAGCGCTTGCAGAAAACACTGCTATTTAAGTCGTTATGTTGGGCATTTGTTACCGAACCAAAGTCTCTTCCCTGAGAGATGTGTAAGCTGTCGTGGCACCTTGCTTAGAGAGCGGTGAAATGAAACGAGGGCTGGCCGGCGCTGGCTGGGCCGAGGAGCCTACGGCCTGATGTTGATGGCCGTGACAGCACACAGCGGTTTCTCCTTTTGCTGTGCTACCAACTGTGAAACCCCTTATATTAGTGTATATGTCTCGAGTGACTTCGGCTCATCCATACCCCAAGTAGAGTCAGGGCCTGCAGTGCTGACGTTACAAAGTTCACGCGCGCGTTATCAAAAGCTTGTGAAATGAAAAGGTTCTGGTTTTAAACTCTCCAAAGTGATCCAAGCAGGCGTACGATTCGTTGCCAATTAAAACAGCGTTTAAGACGTTGTGTTTTTCAAGTAGTTGTGAGGTTTGGCCCCTCCCTGCCTTCCTCCCGGGAGGTAGATACACATTCACAGGTCTACAGCAATAGCTGTGCGAATTGACAATTAGCGTTGATAATGAGTGTGGTAGCACTGGCAACATAGTATTATCTAAATAGTTCTGGGGTTGTTTTTCACTTTTTCCCAAAAATGAAAAACAAAAGGAATTTTTGCTTCTTGTACAATAATGGAATTGGGCGATGCCTTGAGAGAATTAATTCTGGAAGGGTTTTTATTATTATGTTTCAGTTAAATTAATTTCATGGGCAACAAGGGGATTAGATAAAGCAGGTTGTGCGGCATTAAATAGTATTCACGGCACCTAAAAATGGGTTTTGTTCCTCCAGACTTCCCTTATTGCTTCCTCCTTTGTTGTATTCGCCATGTGTGTATTCGGCTCCTGTTCTTGACGTCGTACAACTTACGTGGAAAGCTCAGTGCTCTTAGAATTCAATTAACTGTTACTTTTTTTTTGTTAAATTCCACAATTACTGCAGCATTTTAATTATTAAGAATTTTGATACAGCAAATTACCGGGTAATTAGCTATAGACTAGTGTCTCGCACAGAGTGCCACTGCTTTTCTTGCCTTATTCGGGCACTTTGCTAGTAGTTACCTCCCATCTCCAGAGCTTCAAGAGTGACGCCTCATTTCATATGTTTACGAAGAAGTAAGTGCGTGTCACAGTAGTGCATCCTACTTGAACTCCCAGCGCTGCTTCTTTCCTCTCCAGGATTCACTTGCACTTGCTTTCGTTGCCCCTGAAATCATCTGTAGCTGGATGTCATCATCTCTCAGGAACGTTGTGCCTTGCCTTAATGCGTGCACCATGGTTTGCTGTCACCGGGCATCTCTGTGCAACGCCATCGAACTAGGGGACGAAGGATAATTTGAACCTGCTGTTCTGTTTTTAACCAACTTTCCTTATTGAAATCCCATTAGAAAAATCTCTCTTCTGCTTTGTAACCTCGGCTTCCGATTCCTCCTGCTAGCTCTAACTAAAATGTAACTCCAGAGCCTCCTCCCGGGGCTGGTACGACTCAGGAGGTGTCTGCAGTGCATCAGGACGGCTCAAATGCCAACATTTCTGCAGCTGCTCGGTGTGTCAGAGCAATAAGCTGAAAACAAATCTTGCTTCCAGTTGCCAGTACTGCACAGCAAGATACTAGAGACAGTCTCAGATGGTGAGAGAATTATTTCTGTGGGTTTTTTTTTGATGCTTACAGTTCCCTCAAAGTACAAGCGAGGTGGCCTTCATTTGTAGTGTCATGCCCAATGGTTGCCAGAGACGGGCCTGGGTGAGAAGTTTCCACTGGTGCAAACCCGTTCACCAAACACAGAGGTTACCAGTAGCTGTTTTTATTTCCTACATCAACTCGAAATGGTGACTTAAAGGTGTTGTGCAGCAATAGTGGTTTGAACGCTAATGGTTCCTTCATGCAGGAGCCCGAGAGGTGGCACTGAGTGGTGTGACGGCTTTATTAAGAACCCCAGTTATAAGGAGCCGTTGTGATCTTCTTGTCTGACCTCCACGTAAAACAAGCCATGGTACTTTCTTGAATTAATTCTTCTTTAAAAGAGGGCACATGCTTTAGAAGGGCATCCAGTCTTGACTGGGGGAATAAAAAGAATCAGTGATGGACAATAACCTTTGATGTAAGTGGTTAATTATCCTCTGGAAATGTATGCCTAACCGGTCGTCAAAGCCTGTCCAGCTTCAACTTTCCAGCCTTTGGATTTTTTTAAAAATTCATTAGTGAAGATATTTTTTCATCAGTTCCGTGCCCTCTGTGTTGCATGCTTGCAGACTGATCCAGTAACCTCTTAGCCTTCTCTTCGCTAAGCTAACAAGACTGAGCTCACGGCTTCTTGGTGTTTTGCTGTAAGTTGTGCCTTCCAGCCTCTTAATAACTTCCAGGCTCATTTTGTGCCTCCTTTTTCCCCCGATCTCTCTTTGTTTAGGAATGCCAGGGTTTCCTTTGGCGTTCCAGATGTGAGACCGATGCAGAGCGATGCTGTAAACTTTCACTTCTGACAAAGCTCTCTGCTTTTTGTAACCGTTTCCAATTAGCTAATTAATACCCATCGTCACAGTGGGACCTTCTCTGCTGTTGATTATCTTCAATAGTCCCCGGTTTGCTAGAGTCAGCTTTACACAATAATCCTGTAGATCATGACTTTCATTTTTTTTCCCTAGATGTAGAGATTCGTCTCTGCTGACAGGGAAATTCTTACAGTAGATTGATTATATTATGAAAAGTAGTAGTAATAAAAAAGAAAATGATATTATTCTATTAATGCCATGTTCACTTTATTATTTACCATTTCTTCCCCCAAACCTTATAATTTACAAACCTTCTCTAGTTATTTTTTTCATAGGAATTTGAGATGGGAGAAGTTTTGGTCCATTCAATCCAGAAGGGGGTTGCTGCAGTCACTCTTGTATGCGCTGATTAAGCTTCTTGTAATTACTATTGTTTTAAAACCGAAGATGGACCAAACCTCGGCTGAAAAAGAGAAGATTTCTATCCAACAAGAGAGAAGCGTTCTGGAATAGTCTTGTATTTCCCTTGGAATAGAGTGGAGAAAAGGAAAAGAGGAATTAAGATTTCTTGGACCTTGCAAAATCCAGTATTGGTGGTTTCCTCATTTCGAGTTGCATGTTAAGGAGCGTGTCACGTGCCTGCCCGTTCTTTTAGGAGATGCTGTGTTGACTTTTAGGGGCTTGGCTTTTGTCAGATCCTTGGTGGAAATACAACTTTATCTCTCACTGTTTATTTAAAGCTAAATTTGTCACCACCGTAAGAATACTGCTTAGCCAAGATCTGTGTTCTGTAAATCCATGTCACTGGACAGGAATTCTATTATTTTCCCTTAATTCTTTTTTAATAGAGTCTTCTATCATCTGTTCTATGATGTTGTCCCTGATCAATATGAGGTGGAGAGGCCAGGGAATTACCTGGCCATCCCATTTACCGTTGCAGAATTCATGGTATAGTGTCAGTTTTCATTTGATTTTCTGGACCCCACCCCAAATATATGAAGGCATAATGAAAATCAGTCTTGATGGTGTACAGTTTGAAACCGTCATGATTTTCTGATGGAGCAAGCTGTTCACACTGCAGCGTCCGTCTTAATTTAGAGTCTATGAGGATATGAAATACCTATTTACAGCTTTTAATTGATGGAAGAGAGCTCATTCAGAGCCCGTGCCTCCTATCTGAAACCTCACAAGAGGTACAAATCATGAATGAATTTAGCTGTCGCCCCATGGCCAGGCATGTTTTATTGCCTGTGCTTTGTTCATAGGTCTGTCTTGAACATGATAAGACATAACGACTTCCACGACTTCTTGAGGGGCTCAGCCAAAGAATAAAAACGTGGATCTGGAGAGTCGCAGCAAGTGCAAGAAGCGGTCGGACACAGAAGCAAACTTGTTCTTGCCCCGCTGCAGTTCAGAAAGACAGCGTAGTGCAAGCTGTCACCAGATCACCGTGACAGGCTACACACACTGATGTGACCTTTTGAAATCTGAGAATTTCATCAAGCTTCCAAATCCATAAATATTGCTTTTTTAATAAAACATTTTATATTTCTTTTCATTTGCAAAGAGCAGCTGGAGAAAGAGCGCTTTGTTCTCTTGCTTTATGTATGGCTTTATTTGTTTGACCTCAATGTAAATGTGCGACATGGGTGGCAGGATTGAACCACGGAACAGAAAGTCAAAGTCCTTGTTAGAGATGAATGGGATGCTGCAAACTTTACAGTCACTCATAAATCTTGCAGTACGTCCATGTGATTAATGTCTAACAAGGTTTTTGATTGATGGCTTAGCAACTACTAATCAGGTGTTAGGGGACCAAATCATGAAATCTCTTACTTCGTGGGCTGAGGAAAGCTCCTGGTCGCGTAGGTAGGCAGGAAAACGTCTGGTTTTTCTTTTCTTTTAAGTGGATTTTAACGTTCTAGCTTCCTGTGGCTTTTAATAAGTACACGGCCAGGCCACAACTTCTAACACTGAAATGTGATACTTACGAGTATCACTTATGAGTGATACTAGGACTGTGAGAGCAGAACGTCTGGACGACTGACTGTGCGGATGTGGGGAATAAATTGAGGCCAGTGACACTGGGTGAAGGCCACGCATTGCACAGTGCAACGAGAAACGAAAACTTCAGGCTGTTTGTTGAGGCGGGTACCTGGCAAGATTTTCAAACTGGCCCACGTTAATCGAATTGCTTAAAAATCATAAGGGTTTTAATCCTCATGGTGCAGTTATAAGCCAAACGTACTGCGCGTTGAAGGTCTCTCCTGTCTTAACTTCTCTCCCGCTTGGCTGTGTGCTGTAACTGCTCAGCCATGCTTACGCGTAGTTACTTTGTTCTGAAGGATTTGTGTAGCTGTTGGATACGGGGCACTGGAACAGAAAGAGCTTTGACCTGTCTAGCACGCTTTCTGCTATCCCTGAATTTTATAACTTAAAGATGAACTTGGAGGATAGTTATCAAAACCAGCTATTTTCACTTCTTTTACAGCTTTTTACTTTTTTTCCAGAGTCTTGCATCTACCCATCCTGCCCTGCCTATCTACTAATACCATAAAGTAACAATTTGCTTTTTCCTATTCTGTGGCATTTTCAGATCTATTCTGAAAATCGTTGCCATGAAAAGCCGAAATCAGGGCTTTCAGTTGTTCAGACTATTGAGTCCTGATTTTGGCTTCTCATGGCATCAGTATCTGACCACAAACTCATCTTTTTCTATTTCACTTTTTAACCAACAGGGATAATTCATTATGTTCCTATCTCCGACCTCTGTTGGCTTATTGTAATCTCGGAGCCAAGTACCGTATTACACACTCTGCATTTCCTAGCCCTGGATCTAAAGTGACACGAGAGTTGTGGAATCCATTATAAATAGGTTTCATCCATAAGGGGAGAACAAATTGCTATGTTTCCCTTTTTTTTTCTGAATTGATTAAGTTTGAGGGTTTAATTACATTTTTGTGGCCATTTTAGCATTGTTAATTCAAGTAGAGAAGATGAAACGCAAATACGTGAATACAAACGGATTTGGTAAATTACTGTTAAAAATTAGTGCAGTGATTTTTTTTACTCTTAACAATAAGCATGCATTTGAAAGCTTGTGCTCAGGTAAAGTTTTAACGGAGATGTTTTAGGAGTTGAAGTTTCTTTTTGTTTGTATTTTTCTTTTTCCCAAGTCATCCTAAATTGTTGCTAATTAGGAGCACGATACCATTTGCCTAGGTAGTATTCCTATGTAATTTGTTTAAAACTTAGACAGCACAGTACTGATGTATTCCTTTCATTACAGGCAACTCTCTTTGATGGGCTTTGACTAGCTATTTATTAACATGGAAGACGTTACTAACAGCCTCCAAATAGGTAGAGTTTTCTAGGAATTCATAGAGACGCTCTGAGTGTGCTGACAAAAGTTAATTTGTAAGGGGTTTCCTTCCATCTTCAGACACAAGGAAATGAAAAGTGAACAACTTTGAATCTGTTTCTGCCTCTGCAACGCGCATCAAATACTGGGCCACCACTCAGGGTTGCAAGGGCTTCATCAAGGGGACCCTGGTCTCGAACAGGACCGACCCCCCCCCACCATCGCTTACTGAGTGCACCTGGCTAGAGGAAGATCAGTCCTAAACTACGCTGGCAGAACTGATGGCTGTGGGAATTCATATTTTCAGTGGTAAAAGAAGCATGTTTGGTTTGGGAGCTACTAAAGAGCAATTTTTTAAGCATTCCCAGGATGTTTCCCAACAGCATATGTGACCTGCAGCATGTGCACCCGAACACGCACATGTATCATAGAATCATTAAGGTTGGAAAAGACCGTTAAGATCATCAGGTCCAACTGCCAACCCAACACCCCCAGGCCTCCTAAATCATGGCCCCAAGTGCCACGTCTACATGTTTTTGAACCCCCCCCAGGGACGGTGACTCCCCCACCTCTCTGGGCAGCCTGTGCCAGGGCCTGACCCCTCTGGCAGGGAAGGCATTTCCCCTCATCTCCAACCTAAACCTCCCCTGACACAGCTTGAGGCCGTTTCTTCTCGTCCCATCACTGGTGACTTGGGAGCAGAGACCAGCCCCCCCCTCACTCCAGCCCCTCTCAGGCAGCTGCAGAGAGCGAGAAGGGCTCCCCTCAGCCCCCTCTGCTCCAGGCTAAACCCCCCCCCTCAGCTGCCCCCCAGCACACTTGTGCTCCAGACCCTGCCCCAGCCCCGCTGCCCTTCTCTGGACACGCTCCAGCCCCTCCAGGCCCTTCTTGTCCCGAGGGGCCCAACCCTGAGCCCAGCATTCGAGGTGGGGCCTCCCCAGGGCCCAGCACAGGGGCCCCATCCCTGCCCGGCCCCTGCTGGCCACACCAGTGCTGACACAAGCCCGGGGGCTGGTGGCCTCCTTGGCCACCCGGGCACTGCTGGCTCATGCCCAGCCGGCTGTCAGCCAATGCACCTGTATATTTCTACATATGGATGTTTTATATTTCTACATATAAATATATAGAAACTATATAGGTGTACATAGACATGTAGAAACTATGCTTTTGTAACTGAATAGATTAATATTTCTAACCTTTATGTTTTTAAGAGCTGTGGTATGTCATCAGCCTATAGAGGCCAGCCAACAACCCACCCACCATCTCCCTGTTGCTGCTGCTGGTAGAATCAGTTTGGGGAGGAGTGGGGATTTCTTGCAGGATCCCTTTGGTACCATCAGTGTTTTGTAGCAGATTGAGTCTGTCAAGTAACGGAAAATGAGCTTTTACCCAATTAGTGACAGTGGCATGTAAGTCATTAGGATCACATTTCTGAAAATAAAGCTCAGTTTCTGTTAATTAGAATTTTTCAGATTTTTATTAATTTTCCAGTCTTACAGAGTACCTAAAGATCCTAGACTTTCAAGTTACATTAGAATTCAAGTTACATTAGAATGCTCTTTTATTTGGAATGCTGAGCTCCCCTTCCTTCTGTTGGCAGATGCTGCTGACAGAGTATCTGGATATGAAGAACACTCGCACTGCCTCGGAGCCATCCACCCAGCTTAGCTACGCCAGCTCTGGGAGAGAATTTGCAGCGTTCTTCGCAAAGAAGAAACCACAAAGACCTAAAAACCCTTTGTTCAAGTAAGTGCTGGGATGTGTTAAAGCTGTGCTTAAGCTGTCTTTGGTCCCTCAAGTACTGCACAACACTGGCTGCTAATCGCAGTTTCACAGTGTGAGAAGAGTGTAAGTTTTGAGATGGAGATTTAATACCCGAAGCTGAAGCCTCAGTAAGGTCTTGGTCACGGATTCATCGTTGGTTTTTAGAGTGTAGCTCTTTCCAGGCCTCATCTGGGGACTGGGATCCCATTATACAAGCTGCTGCAAAGCATGCGGTGATACATTACGCCTATCTTTGTCCACAGTAAATTCAGGACCTGTTAAAGACAGCGATAAAGGAGACTGGACAAAGAGAATTAAGATAAGTGTGTAATTACTAGATAGACTAGGTGGTTAATCCTATCAGTAACTCCTTTAATTTGGAGTTTAGAGTGGGAAGAATTAAGTGGTTGGGAGGAGAGTGAGAGAGAGGGTGAGGGGCTTAGCTGGCCAAGGAGCAAACTTGATGTGCAAGAGTAAGAAGTGAGGAGGAGTTGTTGGTGAGCAGTGCTGTTAGGGAGAGGTATTGGTGTTACACCTAGATTCGGGGGAGCTCTGCTGAATTTTCATCTCTTCCCATGGCTACATGTGCCACTCATTCTCTTTGGCTTCTTCAAGATTTTGGGGGATACCAAAATGTGCCGTTCTGGCAGCGGGTGCTCCAAGCTCAAAGATCACAGCTTCCTCCGCTCTGCCAGCATATCCGTGTGTGTGGCTGCTCCCTAACTCAGTACTGCCAAAATCATCTTTTAAATTTTTTTTTTTTTTACAATGATACTGTTTGAAAACAGTTATTGAGAGAACAAGCAAGTTTCACGGTAGATTTGAGGGAGCGGCGGAGTGGAGCAGTGTTGGGGAGTACCGGCAGCTTCAGGCATTAACCTTTTAACTGTGCTCAGCTGCAGCAGGAGTGGTGTAGCCGATGGGTCCTCAGCACCCCTCTGGACTCTAAGCTGCTGCAGGGCTTGGGCTGTCTTTCACTCCCCATCTGAGCGGTGCTTAGCCTTATGAGGCTCTGCTCTCTGGGGTCGAGAGTGTCCAAGGTTAAAAAAATACACTGGGATCTTTGCTGGAGGGGGAGCAATTTGAAGTAAGCTGGTGTTTTCATCCTTTATTTTGCTAGAGAAAGGGGGATCCATGAAGTCTGGGTGGCTTGTGTGGGTTTTGGTGGTGGTTTTTTAATAAGGAACCCCTCGTTTGTGGTTGGAGGTAGATTGTTGTATGGTGGGGAAGTAATGCAGGAACTTCAGTAACGGGAAAGGCTGGGAGTAATCGGCTGTTTCAGGGAGCTTTGTGTTCTGCATCCTCTTTACAGCTTGTTTGTTGGTGTGGGCTTTTTTTTCCCACCTAAAACTTATTTCTTGATTATCCAGAGCTCCCTGTGCTTCGTCCCATGGGCATATGTATCTGGTGGCTCTATCCTCATGGTACCTAAGGCCCCAGTTAGAAATCGAAGTCTTCTGCACTGCCTTCTCTCCCTGTCCAGGATGAGCTGTGTCTACGTAATCTTCTGTTACTAGAAGGTTAACTGTTGCCTGGAGGATTTTAGAGGTGACTCCTGCCCCGTCAACCCATGGTTATTCCCCGTTTGGTTTTTTTTAACACTCCCATGGCTGATTGGGTTGAGAATTACACTCTTGGAATTTACTCTGACCTGCAGATGTACACTGGAGCGAAATAGGGCTGCTCAGCTTTTCATATTGTGTCTGTTCTTGGGTGTTCTTGGATCACTTGAGTTTGAGGAATAAGGATGCTCTGTTTCACCTACAGCAGTTAAAGGCTGTGTATTAGTTTGTCAGCAGAGAGTGAAGGTGGGTGTAATTGTTTAAAGTGAAGGTGCGTAACCTCATAGGAGCAGCACGTCTCTTACCACTCATGGTCTTGTCACCATGTCATTGCCGGCACCGCAGTGACAGCGGCACTGATTGGGATCTCTTATTTGGTTATCTGTCTTCTGTCAGCTGTCACTGTATCTATGGAAATCTCCACTGAAATGGAATTTCTTAGTCCACTGAGGGATGTACGTGTTTGATGGAGCGTTTTTCTTGTCTCCGCTCCCATCTTCAGCGCTTTTTGTGCCAGGCTGCCAGGTTCTTTTCTTGCCTTTCCATTAGCTCCGTCCACAGCAGAGGACCCTTCCACTTGTCATCAGGATATCTGCATTGAATTCCTCACTTCAGAAGCCTCTCAGGGCAGGGCTCCACCTCGTGTTTTACTCACAGATGGCTGCAGGTGTTTGTGCTGTGATAGCTGGCTGGGAGCTAATTTTATAATACTGAAGTACTTGTGCTAGTTGTGTGTTCTAGCAATAGTAGGAAGAATGAGGGCTCCTCAGTTGTATTCTGCTGCCTGGAAATCAGTAGCAGTGTTTGGAAGAGACTTTGTTGTTTCCCTATCTTTAAAATGGGTATAATTTCAAGAAAGAAAGAAGTCATGGTATGTTTAGTTGTTTAATGTTGTCTTAAAAAAGAAAACTTAAGGTGAGGGTCTCTTCCAAAAGGTAGCCAAGTGCACGTTCAGGTTGCCGTCTCCCTACAGATCAGATTTGCAAGATGGAAACCGGGCATTGGTGGGAAAGGAGTGAATTGTACAAGCAGAGGTTGAACACGTGATACATTAGTCTCAGGCTTAGCTGCAATTATGTGTAATTCCATGTAAACCAAAAATATTCTGACAGCTTTGCTGTGGGAGGATCAGCATGGGGAGGGGAGTTCCGAGAGTAGAGGAATTAAGTGTAAATGGGGCAGAGAAACTGGATGGCTGTGGGAAATAAGTGCATGTGATGAGATCCTGCAGCAAAAGCCAGTGCAGGGCTCTCAGGAATAACCTCAGTCGCTGTCTCAAGGAAGAGGCTGAGGTTCGTTGCTGTAGTTTGCCTTGACCTGAAGCTTCTGGTTTTGATGCCTGGAGCAGACCTCTGGGCCGTGGCGATAATGTTATGGTTAATATCTCACGAGGGGCACAAGGGAGCACATCATAAATCTGGAGCCAAGAATTTACTGTTTGTTCAGTTAAAGTCTTAACTGTTTGTTGTATTTTGATAGATTGCTATTAGTTCAGTTGCAATAATACTAACACTCACAGTCCAAATTAATGTAGAAAACCCTCATTAATAGTAATAACCTTAACACTGTTGCACAAGAAAGCTTACAAATGCTTGCCGCTTTTCTCTGATGTGATGCTCGTGTTTCCAGCGTCCCTCTGGGCTGCACCAAGGCTGATTCAGTCTTCCTTAGCAGAAGGGTTGGGGAGGGGGCGAGAGGTGTTCAGGGCATGGCTTAGGAAGCAGGGTAGCGCTGGGTTGATGGTTGGACTTCATGATCCTAGAGGTCTTTTTCAACCTTAATGATTCTATGAAATGATCAACCCCTTGAGGTCTTCACCTTGAGGAGTTTGATGTTTGTGAAAGATGTCTTCCTTCTAAGTCTTGTGTCCACTTTGGCTATTTGATGAAGGTGCTTTGTCCCCAGCCGCCTGCTCCCCTCTCCCTGGCCCCCGGCACCAGCGGCAGAGCTGCCCAGTGCCCAGCCCGGGCACACAAAGGGCTGGTGTTTGCTGGGCAGTGCCTGCCCGGGGCGGCAGCCCTTGGCCGTGCAGGGTGTCCCCAGCGCTGAGCTCGGGCAGGTCAGGCACGAGGCCCTTGGCCACGGGACGCTTGTGACCAGAGGGACGCCCGGCTCAGGGCATGGCAAGCCCAGAGATGCCCTGAGACCCTGCGGTGTTGGGTCAGTGCCCAGTCTGTGGCCTTTTACTCTCAATGGCAAAAATCATGTTTATGGCACTACAATAGTTGGAATATATTCGTCTCTGCCTCTCTGATCGGTCTTTGTTGAGTATTAGAGCCATACGATAAATACTTAGTAACTGATTGCTCTGTAGTTTCCAAGAGAATATTAGTTTTTAATTTTTATGTATAGCTCAGCAATTCAGACGCTCTGCTAGCCTATGACTTTGGTATGGATTTTACCAGTGTTTGGGGCCATTCCTACAGAAATGCCTGGGTGCTCCCAGCTGATGGAGCGGAGGAGCATCTCCGTGCTTCGCAGGCAGCTGCTGGTAGAGCTGTGTTGATCAGAGGTGCCAGAATGTGGTGCACCAGTGATGGAGTTTTATAGGAAAAAAGCGCTTTTGTCTGCCTGGATAATTTTCCTCCAACACGAAGGGAAGTCCGTTTTGTTTAGAGCCGACTGGTGCTTACAGGAAGGATGCTTCTGTGGATGGCTAACTGACTGGGTTTTTTCTTTTTAATTACAGGTTTGAGTCCTCCTCCCACGCTATTAGCATGAGTGCCTATTTGCGGGAGCAGAGAAGGGAACTGTACAGCAGAAGTGGAGAACTTCAAGGTGGGGAAATAGATAATGTGCTAGTTTGGATAACTCTCTTTTGCAAGAGCTTGGATATCCTGCCCATGCTACGTCAGGGTATTAATACCTCTCTGCTTCACCACACAGGCTGTCTGAATCACTCCGGTTTTTAAGTTCTGTTTGTTTATTCTTATTACGTTGTGAAGCAGCAGTTTCTCTTCATTCCCTGGCATTTTCAGCTAGAGGTCGAGGTCTTAAAAGATACTCATAAAACAATGGGTGAAATGCCAACAATCTCACTGTAAGCACGGCGTTTGGGTACTTGGAGCTGATGTCAGCATCCTTATCTGCAGTTCATTTCCTTAAGTCCTATGCTGAATGTGATACTTACCCTGGATTGCTTTGGCAGCTTAGCTCAGTCATCTCTTCTTTGAAGTTGCAAGTTTCTGTTATGTCAACTAAAGTGACCGATTCTGTCTTTTGTATAACACTTGAAGAGTTGCAGAGTGTTTGAAAATGGTCAGTTTGAAGAGTTGGATTACTCTTGCTGGTGTACATTGCTTGTGGCAAGTGGTGCATATGCACAGAGAAGTGTTCTCTCCTCTGAGCATGGCGTCATTTGATGTTTTTTCCTGAATGGCTTAATTCACAAAAGTGTTGGTTTTGGGAGCAAAATCAAGGGAAGATCTAAAGGCTGTCATGATAATGTATAACAGGACTAAATTCTTTTGTATGATCTAGTCTAGTTTCTTACTGGGCTAATCATAACCAGAAAAAAATATATATGCTTCAGATACTACAGTGGTGGGCAAGGGTAAATTTTCTCCTTGAAATCTTACCCATGGTAATTTTCAGTTGGCTTTTCATAGGGGATGTTTTATAATTTACTAGAGAATTTTTGGATTCCTGCCTTCTTTTATAACTTAGTTGTCCTCAGCGGCAAGTTAAACCCACAACAGTGTGAAAAGAAGCCTTGAGAGATGTAGAGTTCTTGCAGACAGATTGCTTCACTAAGGTGACTCTATGAAGATGATCTTAGTATTGATGATTAAGGATATAATGATTCACTCTGTGGTGAATATCCAGATACTTCTGGATGGTCTGCAAAGCAAGAGTCTGAGATAAAGATGTACTGAAGTTGGCAGTTGCCCACACTTTGATCTGATGACAAATAGGAATAAACGAAGTGGAGATACCTGTCTCTTAAATTACGGTTTCACCATTTACCCACACTTAGAAGGTGTTGAGCTTACAGCTCAACCTTCTGAAACTGAGGTTCTCACCTTCAAAATCTGTCACATGCTCTCGTGCCCAGGATTAACTGAAAGAAGTTACCCAGCTCAGTAGGATCTTGTGAAGTGTAAGCTGTTGTATCGCACCGTCATTTTCTTATACCAGTGGGCGGTAGGATTTAAGCACTTAATTCCCACAGTTAATAGCTCTGTGTTACAAACTGCATGGGACGAAGGTGTGTTCAGAGCCAAGAATTTTGAAGCTGTTGAGAGCACTGAGTTTGGAGCTGCGATGGGGCTGCCAGGGAGCCTGCAGCACTTGCATCAAAAATGTCAGCTCTCTTTGGGATGAGTCCTGTTGCCTCTGTCATTCCCAGTTGTCTCCACACCCCGACCTGACCAGCTGTCCATGTTGCTTTAAAAACACAATAGGGAACGGTGTTGACTCGCTTCACCCTGTGTCCTCTTCCAGGTACCTTGTGGCTGAGATCTGGGTATTTTTGTGGTTACCGTTGTTGTTAGGCTGAACCGAGGATTTGTTTTTAAAGAGCTGCTTTCCTGGGTTCGGAACTCGTTACTGATGGGCACAGCCAAATCTCTTGGAAGAGTGACTCCTTATTGATATAAGAGGAATCTTGAGGCAGCATTTGTCATGAGCGGGAGATGGTGAGTGTTTTCAGGAGAGGAGGATGCAGAAGACAGCTGTGCAGCCTTCCAGCTGCCGGCTGAGCGCGGAGTTGGAAAAGAACAAAGCCTACGAGCTGACAAAGAAGTAAAGGACAAAATATAGGAATTAGTGTGGATAGGGACAAGATTATATTGCCCTTTCTGGCTGAATTGGAAGAGCTTGAACGTGATGCAATAGGTGACAAAAAGTCAATGTAGGGAGTCAATAGGGACAATAGATGAGATGACTTTGCTGAGAAATCTTTGCAGTTTAACCATCAAGAAAAGTTTCCCTTTGAACTTTATGTTAAAAATGTACTGTTCTCTCTTTCTATGATAAGCTGCTGTTCCTTTTTAGGTAGCTCATTCATCTTCCCGAATCCCAGACCACAGCAAGATCTGCATTTTGATTTTCTTTTTTTTTTTCTTTTTTTTACCCCTTTTAAAGAGAAACACAATTTGATTGTTCAATCAGGTTACTGGAAGGCAGGCATGTGACACTCTTCTCTGAATGCCACACAGTTTCTCTTCCTGACAGCCTTATCCACAGGGATGATTTTTTTTTCAGTGGCAGCAGGGGGAGGGTGGCTTGTTAAGAAATCTGTTTCCTGAAAAGATCTTCAAAGAAACATATGCATTAAAAAAAAGAACTTATAAAAGTTTGTCTCATGCCAACTTTTTGAAATCAGAATTTAATTTAAATAGCCTTAAAATGTGTGAAGATCAGAGTGATGCTTTGTCATTAACCTCTCTCATTTGGACTGAGATAGTTCAGTGTATAAGGCACACATTATCCCTCAGTGGGAGAAAGGGACCTCCTCGAAGTCATTTAGAGATGGAAGGATTAATTCTTGTGTCTCATTCCACTGAAATTGGAGGAGGAAGACTTAGGCCGTGTATTTTTCCCTTGGAGTTGGACACACAAGTTGTTTGAAAATTGTCATTAAAAGGGCGGGGGAGGTTAGTACGTAACTGAAATATCTCTTTCTAGACTCCCATAGATGTGGTGCCACAGGTTGTTGTCGGAAGTACAATGGCAGAGGTGGTTTCTTCTGTACAACACAAGTGACACTCATCATTAAGCTTCTCATGTCTTTTTTTTTTTTTCTTCCCCCAAGAGCATGTCTTGGCCATGTGCTGGCTGGGCAATTCCCACTTGCCTTGTTGAAGCCCTCCTGCCGTTTGCCAAATATGATATTCTTTTCACAAAGTGTCTTAAATAATGGGGGTATATTTTAAAAACAAGTAAGTTTATTCTATGAGCAGCTGAATGACTGAAGCCTTGTTCATCTCAGGTGTGTCTCCTTTTCTCCAGTAACACCCTTCCTTCATTAGCCACACTTCTCACCACGTCTCTAAACCTGCTTCATCCTCCTCGCTTCTTTCTTCCTGGCACCCACCAGTGCCTGCCTGTGTCCCCAAGCCACACGCCAAGCAAAAAGCGGCACGTACCGCGGCTGGATCAAGTGAAGCACGGACCGAGCAAGCAGCCCCGTGCCTGGAAGCAAATGTACTGGTTCCTGCCTGGCTGGTTGGTCCGACAGCATGAACAGTGCATCGACCAACTCATGGGTGAGAGCTAACACGTCCTCGCTGCAGCTTGTCCTTCCGTGCAGGCACACGTTTATCCTGCTTTCATCTGCACAGCTGTCTGTTCTCAAAAAAACCTCTAAGAATTTACTTCTTTTAAGAGCAATGCCTCTGCCACCTTTGGCAGAAATTAGCTCACCAGCTCGATTGTTGTGAGGATGGGGCAGCCAGCTGGACAGACAGAAGACCAGATAACTCTTATTTTCATCAGAAACCAGGCTAAAATGTTGCCGTATTTCACCGCAGAGGTGGTTGCTTGTCGCTGGCTGGTGGAATGAATCCCATGCGTGCACCTTATTTCATTCCGCTGCTGCCTTCAATTACCAATGATTTCTTGGGAATAAAAGAAAAAATGTGGTTTCTGGCCGTTGAGGGAGGTCAAGGACTGCAGGAGGGGACAGAAGGTGGTAGGAGGGTGTCACTGGGGCTGCACAGTAAGGCAGGAGACAGTCTGCAGGGGCCTTGAGGGTTTTTTTGTTAAATTGAATGTAGCTGGTATCTGGAAAACATGGATTCAAGCAAAAATAAAGAAAAAGGCGACTGCTATTCTGAGTATTATCTATGCCTGTCTGCATTTCTGATTGCACATCTGGTAATGTTTTTTAAAAGCACTAAGCCAAGTTTTAGTTTCACTGTATTGAGCATTGTACATACGTGATTTGTGCTTTGTAAATACCTGAAAGGATTAGTTTTCACGTGGTCTAGCAGAGTTGCCTTGTACAAGTGCCTTGAAGTCTGCCTTCCCTGGGTTTATACGTCTCCATTTTGTGTGGCTGGAGCAAGGGGCCAGTGGCAGGAGCTGGATCCTAGAGATGCCAGTCAATTGAAAAAAAAAAAATTTAAAAAATATATAAAAATATATATTAAAGATATATATATATAAATAAATAAATGCAGGCCAACAACAGAAGCAAAAGGAGCCGTAACTGAAAATGGAAGGCTCAGTGGATGATAATCTTTGTTTCAGAAGGTGCCTAATCTGAGCGAGTGACCTTCCTTACTCCTGGGTAGCCTCGTGTGCGCAGGGTTCGGAAGACCCGGGGTAGGAGAGCTCCGAGGGCACGAGATGCCTCGCCAGCAGCCGTGCACCGCGCTGCTCGCTGGCGGCTGGGAATTTCTAGCACGGTATTACTTTGTCAAAGGTGGTGTTGGTTATAGGCTCCCTCTAGATACACCGGGTATTGTTTGAGAGTCCTGTGGCCATAGGGAATTCACGTAGCTGTATGTCGTGCTCGCGGTAACCATGGCCTCAGTTTAGTTTATCAGCAGAAATGGGAATAGATGGTTTTTATACGCTGTGAAAATCTGAAAAGCCTCGAGGATGCTGATCAGCATGGAAAATAGCATCCGGCTTCTCCGTTACCTGCGTGCGTGCGGGCCCTGGTAGTTCGTACCGAGGTCAGCTTTGCTGGGGTTGGACATCTGGGTCGTTTTAAAGAATGAACTGTTAAGTGCTCCCCAGCAGCTGCTGTTCCCGTGGATGTTAATGGCCTCCACAGCTGCTCAGCACCTCTTAAAATTTGGGCGTGTTATTTCTTTCACCCTGGAAGCTCAGTGTACTTCAGCACTAATTAAACTTCTCGATGTCTTTACAGAGTAGGATTTTATTTGGATTGTGGCCGTGCAAGCCGTGGTATGCGATGCTTCGTCCTGGAAACGAAGATGGGAGCAGAATTAGAGTCAGAATCCCAGAGCCACCTTTCAGTCTTCTGTTAGATGGCGCTGGTTTGAGTCTGAATACATTATGGTATTAATGTAAATTCATGTAAATGGTGGCTTGGGCACACTCAACACAGCTGAGGTGGCTCTGCAGCCCTGGGGCCGCTGCTGTGCCCACAAGCGTGCGGTGCTGCCCTGTGTCCCGCTGGGAGCTCGGGAGCGTGCTGCCGTGCAGTGCCCCCTCAGGAATCACTGCCTCCGAGTGCTTTTGTGCTGTGTAAGAGGATTGAAACTATTCTTGTGCTGTCATTGTGCCTTTGGGTTTTAATTTTCTTTTTTTTTTTTTGGGGGAGGGGACAATTGGTTTTTTTAAGAAGTTGTGTCCTCTCTGATCCCGCTCCTTGGGCATCTTGCGGATGGGTTTGTGCTTTTGCTGTCGGTGGAAGGTAGGGCAGAGCTGCTTGTACAAGCAAGGCAGGAAAAAGTGAAGTGACTTCACGGGGAATGTCCTTAATAGAACAAAGAATGAAATTCACGCCCCAGAGCAGTGTTGCCCCAGCTACTGGGCAGTTCTGTGTGCTGAACTGGAACAGCAAAAATTCTGTATTTCTTCATGAAGTTATTTAAGCAGTTTCAGTCCAGAGCACCCCTGGGGTGCAGTATGCTTCTTTTTACTTTTAAAAAAATTATTTAAGTTCCCTTTCTTTCATTTTTCTTAAGGCTTAGTTTGACAGAGGTGATTTTAAATACCCAGGACTCTTGCATAGTTACTTTTCTCTTGGTGGGAGTAGCAAAGCACCATACAAATTTAATTTTTAAACTCTGAAATGAAAATCTAATGCAAGAATGTGGATTCTAAATATACAACACTCAAATATCTCAAACCTGGCCAGCAGTTCAGCTTTCAGCTGGACATATCATGTATAAGATACCTTTTCTGCCAGCTACCGTGTGCAACTTTATCTTCCCCATGCGAATGCGTCAGTGTTGGCCGCGTGTTCGTCTCCTGGGCTGCGGTGGGTGTCACTAGGAGTTCGGGCCTTGGCTGAATGGCTCAGGCGTAACTGTTGGCGCTCGGAATTACCCGATTTCTGCAAGTTTTAATGATCAAGCGCGGTCCCAGGGAATCACTAGGACGGCTACAAAAGTAAAGGTGTGTCGTGGCCAGCTCTGGTAAAGGATGGCAGATTGGGCTGTGAAACAAAGGTCTGTTCTAATGAGACAATAGATAGTGGATATTTTTTTTTTTAACCTTATAAGAAATAAGTGGAAACTGTGGATTTTTTTCATGTTGGCCAGGTGATAAATGGAAAGCCCTGAACATCCCTATGATACAGATCTGTTTGGGGAGCGGGTACAGGTTACTCCCCAGAACGCTGTTCGTCTGTTTTCTGTCCAAGCCTGAAAATTTCTTACCATAAAGTTTTAAGTAATTAAGGAAATGAAAGAGAAACTCTGCTAATTAAGACTTTGACGCCAAGAAGTAGCGGCAGAGGCAAACGGTATCTGATATGACAAGGGCACAGTGTAAGGCCAGGTCCAGGGAAAACGCAGTTATTTGTAGGTGCCTTGTTCCATTTGGATTCACCAAAGGGCTGCCGGAGGGAGCCAGCTGTGTTTGCCGGTGACAAAAACGAATCTTGACATTTTGGATAATGAAAATTCGGTTCAGCACCTTTTAGAAATGTGTATGATAATATGTTGTCAGTCAGAGGCAACAGGGGTGGGGGTGGGGAAGGAATATAATTCTTTTCTGCTTAAAGGAGATGTTGTGACAAGTGGACAGTCCCGGCTAAAAATACCCTTTAGGAGAGGATGGGGAATAACCGGTTGAAGAATCAGCGAGTTGGTTATGCTGAGGAGGGGGAGACGATTTGATGTTATGAACCTCCTGTCACGCAGCTGCTTTTGTCTCCCTGTGATGCGCAGGATCACAGTTTGCTTTGAGCTTGCTGGGGGAGGAGAGGGAGGAGAATCGCTTTTTTGTGGTTTGACAGTATTAATGCAATCATCTAGCTGAGACCGTGTAAGCCCACTTATTATTTCCTCTGCGTGTGTTTTTTCTGGTTTAACGGATTAGCTGCACTGTCTCTTCAAAGGCTATCCAATCAAGAAGGGGTTATTAAAACCGGGGCGCTTTATGACTGAGAATTAATTAGAGCAACATTTTCATGCAAAACATCCAATTTTTTGATTAGCAATGGAGCAGGGCCGCAATTAACACTCTAGGAAGCTTAAATTTCCAGCATTTTGATTCTCAGGAAATGAGATTATCAAACTGGGGTCAGGCACTTGACAGCAAAAGGGGGATTATGTATAAGAAAATAATTTGTTTCTTGATTTTGCCTCTGAGATTGTTGTTAAAGATACGGTGAATTCAGAGGGAGGGAAAAAGAGGAGGGAGATACCTAAAAATGGAAGCGGGTGAGACCCTTTGCTTTGTTAGTGCCCTCCTCGCTGCGCAAAGAACTTTCCTCTTCCTGGCCTTGGTGAGGCCACGCTTTGCATTTGATTTACAGCAACAGGTTTTCATTGCTTTCATGGGTTAGTCCAGCTTTTCTGATCGACGTGTTTTGAGATTCCTGCAGTGGTGGTTTTTTATTTTTTTAAATATTCAAAATATTTGTATCCAGGGGAAGGAGGCAACGCAATCGTTTGAACAGATGCAGGGCTTTGACTCAGTTCCTTTAAGCGAGTATGTAGCGCGTGTGGTTTTTAAGCACTTCGTTTTGATCCGTTGCTGGCGTCTGAGGATGTGCGTTACTGCTTATTAAAGGCTGACCTTGGCCAGTGTCGGGGTCTGTGAAAAAGGAGCAGGGAATCACTGCTGCTTCTAGAGAACACTTAAGGGTTTGGTGGAGGGGGGGGGTTGTATCTCCCACTTAATTTTTCTCGCTTCTCAGGGAGATACAAGGTGTTGAAAGTCAGGCTTGGGCTGTGAAAACTCTTCTTTGGCTTGTGGCTGGGACTTTGAGCTGGTTATGGCAGTACGAATCATTTTTGATAGCCGGTCGATGTTTGCCGACTGCTGCGGGTCCAGAGAGTGCCAGTTAGCATCTCCGCAAGAGAGCGGGCAACCAGTCGTCATCCGCCTGCTTTTTAAAAGGACCGTGCGATTCTTTTTATTACTACTGATTTTTGAGCGAAATTGTTCATAAAAGCAAATATTGTGAAGTTAATTGTTGTTAGCAGCCACGTTAGCCGCATTCCTGGTGTCTTACCTGGCAGTGCCCGCGTCCTTTTCAGCCGCAGTCCCGTTATTTAGGAAGCTCACTCTTAGCGTGCGCCTTTAATCCATCTTGGCAGGCTGGACCTTACGCAAGCCTGGCAGCGCTCCTCAGTTGTGCTTCGCTCTCTGACGTGGCCTCGGCCATGACTCCAGCCTTCCGCCAGGACAACAGTTTGGTATCTGGTTTGGGGTCTCTCTTCAGGGCTTCTAAATAAGTCCTTGGTCTTGACTTCAAGCTCCTCTTGCTTTAGTCTTTGGCTCCGTACACTGTTTTCCTCGCTTCGGAGCCCAGGGATCTCTGGTCATCTACTGCACAGATAGTCAAGGGCCAAGTGGTCCTTTTTTTAATATGAATAACAAAAATACCAGGTTATCAAGGTGTTGTATCAGCAGAGGAGCTTCTCAAATAAAGACTGAAAATCAGAGATGATGGAATGAGTTACGCGTTCGGTCATCAGCTTGGATTATCCACCTTCACGACTCTCCTACTAGTGCTAAGCTTTTCTCCCCTGCTGATATGAGGAAGAACACTGGAAAAAGTACTAATTTTATAAAGTACCCCCACAGATGGATGCTTCAGTCTAACCAGTATTGCTGGGAGGCTGCTCCGACCACGTCTGGTTTGTGGCGTGCTGTTACAGTTCTGGGCAGAGAGGCTCTCAGGTGTTCTGGGGCTCGCTGTGTCGCAGTGCCTTGTTTGCAAAGCAGTCACTGATTTTCAAGGGACTTATTCAGAGCTGCTGTTCAGCTTTGAGGTTTGGATTACTAAAGAATTTGAGGGCTTCGTGGTGTATTAACGAAGACATTGTGGAATTAGCTCATGTTGTGCAGATTAAAACAGAATAGGGAGGGAATGTTTATGCCCATGAAGGATGATATCCTGTTTTGTATCAATTCCTGGAGGATTTCTTCAGGAGGACTAGGCTTTTGGAGGTACTGAGCCATCTCAGCTTCATTCAGTGAGATGTTCAAGTCTGATATCCATTAAATTCAGTCTGTGTGTTTTCATATGTTTAATTTCGAATTGGGTGTAACTTAACTGAAGTGAACATTAAGTGACCTGAATTCAGGAGGTGAATAAAAGGAAGCATCTCTCTGGAACGTGACCTCCCTGAGTTGGAGAGCATCTTCTCTCCTTTTCCCCTCGTACATCCAATGCACGGCTTTCTGGGCTAGTCTGCGCCGGGCAGTGCACCGTGCTGTGTCAGCGCGTAAGATGTGTCCCAGGCTGGAACAGATAAATCACGCTTGGCTTTTCTGAAGGACAGCGGAAACATTTCATCGGTACAGCCAGCAATGAAATAACGATGATCCAGTCGAACCAGGTACTCTTCTTACTGTGATCTGAAATAATATGTTCTTCCTCTCTCTCCGTATGAGAGCTTCACACTCTCCTGGAATTTGTGCTTTTGTGTAAAGTTCAGTAGTAAACCATTTATTTAAAACCGTCTGTCTTGCTGTTTAGGATCAGGATTCTCTCAGTTTGGCATGAGCGGGTCTGGTTTCTGACAATCTGCTCTGCTTTGAGGAATTATCGTTGTTGCACTGGTGGAAGTGGGCTGCAGCAACCTGAAAGAGTGAAAAAGGATCTGTAGGTTATTAAGTGGATGGTACTGCCGTTGTCTCCTCTAAAATTTTAATCATCTGAAGCCAAAATCCTATTTTTGAGCTCTGACTTTGATAGAATCATCGAATGGTTTCGGTTGGAAGGGACCTTTAGAGGTCATCTAGTCCAACCCCCTGCGGAGCCATTTCCTTCACTCATTTAAGGAACGATTTTAGGTTGCTCCTGTGTTGAGTTTTTGTTTGCTAGCAGGACATTCCAGTGCGGCTCTGGTACCCCATGTTTAGATTCCTGCACTTACCTTCCAATACTGTTAATGCTACTAGTTTACAGCCATTTGAATCGGGGTTTGGCGACTGCGAAGTGCTGAGCAGCACCGCAGGGTTAGGCTGTAAAATGAAGAAAAAAAATATCTGGTGGGAATACAGTTTAGCTGAACACAATTGACTCCGAATTGCAGCCGGCGAAGTTTAGCCAGTTAATCCTCTTCTTTTGGGACCTTTAGCGACCAGGTTAGCCACAACCGCAATACGTGTCCTTCAGGAGGAAACATACTTTTTCAAAGATATTTATACAGTATATAGTCTTTCTAGAGTTACTTTACTTTGAAATTGCTAGGATGGCATTGCATATATATTCTTTTTTCTTTTAATTTGGCCTGTGAAATGGTGTAGAGTCCTAAGATGCTCCTGGGTGCTTCCGTTTTATGTTGAAATCTTGCTGACATTTGAATTTCTCAGCAAGTTCCCATTTCTTTTCGTACCGAAGTTTGTCCAGATCCATTTTTTTAATGTGGGTCAAATTCCTGTTTCCTTGCCTGTAATTTCTTTGTTTTCACCAACTTAATTAGCAAGACCATAAATACATTGCTGAAACGTTGCTTTTATTTGTACTGTGTGATGGAGTAGCTAATCCTAATTAGAAAAAAAGAAAAGAGTTGTGTGTGGAGGCTGAACTGCCTTTTCCGCAAATTTTATACCCTCCGAGCTGAGACAGCTCCAGAAAGCCGTGAGATATCACAGGGTATGGCAAATTGCAAAACCTACCTTAAGGGTGAATGTGGAGGCAGCAGCTGTTGCTCTTGCCTTGTCTTGTACCTGTTCGGCGGGTAAAGAAGTGTTTAATCTCTGGCCCTGTCATTCTAATGCCTCTAATCTATATTTAAAGTCCCTTAAAAATGCGAAGCCATTGTTTTTCAAGTAGCATAAAAAATGCACCGGGGACAGCTATATTAGCATTTGGATTTTTCTCCTTTGGCTTTGACGGATGGATACATACATTTTTTTACACCAAAGAGTGTTTTTTTTAATCTTGATAATGTTGAAATGAAACTTTACAGTGACAGAGTAGTGGGCAGCTTTAGAAAGCCCTGCTTTCAAGTAGGGTTAAAGGCATTTAGGTGAGCATGAATTAACATTTCCCTTGTCTTGTAAAGGTCACCCTTTAATTGAGATTCACCACGTTCAGTCCAAAGCCTGGGTTTGAGGATACTTCTCTGTGCAAAGGAGGCGCAAATTGGCAGCATAATCTCATCAGAGGCTTAGGTTATATGGTAATAAATCATCCAATTCGAAGCTAACGGAACTGCCATGGAGCATAAACACGCCAGATGCTTGAAAGACTTTCGTGGCTTAGAGTTTGAATAACAGTTGGAGGATCTGTAGATGTCTTGAGTTTTTCCTGATAAGGAAGAACTGTTGGGAAGAAAGTAATTCTTACCTAATTAAAGGATTGAAATATTACACATTTGGTTTTATGTTAGCTGCTATTCATTTTGTCCGACATATGAATTGAAGGTGTGGTGTCGCTGTCCTCTACATCTGTTTGTGTATATTTCAGAAATTATTGCAAAACCCAAATGGGAACAGCTTTCGTATATCCATTATACCCTCCCTTTTCTGGAGAGATAAATGTGTGTTGAGGAGGTGATTCCCTTCTGCAGAATAAAGATGTAACTTCAATCAATAAAGTGATGTGATTTAGAGTTCTGAAGATACAAAGGCTAACAGTTTCTGAAAGGGCTCTTTGGGCTAAGTGCATAAATCGTCGAAGTTTTTTTTTCTTAACATATCATGTACGGTATTAGAATATTTTATTATCAGAAGATGGAAATATGGATATTTCTCAGGTGAGGAGAGTATCATAGAAGAGGGTTTTGCACCCAGTAATGGTGTGAGTAGATGGATAGGGAAAAGGGTGTTTTTACGGAGGCTGGAGGTGGTGAAAGGGAATGCCCGTGAGCAGCACCAGAGCTTTGAAGCCTCCTGTCAGTGTGCTTTTAAACCTCTAATCTCCTGGCTTTTTGTTGTTGGTGTTGGAGCTTGAAGGGAATTGCCGCTTCGGATGCGCGTGGCTGCTTGCGGGTGTCGCAGCAAGCGGTCTGGGATAGCAGGTTGACCGCTGCGCACCAGGGTCTGGATTTAAATTCCTGCTCTGTAGATAGGTTTCCCAAATCTTCACACTTCCATTGCCAGTCTCTTGAGCCATGCAGGCACCACAAAGGCGGAGAAGTTGTGGAAACCAGATTTTCCTGTGTTTTCTCCATATAAAACTTCAGCAGCTGCTTGAAGGAGGTTGTTCCAAGTTTGCTGGAGAAACCCAGACTGATTCTTTTTCCTCTAAATATTGGGTACAGCAAATACTCGCTGAAGCTCTCATTAGTGTTTTCATATTTCATTGTAACTACTTAATAGGATAATAGCAAAGACTTGATGCTCAGTAGCTGGGTTCTTTTACATAATATAAAAATATTCGAAGCGATTGGGGGCTTAGAGTGCATCTGTGCACCTCTTTGGGAATTTTAATTGCACTGATCATGTGGTTGTGTTTGACTTAATTGTCATCAGTAGCTATTGGATGAGATCCCTTGCATAAGCGCTGTATTCACTGTACCTCAATGGCATCTAGGAAAGTGTGAACAAATGGCACTTTCTTTGTCTGCCTAATGAATATGTAAGTGATTTCAAATGGCCTCTTCCCTAAACTCTAACTACGTATCTCTTTCATAATGGGAGGTAGGTTGATATTATGTGGAAAAGCTATAATTCCAGTAATAATTGGTTTATAGTGCACTCAGGGATTTTCCCTCAGCAAGGTAAGACGCCAATTTGGCATGACCCCAGGTTAAATAAGGAAGAAGCACGTGCCCGGTGTGTGGTTATACAATATCATGATGCTTGGGGTCAGTTGCCAGCCGTGGGAAATAAGCGCTAGCACCTTTTTAGCTACTGGGGAAACGTGAGGATTTGCCTGTAAAAGGCTGGAAGTTATTTGCACCAAATATTTGGTGAGCTCTAAAGTCTAGAATAGTTTAGGGGCCACGATGTTAAATAGTTTTTGTGGTGTGTTTACCCAGAAGGGCGTTACTCCATTTTAAAGATAATTACTATGCAAAAAGCGATCAAAACCCACTTCATCTGGAAATCACCCAGTTTTTTATGTGCGTTCAGTATTTCACCCCAAGAGGATCAGGCAGTTTCTCAGTGACCTTGCAGTATCCTAACCCAGAGAAGTAGTTGGGTAGCATTGGAAGCAATTGTAAAACCCATGCTGTTAAAATATTGGGTAAATGGGGAATTTTACAGCTGGAAAAATGAGTATGTAAGATTGAGTTAGAAAAGGCAGTGCTCGGTCTTGTAATGTGAATGTCCCAGCCAGGAAACACGCTGTGCCCTTGGGTCATTCGGGTGTCCCTTCACTGGGCACACGGTCACATTAACGTGGTAAAACTGGATGTAGCGTCTGTGGAAAGTGCCTCTTCTGAAACAGCTTCCAGAAGGCTTTAGGTGAGCTGAAATTGTGCTTATAATAGAGTGTGTCTTGAGAAACCTGATCAGGAGTCTCTGTATTGAATACAAAATTGTGCCTGAAGCTTGGTTTGAATGTATGTGTTCTTAATACTAAAATACCTAAAGCAGGCTTTTTGGAGGATCAGGGTTTACATGCAAAAGAGAAATTTCTTAATTGTGAGATTTATTGGTACTGAGGAGAGGGGAAGAGGGAAGAGAAGTCCTCCAACACCTGAATGAGCCTGCAACGTAAAGCACGCCGTACAGGAAGCAACCTTCTGTCGCTGGAGTGACAGGCTGCGAGATTCCATGGTTGCTTCTATCCTTATTCTGTATCTTATGAATGAATCTGTAAGTGAAGAATTGTGGTACAGAAAGCAAAAAGTAAATGATTCACCAACAGTGACTTCTTATATTATTTCCTTCTCTGATTTACATCAACCATTAGATGTTTCTAAATGCAGCCTTCACCTCAGAATCTGGGCGCCAATGTCTTTCTTGCAGCCTTTTGCTGTCCAGTTAGTTCCCTGGAAGAGAAGCGCTTAGGACTCCGTTAGTCATAATAGCTGGCGCGTGTGTATGTAAAGAGGAGACGATGTATTGCAAGATACGTCTCCCTGTAAATATCTGAGAATTTCAGTGGCGTTAATACACGTCTGTTATCCCTAATCGATGAGTTAGGTGCTGCGTTGGGTATTTCACGTATCTGGGAGGAAAGAAAAGCTCGACAAAAAGCCTTTCCTTACTTTGTCAGCTTACTTGATAACTGAAGGAAGTCGAGTGTTTATTTAGAGGTGCGATAAGGAGGTGCGCTCTGTCTGAATACCCAGTTGCATTTCTCTCACAAACACAGATGTCAGGCTATAATTTTGAGTTTCAGTAGACCAGTGTGGCATTATTACATTAACCATACCAGATTGAGCACTTATCTCTACTGTTATATTGTGTCTGTAATTATATAGTGCCTTCCTACCGGTGTATTCTCTTAGAGGCTGTTTGGAATATCGAATAGTGTGTTAAAGATAAAGCCAGGGCTGGTTTTTACTGAAAATATTTATAGCTCTTTTTCCTCCTTGTTGTTTTAGGAACTCATTTCATTTATAGAAGTTTATATAATTGCTTTAGGGCTTATCTGGGTTTGTGTTATAGTTAAATGCTCTACATTTCTTCCTTATTAATAATCATCAGTTACTTGATCCTTTTTCGGAGCCTGGGTTTTTCATCCAGAAATAATGACCGGTTCATACGTTTGCGTGTCTGAACTATTCAGCTTCCGACCAAGGGCTTTGTGTTTGCAGTGACACCTGGAGTTCGGGGCAGGGGTAACCCGCGATACTGGGCTGTGTGGAAGTGGTGCTGTGCCATCTGTGCACCTTAATTTCATTTGGTGTCCTGCAGAATCATTTGTCTAGCTAAAGGCTTTATTTTTAAGACCATTTTTGTAACTAGAGGATCCAATTTAGGAATTTAACAAAAAGTTGCCCACTGTAGCTTGGCCTTTACCTTTGTATGACAAAAGGCACTTATCCTATTTCAGGTGCTACAACTACAAAGAAAAAAGGGGAGAATAATTTTATTTTCCCCTGTTGAGTGGGGATAGAGATCTGAAATACAGAGACACATCTGCTTGAGGCAGGGAAGAAAGTACAGCGTCTCTCGTCCGGAAGGTAGAAGAGCACATGCCCTATTGCCAGTCAAAAGATGCCACAAAAAGTAGATGGAGGATTGCCAGAGCTCTGGGTTGTGCCCTCCTCCGCCACTGCTTTCACCCCTTTGGAGAACTAGAGTCCTTGCACGGGAAATGTGGTGTTACGTTGAAAAAAGGTTTTAAGTAGCCTGGCCATCTAAGATGCATCGCAGAGTAGGCAATATCGGCTAATGGGTGGTAATGTGTTGGTGATTATCTGTTTAAAACTTGTATATGCTGTCCTGGGTAAGTTTGGCCTGTATCTGCAGCAAGGCATTAAAGTGAAGGACTTTGTAACGTATAGACACAATCCGTCTGCTCAAGGGCGTTGAAGCCAGTTGGGGAGTGGTAGGCATGGCCTTCAACGTCTTTCCCAAGGTGCCGTTTCCAAAACCTCTTCTTTTACTTTGTCACAGAGTTTATGCACCTTCTCCTCAGGCAGAAGTGATTAAAAAAAGGTTAGTTTGAATATTCTGTTCTCCTGGCTTAATACTGTGTCTTCCATTTCAGTTAGTCTTGGGACTCATGGAAGAATTCTTCCTTTACATCCAGTCGCCATGTTGCTGGTCTTTAGACCAAACTTATAAATATCTGCTACTTAGGCCTGGTTGCTACACCGACTCTTCTGGTACGGAGTTATTTACTTGTTATTTATCCTGTAAGTCTTTTTCTTCCCTTATGTACTTCCACTAAGCGATGCTCTCCTTGAAGTACCTCTAAGACATGTGCTGTTCCCATGATGTGCTGCCTTTTACACAAATGTATCTATTTTGGGCCCTTTTTGATATAGTAATGGTTACCTACTTTAATGACAAAGCTTTGTAATTTCATGGCTAGAAGAGTACAGAAAGCGCTGCTTTCACGTGGTCCTGAAAAGCCTAGGAAATGGTAAGAGAACTGCTATTTATTCTGTATTTCACACGGAGCTTGGATTAACTGACACATTTAAAAAGAAAAAAATCACAGCAAGAAGTTGCTGTCAGAGCAGCACATGGACTCGGTCGAGTCTCGGTCTTGCGGGGAAGCGAAAACTGCCCACGGCCCGTTGGGAAGGCGTCCTCTTTAGTGATTTCGTACACGTCTGTAGTTACGTTGCGCTGTTATGAGAAGGGCTGTGCGGTACCGTGCTCCCTCAGCCATACCACTGAGGTATGCTTTAGTACGTGTAAGATGTTATCTCGGTCCTCAGCACCTGCTTCCTAACAGTGCCCGAGAGTTGCGTTTCAGGATTTGAAGCGTGTGCTCGTGACGGCCGTGGGTAACGTCGTAGCGAGGCAATTAGTAGCTTCAGAGGACTTGGTCTGACGGTTGAACTTTCAGAGTGGCGGCGAGGTCCCGCCAGAGGGCCAGGTGAAAGAAATATTGTGGAGCCCACGTTTAAGATGCGTGTGACATCTAATGTACACAGCCTGCGTATGATCTTGATGTGGTTTTAGCAATTTTAGGTTACCCTGGTGCAGAAGTGGTTCTCCGTCTTCTAAGTAGAGAAGCAGAGTGCAAAGCTGGCAAAACCTTAATGACACACCTTGGTTTGTTCACTCTTTAGGTTAGGTAGAGGTGTTCGGGGAGCACTGTGAGTCCCCTACCAGAGAGAAGCTGGAGATTTTAGTGGAAAATTTCTTTCAGGTTTTTACATTCCCTGATTGTATGCTGTAATATCACAATCCCTATCACCTTAAAAGAGATCTTAAAGTTTAGGTAGTCTAATTTATCCAGGAGACACTTGTTTTACTGCCTTGTCATGACTAGAAAACAGTACCAGGCTTTTTTAGCTGATTTAGTAAGACGAAGCTGATCTCTCAGGGCTACTCAGAACCAGCTGTAGGTGAAAACCACAATTGATTGTGTTGGGTTTTTTTGCTTTTATTTTCTTTTTTTTCCTTTAATGTTGACTGTTGTGTCTATGTATAATGGATCCAGGAAATCATCTATTCTTAAGTCACAGAAGGAGCCTATGAATGAATTCCCCTCCTCACCCACTGGATGAAACAAAATCCACATTTAGTCTCAATCGATGTAATATTTTTTCACAGTTCTGGTAGGTTATGTTGGAAACGTCCTGAGCAAAGAGCTGTTGGGTTTATGTGTTGGATTAATCACCTGCCAGTTAATTCTAAGACTTCAGGAAATCAGTTGTGTTGAGGGTACAACCACAGATACCTCACAGTACAGAAAACTCTTCGGTTTTTTTCTTTTTTTCAGTCTTTTTCCCTCTTACTGGGTGTTGGAGCTTCTGAATTAGTCTAAAACAAGCATAAACCATGTCTTATGCACTGAGAAGAGTCATTAAAACTAAGTAATGCCATACAATTGAATTAAATGTGAGGAAAGAAGATTGAAACCTCTTTCTCTCCATTTTAATAGGAAGTTGATGCAAATGGCAGTGGATAAGCAAATTATAATACATTTTGATGAAAAAGTGGCAAGTTGGAGTGATAGGTTGGATTGTCTATATAGGAAGTTAATGATGCAGTTATGAAGCAGAACGAGGGGATGGATGTGGAGGATGTAATACCAGTGAAATTAAGCAGGTTAATTCCAGGCCTTGATGCAAGACTCCATTACTCTGCACCCTGAGTGCAGATTATTAGTTATCTAATGTGTTTAACCCACGTAATGCTTTCTGATCGTGCTTATGCAGAAAGCCAAAGGGTGGAAGTGTTTTAAGTTCACTTTTCCCCTTTTCTGCTTAGAAACATGAAATGTTTTGAATTGGAAAATCGCCATATATGGTACCCTCAGTGTCCAGTGGCTGGTGTTCCTGTGGAGAGCACAGCTGGGCTGTAGAATAGAATCATAGAATAGAGTCGTCAATGTTGGAGAAGGCCTCTAGGATCATCAAGTCCAACCACCAACCCAACACCCCCAGGCCTCCTAAACCATGGCCCCAAGTGCCACATCTACATGTTTTTTGAACCCCCCCAGGGACGGTGACTCCCCCACCTCTCTGGGCAGCCTGTGCCAGGGCCTGACCGCTCTGGCAGGGAAGGCATTTTCCCTCATCTCCAACCTAAACCTCCCCTGACGCAGCTTGAGGCCGTTCCCTCTCGTCCCATCACTGGTGACTTGGGAAAAGGGACCAACCGCCCCCCTCACTCCAGTCCCTTTCAGTTAATTTAATCTGAAAGATTTACCTAGGGAAGACAGCTGTGCTTGACTGCCAAACTGTTTTCTGATATGGTCCTGAATATTATGTTTGTTCCTAAGCTTTTCTTCTTTTTTCCTTTTTTATTTTTCTACCTAGCAAACTTGGCAGAAACATGCGTAAGCTTAATGTAAAGCCACTGGAAAGACTTCTGGTTTGCCTTGTAGGTATGAGTCCTCCCTACACGCCCTCCTCGGTTAGTACCAGCTGGATAACATCCAGTCTTCTGCACCCTGTGATGTGACCGTGAGTGAGAAAATAAGGCTGTGTTGATCCTGCTTGAACCATCAATTAGTTGCTGGCATAGTTTATTCAGCTGCGGGCTCTGCTGTTGATGCTGAAGCTACGTTCTAATTTTGTAGGACGGCATGTGACTTTGTATGAGCAGAATTTTTTAACGTTTGTCATCCCGGTGCTGCTGGGGAAACAAGCAGGAGCAATCCTGCCAACCAGGCCCCTGGAAGCCCATTGCTTTCTGCTTACGCCGTCAGTGATACCTGCACAGCACCATGGCTTCTGGCAGATTTGCCCAGGTAAAACAGATTGGGAGTTAGCAGGGGGTTGTGCTGGTGTTCGGAAGGAACGGAAATAGTCACGTTTTCTCTTAGCTGTACTGCTTCGGCATGGCTTAGTGACAACCAGCGATGGCACGTCCGTATTCATAGGCAACATCAGTAGGAATCATTTTAGCAAGGAACAGGACTGTTAAAGCTTTACCAGGTTTTGCATAAGCACTTCTCAGTATAGACCTTGATATTGAACATATTTTTTGCATTCCAAGTACCATCAGTCATATTTCATGGAGAGACGGCGTGTCAGAAAACAGCCGGGTCCTCTGGGGATTTGGGCAAATATCATCTTATCTGTTTTCCTTAGCTTACTTGGAAGTTGACAGGACTAAATGCCTGTTCAGTTCTGTGTTTCAAAAGGCGCTCCTGTTATTTCTAACCTTAAGTAGCGTTAATGTTAACCTTTGATTAAGTTGCCTATTCATTTTAATTATTTCCAAGTTACCGCACGTGGCTGGATTCTGGTTTGCCTTTTTCCCTCAGTTGTGTCCCTAGCAAAGCGCGTGTCTGAAGGTCCTGAAGAGCATCGTCTCAATGGCTACAGCTACCCATAACGTAAAGAAATAGCGCTCATAGACGCTGTTTTAATGTCTTCTTTTTCTGGATACTCATACAAACATTCTATTCCTTCATTTCTTAGTGCTGTTCCTGTTGTTATGCCGTACCTTAGCGTGACCAAAAGTCACCGAAGTGGATCTAGATGTGTTGTTTTCAGGCTGCTGATTGAAGAGTGGTTCAAGAGTGATTGATAACAACTTCTAAGCAGAGTTGGGCCACGGTTGGGCAGGACTTAAGTGAACCTATAATCTTTGTATACTCAAATTGTAGCGTGAACAAATAAAAACATAACTAGCACTGAATGCAGGCAGAAAACATTAGTTCTAGAAAGGCTTTCTTTTTCCTTTAATGCAGGTTAAATAAGCAGATGGGAATAAAGTGTTGTAACAGAATTACGGTGCCGTACAGAATAGACATTTTTTAATGACTGCCTCCAAAGATGTTCCCTTGAAAAGAGTATAAATACCTATTTTAATAACAAGACAAGCTGCTGGGTGTCAAGAATTAAAAATACCAAATAATAATGTTTCTTTTAACTGGATGGAGAGTTGTATTTTTCCCCTTACTCTGATGTCAGGTGGAGACGTGTCTTTTTGACAAAGGCCGTTGTCTCGAATACAGGTTGTGGTTTTGAGGGTAGGGGAGTGGGGCGTAGCCCCTCTGTTTCATTTAGTCCCTTGTGTTTTCGATTCACCTGGTGCAAACAAGCAGCAGTGCTGGAGCCATGTGCTCCCGTTATCGCCACTTAGCCCCAGTTAGCGCCTTGGCTGGGTGGCTTGAACCGTTGCTGTCGTTGGGAGAGCAGCCAGGAAGGTTGGTCTCTTGAGGTTGATCAACAGAACAGATGGACGGACATGGGAGAAATGTAAAGCGATACAACAGTTCGTGCATTGAGAGCAAAGGAAGACATCTTCAAAGCACATCGTGCATTAGGACAAAATGCAGCTTTTCTTTAATAGTTATTCTGGCACAGAGATACTTTGTCACCTTTTTTCCCCCCCCTTCCTTTTTTGATCAGTCACTCCCTGGTTGAGAACTTCTTCCCAAGGCTTTGACAATCATAACTTGGAGAAAGCGAACGAGTCCTGAAAATTTGGATGCCTAGTTTTTGTCTTTTTTTTTTAAAGTAGAACCTGACTTTCAAAGTCACTTAACTGACCTATTTTACTTCAAAATGCTTCCATTTCTCCTCAGCATATCAGAAATGTCACAAAACACCTCTTATGCTGTGATGTTTCCATTCAGGCTGGGCTGAGCCCTCGGTTGCTGTAGAAATGAGGGGGAAATAGCTTTCCTCCAGTTGTGATGGCTGATCCTTGAAGAAATACAGGCCCAGTCTCTGAATTTCACTGAGTGAATTCACCAAATGGTAAAGCAAAAGTAAAGAGTTGAATAATTTTCACCTGAGTTTCTGTCATTCATCAATTTAAACGCGTGAGACTGAGGGTTACAGAGGGAAACGGGGTGTCCTCTCCTAAGATACTGAAGGGAGGAATCTTCTTAAGGGATGTGCAGGAGGTTTTGAGTGACGTGAGTGGTGTGGGATGCTTTAACTGACAGACCTACCGCTCATCGCCAACACGGAAACACCGGTCTGGAGGAAAGGTCCGTAATTCTGTCTTTAACAGCGGTCAGCAGAAGCGCCCTCCCTTGCCCCTTGGTAAGGGGGAGGGGATGAGGCAAGAGTTTTCCCTTCAGCGGTGATGTTCATCAGAGGTCTCTTGCCTCCACCTTCTAGTCGTCTGTGAAACTTCTCGCAACTTCGTATCCTGGGGGTCTCTGCATCTCTGCTGCGTTTTTGGGGGCCTGAAAGTCATTGCGGGTGCTGATAGGATTAGGAGACTGGGGTGCCTCGACAAACGGAATTGCATCAGCCTTGCTTTCCATAGAAATTAGCTAAAAATGGAGGATAATATTATGGCTCTTCTACTTAATTAACAAGTTTTATATAAAAATACATAAATATCTATTTACTGAAGTTTTTGTCAGCTCTCACAGGAGAGAAGTGAAGACAAAGAAGAAGCGGGTGTTTTCGGGTGAGGGAGGAGAAGCGGTGGCTGCTGGGGCTGGGCTGGTGTGCAATCAGGCTGTTTGCAGAGCTGGTCGGGTGTGAAGCATGAGTGCTGTGAAGCCTTTCATGTCTTCTGGGGTCTTCTGCTCTTCTCAAAGAAGTGGCTTAGACACAGGCCGAACCAGATTTTCTTCCAACAAGGTAGTTTTGAATTAAATTGATTGGATGCTGCTCTTAGGGATTATTCAGGAAAACATACCGGAAAAATACATCTATTCACACAAACTAAGCCAAAGGGCAAAGATGGTTTAGATAGCGGCGATGCAGGCTCCAGCCTTTGTCTGTAATTATTCCGGCTAGCGCTGTACTCTGAACACAGCTGTCAGGAGCACCTTAACTGAAGCATTTAAAAATAACCTAATCCGTGTAGGTGGCGGGGAAGAAATGGCATGTTTTGACCATGCTGTTCCCTGCTCCCAGTAGATACCCCAGAACTGACACTTTGATTCACTGGTTGACCGTGATCTTTGCTTTTCTCCACACATGAAATGAACAGCCATTGGGTTTTGTAGGCTCTCTAACAGGACTCGCCTGCGAGACGATCGGTGCTGTGCTATTTCAGAGAAGTCCTTTGCTTTTTGAGCACAGCTGCTGCTGTTAGGTTAATGTTTTTACCGATCAAATCAGCTGTGGAAAATTATTTCCCTGGTGAGACCGAGACACCTCAGTGTTTTCAGCTCTGCTCGGAAATTTCAGGGTATTGGAGAGGGGGGCGGGGAAAAAAAAAGTCTGTTCTTTGACAGGACTAGCAAATGTTCCTGGTTTCTGAGAAGCAATAGCTGTATGTATTTGCTTGGACCTTTTCTATTTGATGACTGCATCTGACATTCTGGACATTTATGGATGCATTTGCTTTGTCTGGCTTTCTGAGGAGACAGCCATCTGGTCCTGTCAGTGTTATTGGATTGCCCTTCCAAAAAGAAAAGGAGACTTTGCTTTTCATCCTCCATTTGAAATAGCCTATTAATTAAAAATAAATATTGAGAAACATAATAAATTAGACTGCGTGTGCAGTATAGCTTGGCTCATATAGAGGAGGGCAGGGCCACTGCCGAAGTGAAGAAGTTCAAACCTTGCTCGGCAGAAAAGTGACACCACGAAGTCCTGTCAAACACTCCACATAAGTAGTGCTGGGGAGAGGGGAAGGAAGGAGAGGTAAAGCTTTCCTTCCAATTCTCTTCACTTATAATCAGCTGTACTGTAGCTTGAGCGGTGGTGCATCATTTCTAACTGAAGGGCAAAAAGCCCAAACCTCTGTATCTTCTCTTTCTCAGACTTTCTTGATCGGTCATCTTACTCAGCTGATTGCCTTGACAGCTTCTCATTCAGCTGATAAATGAGGGTTGCGTTGTTTTTATTATACTCCAATATGTTGTCTACTGTGCTGGTAATGCTTAGTGGCAGGAGAAATTCCTGCTGTATTTAATGCAGGGAATCACTGAAGTATCCAAGAGGCCCCAGGAGCAGATGTGAGGTATCTGATTTTCTCTGCTTGTTAACTTATATACAAAAGCTAAGAGTGAGTCTTTTTGCTTCGGAAATTCTTGAGGTTAAAGCTGTGTATTTGCTGTGACAGCTGGCAGAGAGGCTTTGCAAATCGTTAATGCAGTTGTGAGCCAGGCTCCTCCAGCATCCCTCATCTTGCTCCTTCACCGTCACTTACAGGGAAACTAAGCGTGAGAGTCGGTTCCTTTTGTCCTCATCTGGGAAAAGGGCGCACCTTCAGACAGGAGATGTTTCATACTTCTCTCCCAGTATTTAGATGAGTGGCGGACGCATGTTTTTGTGGCAAGCCCTGTCAGGTATTTCTTGTGTTCTTGCCCCTTTAGGAGACACCTCAGTCTGGTAACCCAAGTGCTCAGCCCAGTTCCGATCAACTAGGCTGCCTCACGGGCATCTTTACTTCTGCTCTTGATACTCAATTATCGATCCTATCAATTAAGATACATGATACTTTTCAGCAAAGTGCATCACAAAGAACTGCAAAGCCAAAGTGACATTATCCCTGTCTTACAGATGGGAAAAATGGGTGAGAATTGTTAACTGGGCCACTCTAGCGGTGCTAATATTCTTCAAATTAAGGCACTGGTAGTCATCAAGTGCTGATACTACAGACCTCAGCACAGGCTCATTTCGACTGTTTCCGGATGGGTTTTGCAGCCTGTAGAAGTTCTCTGCTTGCAGCTGATCTTCCACTGCCGGTTGGTTGGAAGTGGGGTTTCCGAATCACTGCGCTGCTGTTACTGCAGCAGCGTAGGCATTGCTTTTAAACCAGAAAGATTTTGCAGATCTGAAAAATAACTGCGTACCTGTCATTTTGACTTCCAGGTCTTCATTGTACCTCTAAGTACTCTCCCCCTAGCTTTTTTTTTTTAAAAAAAAAAAAAGTATGCATAAGGTCTGCTATGTTTTATCTCACAGTAAATTCAAAAGAATATCGACCAGCCCATTGATAAAGTCTTCTTCCCTCCACCTTTGAATAATTGCCTTTGGTTCACCTCTACACAGTGTTGATGTGGCTTGCAGGGTGTAACTGCTCGTAGATGCTGAACTCCCAGCGATGTTTTTCTCCACCTGCTTTGTCGTTTTAAGTACCTGCTTCCATTTTCTCCTTCTGTCAATTACTGTGACAAGTACAAAGATGTTACTTAGTTCCACTTCAGCTCCTTTGTCAAAAAGGACTTGTGGAGTTCAGTGTTGGAGTCAAATTGGTATTAAAAGACGTATTGTTTACATAGCTTGAAGCTTGTCAGAAGGTTTGTTTAGAAGTTGAGCTCATGGCAGTGAATGCGGGAGGGACCTTGCTGGGAAGCTCTGGGTGTTTTTCCATTGAGAGCGTTCAGTGCAAAGACACGACCCTGGTGTGTGCGCCACAGAATGTGAAACAGATTTGTTTCTCTCCCAGGTATGTCAGATGAACTGGGACCATAAATATGTATATCACTAATTGCCATTTTGACTCTGGTCACCCCGTGCCCCGGCCTGCTTTTAGTAAGGGCTCTTGCAAGAACCACTAGAGCTTGGAACTGGTGATTTATATCACCTGAAAGCAGCTGGGAAACCCTGTTTTCACATATGATAAAGCATTAGCCTCTGGCCCTGCAGGTTTGCGATGTATTAGCTGTGAAGAGCATGCTCGAGCTGACGCGTAGGGGAAGGAATGTAAGAAAATAATCAGAGTGATAGAGCGATCGTATCTTGTCGTTGGGCTGTCAACTGATCTTCAAACAGCAAAGTTCAGGGGCTTATTGAGAGGTTTTCAAAGCTACTAATAGTGAAAATAAAAAAATGAAACAGGTAGGTGATGCCCATGATGTGTTGTTTTGTGTTCAGGTTACCATGACATTCTTCATTTTTTTAATGACCCAGAGAACGCAGGAGTCCTGAAAGCATAAGGACTTGTAAACCCATGAAAACCCATAGAGAATTACCGTCTTTCTAAATAACGCTTTATATCTACATGGCCAAGGATCTGAGAGTGAAAGAAACACAAAGCTTTTGTCGGGGTGGGAAAGTTGGTTGCTCAGGTAAAACATCGGACTCGAGGATTGATTCTGTTCCCAGCTGGTGCCGGCTTCACGTTGGACTTTAGGGGAAGTACTTCAGGGTAAGTACGGGTGGCCCCTGTACCCCTTGTACCTCTGACCAGCACCCCGTGTGGGCAAGAACGTGGAGCTTCACCAGCACCCAGGCAGGCAGATGCTGCGTCCAGTAGCTTGATTTAACAAGGTCCCGTGAGCTAAAGATCTAATGCTGAATCCGGAAAGGATATTTTAGCGAGGGGAAGCTAGAGTTGTATTTCATTGCGGTGCAGAGCCTGGAAACAGCAAGCCTGTGCTGAAGCGTTTGTGTTAATGCTGTAGTGGAAATATTAAAGGCTCGTTGACAATACCAGCCACTCATAGACGGAGAAGGTATCAGGCTATTGGAGGAAACTTCTAAATGTTATTCTGTGTTCTCTACTATAAATATAGTTTAAAATCTAGTGTGCTACAAATGAATCCCATCGCCACCCTCTAGGAAACATTTTCCGTCTTCAGGTGGTGGTTTATGACATTTATGGTAACACAGTAGAGCTCACACAAAATCTCAAGGGAGGGAGGAGGCTTCTGACTCCGGTTGCGGGGAAACAAATTCGATGAGGTTCTTTGCTGCTGTTGGTCCTGACTGATGAGTAGAGTTTAAACTTCTGGTTTGCATTCAGACCTCAATATATGAATGTATATATACAAAAAATTCACCTATTCATTTGATAAACAATAGTCAGGAGGAAAAAGCTGCTCCGTTTACTTGTTCTGTAGGCCCTTGTTCTATATGTTTGTATCTTTTGCGTTACGTACGTCCTGTGCTCTGGGACTGTGATTACACTGTGACTGCTGGGGAAGATCTCGAATGCAGTGAGCACAAGTCTCATTATTTTGTTCACTAGAGGCAATAATTGGCTTGTTCAGAAGTAATGAGATAATTCAGATGTAAATTCATTTTTGAGAGGGGAATTTTAATAATGGATAATCTAGGAAATTATATCATGAATGAAAGAATATTTTGTTTATAAAAGGAAGAAGTAATGTAACTACAGAAGGTTAGGGCCATTTCAACTAATTCACAGCTGGAAACAAATTCTGGGAGATTGCTTTTGCCTGCCGTGTAAGCGCTCTGTGTTCTGCGATGTTAGCGCTGGGGTTTTAACAAGACTGTTATCCTGTGAATAAGTAGCTGCAGCACTCACAGAACTTCACTGTGGATGGAGTTGGTGTTCGTAGAGATGAACTTTATGATGAGTACACAAGTGGCCGTACTAAATTTAAACCTTATGGAAATGGTTTCGTAAACAGAATCCAGGCCTGAGCAGTTGTGTGTTTTGATATTATTCCTGAAATTTTTCTTTAGCGTTCCTGTGAACATCATTCAGGCAGTTTTGGTGAGCCAGTATGTGCTTCCCTTTAGAACAGGGTTTTAAAGTCTGCTTTTGAAGGGGTGGCATTGGCTTATTTAACTTCATAATTTTATTTTTCTAATTGCCAGGCAGAACTGCTCTGTCCTGTTTCCAGATCTAGTGCTGGCTTGCTTTGGAGCTTCTGATAAGTCTTCATGCCTTGTACTTCCAGTCTTTTGGTCCTAAAGCTAAGTGCTGATGCCCAGTGAATCCCTAGGGGCTATATATGTGAGTATGAGGCAGGTGCCCACCTTCTACGTTAACATTTTAACTTAGATTCTTTCGTCTCTTAATTTAGGGATCTGGACAAATAGATAAATGTGTTATGAAGCAAGAGACCTTCAAATGGACTTAAGGTACTGCATCACTTAATAAGCACGTTACATGCCATCTAGGCGGCATGCCGGCTCTCACTGGAGTGTGGGCAGGAGAATGGGTAGAGAGCAGAGGGGGAAACAACATCTGGCAGGTGGGACCAAGCTGGGGGAATTTCCTTGTGCTTCTGGAAAGCAGATTTGAAGAGAGATTATGTGGAATGATTTAGTTTTTGTAGGAGCTTGTGGACAAATCAAAAATAGATTAATTGACCAATGGGAGGAAGGTTTGAGATGATGAGCCTCTTTGAAGGACCCTGGATTTAACTGGAGAACATCCTTTGGCTTTCTGCTGCTGCTTCCCCCCACCCCATGTTGTCCTTTGCCTCACCCTCTTCTTTCTTTTTGCTTTGGAAGTATCTGAGCTGCGAATTATATGTCAAGTCCTTCTGGTTTGTCCTGTGCTGAAGAGCTGTGGCTAATTTTAGTCAAGCCCGAACTGTCATTCCAGTTCATCAATGTCACATTAACAGTAAATCCTAACTCCCTGATTATTAAAGTGGATGGAAATCACAGCTCTGTGTGTGGCCAAACAGCTACTCATCAATGGGGCTTTTGATGGGGCGTGATAGTTTAATGCAGGCCTTAATCAAGGGCTCGTAACTGTCTTCTCTGCTGGTTTTTATCCTCATGCTATTGAATTGCATTAACACGTGCACGTATTCCCTATTTTTCTTTAACACGCTCTATCAGGACTGGAGCAGAAGCCTGGTTTTAGGCTGAAGCGTTTGTCATATTAATGGCTTAGACCCTCAGCGTTAATGAGACAGTGTTTAAGAATTGGTATTTAAGACCGTGAAGATTGGGAAGGTGGGAAATCATTAAGGAGGGAGGGAGTAGGAACTGTTTAGTCCAGAGAACCATGTGTCAGAGCACTGCCTGTTTTATCCCTGGGATAAATCTCCATTGAATCATTAACCTGGGTTTTGCCTGATCATTGCCTCTATTTCTTCCCTTTTCCCTATGCTCTCTACCTGCATCTCTACCTTGCTCACTTCCCTCAAGTCTTGTACTAATTTTGACCCAAACAGGCGGTCCAGTCATATTTACAATCTGTAGGTTATGTGTGAGTTTGTTGCAGGGTGATTAACACTTCGGTCTGGAGGAACAAGGTAAAGCTTTTGGGTTTCCAGGCCAGCCTTCCCATCGTTACTTCTGGGGGCTCAGAGGACAAACAAGAGCTTCCACAGTTCAGCAGAAAGTGTGTTTTGGCAGGAGCGATGATGGGATGTGATTGCAGAAGCTCAAGTTATGCTCAGGTGGGTGCAGAACCGCTGGGACGACCCTGGCTCTGGAGCCCGACGCTGATGCCTGCAACCATGCATACGCTTGCAGAAACACAGCCCGTGCCTGGCATTTCGTCGTCTGTGCACGTACAGATCAAGTATCCCCCCATACCTACAATAGCCGGTAAATGTCCTTGGACATAATATTGTATAGAATAAAAAACTGAAAAGGTTTTTTATGGATTACAAGCATAAGCGCCAAGTATGATTACGAGTGCTGTTATTCATCGAATCTTTCAGTGCCCTATTGAATTCAGAGGAGGCACTTGCCTACCTGTGGGCCCACCACATCTCCTTTAAAGAATAATTTGCTTTTCCTCAATTGCCATCTTTATTTAACTGTAAGCACAAAAGGTTCCAGTCCAGTCCAAGAAGCATTCTGGTAATTTGTTAGTAATTTGCTGAAATTGCAAGTTAACCAGCAGTGGTGCCCAGTAGCGTAACAGGAGTCGGTAGTGACAGAATGTCGTGGTTACCCCCAGCCGGCAACTGAGCGCCACACAATACAACAGCATCCATCAGTGAACAGGGCATATTGCTTCTCATTTTCTGGCACGTGTCACCTCCTCCTCTGGTGATAATCCAAAATCTTTGCCTTCTGGCCAGTCCATGATCACTTCCAAGATTCCTGGGCGACTGGGGTTTCCTACTCGAGCCCGCTGGGTGATCAGTGCAACCCATTTACTCCACGTAGCATCAGTTGCATGGTGTGTGGAGGGGACATTTCCTTTGAACATCCAGCCCAGCACCGGCAGTCGGGGTGCCGGGAGCAACTGTGCCTCAGTACCAACCACTTCTGAAGCAGCTGGAACCCTTCATATGCTGCCAATATCTCTTTTTCAGTTGGAGTATAGCGGGCTTCGGACCCTCTGTGTCCCCGACTCCAAAACCCTAGGGGTCGACCTCGGGTCTGCCCTGGCGCTTTCTGCCAGAGGCTCCAGGTAGGGCCATTCTCCCTGGGTGCGGTGTAGAGCACATTCTTTACATCTTGTCCTGCCCGGACTGGCCCGAGAGCTACTGCATGAACTATCTCCTGTTTAATCTGTTCAAAGGCCTGTTGTTGCTCAGGGCCCCATTTGAAATCATTCTTCTTCCGGGTCACTTGACAGAGAGGGCCTACGATCAGACTGTAGTGTGGAATATGCATTCTCCAAAAACCCACAACGCCCAAGAAAGCTTGTGTTTCCTTTTTGCGAGTTGGTGGAGACATGGCTGCTATTTTGCTGATCACATCCATTGGGATCGGACGACATCCATCTTGCCATTTGATTCCTAAGAACTGGATCTTTTCTGTGGGTCCCTTCACCTCACTTTGTTTTATGGCAAGACCGGCTTTCAGGGGATTTGGACTATTTTCTCTCCTTTCTCAAAAACTTCTTCCGCTGTGTTGCCCCACACAATGATGTCGTCAATGTATTGAAGGTTCGGGAGCTCCTCCTTGTTGCAAAGCATTATGGATCAGTCCATGGCAAATGGTAGGGCTGTGTTTCCAGCCCTGGGGCAGTCGATTCCAGGTGTGCTGGACCCCCCTCCATGTGAAAGCAAACTGTAGCCTGCATTCTGCTGCCAGAGGGATTGAGAAGAATGCATTAGCGATGTCAGTTGTGGCATGCCACTTGGCTGCCTTTGACTCCAGTTCATATTGAAGTTCTAGCATGTCTGGCACAGCAGCACTCAACGGTGGAGTGACTTAATTCAGGCCATTATAGCCTACTGTTAGCCTCCGCTCTCCGTTAGACTTCCGCACTGGCCATATGGGACTGTTAAAAGGGTGAGTGGGTCTTACTGATGACTCCTTGGCTCCTCAGTTGACTAATGAGCTCGTGGATGGGAATCAGGGAGTCTTGGTTGGTGCGATATTCGAGAGGCCAGGCAAAGTAGGCAGCTGTTTAATTTCCTCTGTCTCCAAGGCAGCTACACTAAAAGCCCACCTGTACCCTTTTGGGTCCTTGAAATACCCTCTCCTGAGGTAGTCTATGCCAAGGATGCACGGAGCCTCTGGGCCAGTCACAATGGGGTGCTTTTGCCACTCATTCCCAGTGAGGCTCACTTCAGCCTCCAATACAGTTAGCTCTTGGGATCCCCCTGTCGCTCCAGCAATGCTGATGGGTTCTGCCCCTATGTAGTTTGATGGCATTAAGGTGCACTGTGCACCAGTGTCCACTAAAGCTCTATATTCCTGTGGGTCGGACGTGCCAGGCCATCGGATCCACACAGTCCAGTAAGCCCAGTTATCCCTTTCCTCCACCTGGCTGGAGGCAGGGCCCCTCTAGTCCTGGTTACAGTGTTCGTTACTTATTTCTTGCAAATACAAGTCATTGTATTCCTTAAGCTCAGAAGTAAGATCAGCCCTTTTGCTGTCTGGGAAACTGCCCACTGGAAACTGGGGCAGGAATTTTTCTGGAAGAACCCTGTTTTGTGATTGTTTCTCCTTGCAACTCACATACCAGTGCCTCTAGGGTCGAGGTAGATTTCCCATCCCATTTCCTCATGTTTGCCCCATGGTCTTGCAGGTAAAGCCACTGGCTGGCCCGTGGTGTGTATCCACTGTATCCTCTCTTGAGCAGAGGAACTTACTCCTGATGGCTGAGATACTGGTCCGTACTGGTGGGGAGTAGGACCTATCCCTTCAAAGTTGCTGGACCTTCTGGGACAGTTCCTCCACATCCGAGATGAGGGAGGAAGAGAGTCTTTCTTCATATTGCTGGAGCTGGCCAGTCAATTCATCCACCATTGGTCCCTCTATGTCTTTCCAGGCCAGGACTGCCAATGAGTTGGCATATGACGATCGTTCGCTCTTACACCACACGGGTCATGCACACTGGATTCATCTGGATCTTTGGATAGCTGCTCATTGTCCAGGTCCCCATAAATCATCTCCAGCATGGCTACTGGATACCTCCCTCCATAGTGGTCCACCTGCCTGGGTGACACACAACATCTTCCTTGAAAGGTGTGAAGGAAAGGTATCCCAACAGGAGTTGCCTGCAGAGGCTGAGACCTTGTGCCCCTTTTCCAATCACTTCGTCAATGCCCCCTTCCCCAGAAAGGGGTCCCCGCTTCTTGGCTTCCCTACCCTCTAATTCCAGGCTACTGGCCCCGTTGCCCCAGCATTGGAGCAGCCAGGTGACAATGTGCTCACCTGGACGATGCCCGAAATCTGTTCACATATCTCGCAGCTCACTCAGGGATAGGGATCAGGTGGTCTCTGTCTCATTTATGAGTTCTTCTTCTTCCTCCTCCTCTCCTCGTGATGGCCCTGCTTTTTCATCATCCCTTACTAAATGAGCTGCCTTTTGCTTCCAAGATTTCTTCTTGTGTATAGGGGCGACTGACACCGGCACGGGTTGGCTGCCTGGTTCAGTCGCAGCGCCTGTCGCTTCGTCGTCACATCCAGAGACCTTCCCTTCCCCTTGGGGGCTCTGAGTAGTGTTGAACAGGGCTCGGTAGGCTTGGGCCAGGCCCCAGCAAGTCATGGTGATTGTGTCTCTCTGGAGTTCCCAGGGTGACAACGTACTTCTTTCCAAATATTTTACTAGTCCTTCAGGATTCTGCACTTGCTCAGGGGTGAAGTTCCAAATCATGGGAGGTGTCCACCGACCCGGGCATTCGCCCATCTATCCCCCACTCCCTGCCACTCGTAACCATCAGCTCTTGACCAGCAGTTTTAAGGCTGTAGTGGAGTCTGGAAGGCATAAAAATAAGTAACTCTGAGCACAGAGGGATCATCTAAGGACAGATGTACAGTGTTTTCTTTTCTCAGCATGTATTTTATGTCTTTCATGTTGTGAGGTGTTATGAGGTTGTAATTGTATGAAAATCACTGCTACCAAAGGAAGATTGTTCTTTGAGGATAAATAATGTGTTGGTACCTGCTTGTTGAAGGCTTTAATTGAATCCAGAATCCCTCTATAAGTTTTCTGGCTTCTAAATAATAAATGAGGGGCATTCTGCTACAGTTCTCTTTCATAAGCTGCATCATGCTTATAGATTAAAAACAAACCAATATTACCTTGTTCTTCTGATATCCACCTATGATGGAAAAAAAAATCAGGTTTTGGGACAATCAATTTATCAATGAATTGTTGCCGAGATTTTCCTAGAACTGCCGCACAGGGGAAATGAAAAGCAACGACACAATTTACAAACAAGAGTAATTTCAGTTGTTTATACACAATTACATCTCCGCTCCCTAAGGAAACTGTTGAAGGAACATTGTGAGGTTAAGAACAGCTTTATTTTTATAAACACTTTTTTTAATTGCTGAGTTGAAGTTGTGTTTATTACTGAAAATTCCCAAGGCTTTTTGCACACAGTACAATCTCCTTAACATAGGCACGATTTAGTTGTGTTTCCATCCTCCTGGTTACACTCTGGTTTTTCTCATCTCTCTCCTTAAACTCCTTCAGTCCCTGAGTTCCCATATATTATGTTAACTATCCCTGTTTTCTCTAGACCATTTCCAGCTTTGTAAGTCAACAACAAGGAAAGTTAACAAAACACTTTCCTTTTTAATATTGGCCTCACATAAGGGCTTTTGAAGCATTATAGAAGTATTCTTAATTGGTCAGCGTAAGCCTTGTGTAAAGTGTCTTAACGTTAAGTCAATTTTACAGAACAGTAAAAGAAGGAGCAGAGAGGGTTTTCCCTTCATTTACGTGCAGCACCAAAGGCTGGACTGTGTAGCCTGACTCTTTTAGCTGCCTTGGGTATGTCCTGATCCACGTCATCCAAGTGTCTTGTCCAGGGTTCGTGGTGGATCATGTAAAACCCACAGCTTCTCTGCACGGCCTCAACTGCTTCCATGTGTTGTGGGGTACAAACCTCTTCATTTTGGGGTCAGTTACTGTGTGGTTATAGACAGTCCCTGCTTGCTTTCTCTGACTTTTATTTGATTTTTCCTTGTAAAGGTTCCTGCCTTCTTGTTCTTCTTTGTAGGCTTTTTGCCAGAACAGCGGAAGAAGATTGAACTGAAGGGAGACTCTGTTTTCTCTGTTCCACCTTGTAGCATTCCCCTCTCTCGCTCCAGCATTTTGCCTTCACCTAGGGGCCGAGTTCCCAGGCAAGGGTTAACCTATACCCCAGGTTAGTAGCAGAAGGAGGAGGAGGATGAGGATAGTCCGGTGCCACCTTGTAACGCAGCCTCCACTGCTGGAGGAAGATCCCGAATATATCTGATCCGACAGGCAGCGAACGGATGTGAAAGGACAGACTCCCCCGGCTTAGCACACAATTTCTTGAATTCCTTTGAAATCATTCCCAAAGGATTCAGTAGGATTGTGACCTATTTTTGGTCTTGCTGTCTTGAAAGAATCAAATGATACTACCCATCAGCAATCTAGGAGCTATTTTATACGTAGCTGCTGAAAGCAGCCACGTAGGAGAAGTCAGCAAAGTCAGCATCTATCACGTACTTTTCTTCCTCGCTTCTATTCTGTTGCCCCAAATACGGTACTTGGGGAAAAGCTGAGTACAGACTCAGGTCTGTGGTCGGGTACGAATATAGGATGATACCAACAACTCAATTCATTTCAGGACCAGTGGCAATTGCTTAAATCTTGAGTTACCTGAAAAACCAGCGGCTCTTTGTTTTCTCTTGTTTCACCCCAGCCTCTGTAATCCCTGCAACATGTGCATGAATGGATTTCTTGCAAAAATGCCTTTTGGCACGGTGTCGTCTCTTCGTGATTTCCACGAAACACTCGTTAGCCCTTTGTGTGAAAGCTATTTCCTTAAATTCTCTGATTCCAACATCTTGATTTCTGAGTGCCTGTTTCATTTTTCTTTTTTTCTTTGCCATTAACGGGAATTTCTGAATGCATCTCCTTGCAACAAATTAAATGAGGTTACAGCTCTGTGTCCCATCAGTACAAGAGCTTCAGCTCTGCTTTGTGTCTTGAATCTTTGAACTTTGGCTTTGTCCTTTTGGTTGTTGTTCTCTGAATGCTTTGGCACGAGGACAAAATTAAATAGCACTTTAGGTGTTGCTGAATGGTAGGTGATCTTGAACCCTGTTCTTGAAATGGAAATTAAAGCCCCGTCTTTTTTACATTCCTTTTCTTAAGCAACAGGATATTGATCCGCTGGGTTGAAGTTGTTAAAAAAAATTGCTCTGTTATCTTCCCAGTTTATTTTTCTGGAGGAGCATGTTTTAGTTACCTTTGCGTTTAGCGATATGAAAGAACATGGGCATCAGATTTAGGTTATTAGGGGGATAAATCTTGTGCTTCATTCTGCGCTTTCTTATTCTGCCTTGTACCGGTGATAAAAGCGAGGGGATCTGAAGCCAAGCTTTGTCTGAAAGTTTTTTTTTTTAGCTGTGGAAAAGGTTCCTGTTAAATGCCTGTTTGAGATTAAAGTGAGATGCATGAAAATCATTGATGTGTTAAGCCCAAGCAAGCGAGTTTAGTTCCTATTTTGAGTGTCGATGTGTTGTATTACAGTTAGGCGTAGATCTTTGTCCAAGCGCCAAGCCAGCTCTTGCGCGTAGTCAGGTTCCTCTGTTAGCCGATACCTAGGGGCGAGGTGGGAGCTTGGAAAGTCGGACCCGTTCCGTGAGTTGTAGTGACTTTTCAGTGGCTGTTCATAGCAAGAAGCCTGAGGTCTAGGAGCTGGTATCTGTGTAGTGTTGTCGGAAAGGGACCGTATCAGTGCCTACCGCTAACAGCACGTTAAAATCCTCCCTGATTTGGCTCTGTCACTCTCTGCTGAGCTCCAGAGCTTTCACGCTAGTGAAAGCGGAAAAATTGGCTCTTCTACACTTGACGTCTCGTACAGGATTTTGAATGCCTTCTGTAGCATGGGATTAAAATTGAAATACTGGAGGTCAGTGGGAGAAAAGTAATGCAGCGTCCCTCGGTGGTTCTGCGATCTTATCCCAGTATTCTGTCACATGCTGATACGGTGCCAAAGCATACGGATCTCCATATGGTGACTCTTTCTGGTTTTCTACCACCTGTAGTCAAGTTGATTTTCACTCACTGAATTTGCCCAAGAGATAAAGCAAGCTAAGTACAGCAGCGAAATAAGATTGCAGTGGTAAAGCCTGAAGTTTTATGTGACTTACTGTTGTCACAGTAATTACTAGAAGAAGAAAAAAAAAATAAACAAATGAATTTAATGAGCGTGTCAGTAATCCAGGAACAAGAGTTTCCACCACCTCGTTAGTGGGGGTGAGGTGGGCTCCGTGCACTTTCTTGTCTCCAAAAAGACAAAATAATTTTTGTTTTGATTCAGCTTCTGTGCGAAGGTGGAATTAAAGCAGGTGATTGTCTTCAAAAGTAATACTGCTAACTGGCTTACAGGCGTCTTCACGGCTCAGAAATAGTGTCACAAATAACATTTACAGTTTTGAATCATAAAAAAAGCAGAGAAAAAACATCCTATGAATGGTTTGCCATAGCTTTAGTCTTTTAAGGTGAGTTTCTTTAAAATATAACATATGAAATGATGTATGAGTATATATGTGTTTTTAACATAATTCTTTTTAATCTCATCCTGTTTTCAAGCAGCTGTGTTACTGCTTTGGATGATGTAAAGACATACAGCTGCATCCCAGTTAATTGTTGGAATACTTACCTAACAGCAAGGTGATGGAGTAGGTAAACACCCTGATTCTGTTTTACTGGCCTTGCCAGTAATTCTTATTGGCCGAGTGTTGAGTAAAGAGCGGGTAACGTAAACATGCTCCCGTGCCGGTACGTGCCTCCCCAGATGTCACTAAGCAAACACAGGAGGCTAGTGCAGGTTCGTCACGTCTTTTGAACAGTTTTGGCCAACCTACCATCTGTAGTTCAATAAAATGTTCCTCTGCAGTGCCTGTAGGATGATTCCTTCCAGGGTCGGGGCCTTCCTCACTGCTCTTCCTCACAGAAGCTCTCCAGTGGGGTAGAAGGCAGGTGCCCAGTGTGTAGTTTTGGCTAGTGGGACCCCTAATCTTTAAAGGCCAGAGTCAATTTTGGACTACTTTTCTTTTCCAACTGTGTTTTCTAGTGCTTTTAGTTCTGCTCTAGATAGGAAGGCCTGTGGGTGTCTCCTCTCTTTTTTATTCTGTTACCAACACACTGCTCTGCCTCTCGCTGCTTTCCATAGCTTGCTTTTCTCACGCGTATAGGTCATTCTTGTGATATTATGGGGATCGCATAGCCATTTCATGCTTTTAGGACGGTCTTTTAAAATTCTTCTGTTGATAGCTGGTCATAGTGGTACCATCCCACTTTGCAAAAATCTCCTCCCATGTTCGTCAGTCATGTTTTAACTACACGTCTGCTCAGCTGATGTTAGATCCTGCCCAAAGTTGCTTGTGGTCCCCATACCTTATACAAAAAGATTGTGGACAGGCTGGAAGGGGCCCAGAGAAGGGCCACCAAGATGATCAAAGGACTGGGAAGCTGCCATACGAGGATAGGCTGGGAGAGCTGGGTTTGCTCAGCCTTGAGAAAAGGAGGCTCAGAGGGGATCTCATCCCCATGTACCAGTACTTAAGGGGTGGCTACAAAGAAGATGGAGACTCCCTTTTTACACGGAGTCCCATGGAGAGGACAAGGGGGATGGACACAAGTTGCTCTTGGGGAGATTCCGACTGGACACCAGAGGGAAATTTTTCACAGTGAGGACAGTCACCGTTGGAATAATCTCCCCAGGGGAGGGGTTGGCTCGGCCACGTTGGGCACCTTCAAGAGTCATCTGGACAGGGTGCTGGGCCATCTTGTCTAGACTGTGCTCTTCCCAGAAAGGTTGGACTAGATGGTCCCTGAGGTCCCTTCCAGCCTGGGATTCTGTGTGATTCTTATCCCCATACCTCAGGGATAAGCAATATGCTGCGTTGATGGAAAGGATCTTAAGTGGCTCGAGATACTCTTGCTATATTTACCTTTCCACAATTATATAGACAGAAAGAATTTAACTAGCTTCTTTTGAAATGATTGTGCAGTTGGGTGATGCTGATTGTTTTGAGTGACACTCCAAGGCTCTGTATAGTAGGGAGTGGGACTTTTTCAAGTCCTCACAGAGGCAGCTGAGATAACTATAAAGCTTTGGTTGATGTTTTGGTAAGGATTTTTGAACGGCAACTTTCCTTGTTCCATGCAGCTGTGAGTCTCCTGTAGGCAAGAACAATTTACCCGATGCAGAGGGGTAGATGTAAACCGCTGCGTTAACCAGCTGTAATTCTCATGCCTCCCCCATATCTTAAAATTCCACAGATTAAATCTTCCACACAGATAAGAGTTTGATGTGACTGAATTAAATGAATCTTGGTAGAACTTCCTGCCACTATGGCATGATGCCATCTTCTTTGCTTCTCACTTGTTAGAGAGTATTTGGGTTCTGATTTAAAGAGCCTGTGGCTGCAAAACCTTGCATTTACACTTCAATCTCTAGATCCAGCAACATGTTTAGGTGCTCCAGAGAAGGAGACTTACCTTCTGCATAGGATATATGCTCTTTGCTTCATCTTTTCTCAAGGAGAGTTCCTCCATCATCACAGCTCTATGCTGGCAGCTAAAAATCTCTTGTAGTGATCATCCACACTCTCCTGGGGTGCTACTTTTCTGTTGTTTTTTAAATTTTTATTTCATGTCTTCCCTCAATGGAGGATATTTGTTTTGTGAATGCAGAAGCTGTGAGAAACTGTATTTTTGTTCAATGAAGTATAATATACAGAGTAAAACGGAGCTAAGCATGTCCTGCCAATAGCTGTCGTGGGTGAATATGGATGAGATGCATCTATATCATCTGTTACTGAGATGAGTAGCACCAAACCTCATTTTTTTGGAGATCTTCCCCAGATCTGTTTTGTTCCTTGACTAAATGAGTTTGGTTTTGTGGAACCAGGTTTAGAACCGGGATGGACAGGTTACCTTGACTAGAACAAGAGCCCACCCAAGTCCTTATCGTTGGACTGAAAAGAAGCTCGACCTGGAAAGTCTTTGAAACAAGCAGAGGTGAAACATAGGCCAGTTTCTGCCAAATATATGTCGGTTGCTAAGAGCAGCAGTTAGGTTCTCCGTGCCGGTGCTCTTACGGCACAGTGTTGCGGGCGTTGCGCTGGTACGAGATGTTGAGCGCTGGCATGTGATCTGGTTCCTGTCTTAGTAAGGATTCTTTTTTGTATATATATCTCCTATATCTCACTCACAACGTTTTGTGTGTGTGTAACATCATGCGTGATTTTGCGATAATCTGTAGTTTTGGCACTGTCTTATATTTCTTAGGTTTTTGTCCTGGTGTCTGGATTGCAGTGAGAGAGGTGTGCAATATTTCATAACCCAGGGGAGAAGTGCTGGACATCTGAAGTTCTGGTTTCTGCTTTCCAGGACTGCTTGGAGCTGGAGTTTAAATCATGCCACAGATGCTAACTGTGTGCAGCAGATACTCATCTGTATAAGGCAGTTTTTAATGTATATTAGATGGCGTTCAGGCTCTAAATGATGAAGGCAATTTAAGGAGTTGAATGTAATAGGTAACGACTTCAGGACAAATCAGAAGTGATTCGCTTTTGCTGTGTCTACACAATTATTTTGCGAGGGCCCTTCTTCCCAAGTAACTGCATGTGGAATGGAAAATTCAGATGTGTGCATTTATTTTACCTCCTATTTCATCTAAAAGCCCCAGCTTTTCTGTTTAGTTCCAGCTAGAACAGTTTCAGTTACATACCATTTTTTCAGCTGATCGAGACATTCTCTATGACCGAGCGTGCTCAAGGTCTCGGGGATCTGCATTTAATTTTCTGTCTGCTGGAAAAAAGAGGAGTCCCTGCAATTCACTTTTTTTTGTTCCCTTTCCAACCAGAGTGCCAAATATTCATGGAAGCCACATTTTTAATGTTCCCCTCGCCCGGCAGTTCCGTGTCCTTTACTATGTGTAGAGAGGACAGGTTTTAATGCACTGGTCCAGCTTTCACATACTGGGACATGTAGCTCCACTGCAGAAATGAACCAAACTCTTAAATTTCCAAGGAAGAATTTACTGAATATTTTAGCTGCTGGTGATGAAAACGAGCACCACGTCTCCGAGGAAGGTACTGGCTGGGGCAATTCTGTAAATGCTGTTCTGTGTGCGTGTACGGCAGCACATAGTTAAGTCATTAAACTACAGCCAGGTACCTGCACTCCTGAGCTTGCCACCAGATATGTTCTTAATGGACTGTTGTAGCTTTAATGAAATCCAGTCTCACTGAATCACTAAACTTGCTTTCTCCAGGAAGGCTCTTTACAGAGACCTGACAGATCACCTCTCCTGTGCTTCCAGACGTCCTGGCTCTCTAATTCTTCTCCATAACGAGTTTTGTGCTGCATGATAAAATATTCATGTTAAAATAGGTTCTAAACTAATTATCTGCAGCCAGCAGTTGCTGGTGCAGTCATTTACTGTTAGCTTGGCTCAAGTTAATGGCTTGTATTTCAGTACAAATAGTCCCTCCTGGCTGTTTCCTGTCACCGATTCTTACCCTAAATGGAATTTCCATATGTGTCTGGAGCTAATTCTTCTGACATCCAAAGGAGCTTTCTCCTTCTACTTCTGCACTCTGCTTCTAAAGAGTAGGATGTGTTATGTATTATGCAGCTGCTGCAACTGCATTTTCTTTAGAAGCAATCGTCTAGTAGGTCTCCTCTCTGCACGCGGTGTGATTATACTCTGAGCTTTCTTTTACCATGTGCATTTTTAGCAACAATAGAAAACAGAGACGTTCTGTGTACGGTGACCGTTCCGTTTGGGTATTGAAGTTACACAGGGAATAAAGGGAAGAAACTAGTGGTATATCGTGGGAAGACACAGGAATAAAATAATCTCAGCTTTTATCTGGAGGTATCATATTAAACTGGCATCATTAGAAAATCCTGACTATGTTGATTTTAAGCTTAAAAGTGTCCTTAAAGAGGAGTATGGTGGATGGAAGCTGACAAAAATGGCGCTGCATTTCAAAAGAGCTAATGACTTTTTAAATTTTCAGTATTAGCTGTATGTGGTAATCAAAACCTTCAAGGTTTTTTCTCTGTCCTTTTCTCAGAGACAAGTTTGTATTAAAAAAAATGACAGATTTTAATCTATTAATATTGCCATATGTCCACACACTGTAAAAATGTCACTACATGTATGAAAGTAATTTTGACTAGTCACATGTCCGTATGTCTAATTGTTGGTGGGATCAAGGCCTAACTAACTAACATGGAAGTAATTTAGAGATTATTATTATTATTTTTTTAATATTCATGTTTATGGCAAGTAATTTAAACAGCTTGCAGGAAAAAAATAAACCTGCTCTAGTCTATAGTAATTTTTCCCACATTAGTCCTAATGGGACTCTTGTATTCTGACATACCTAAGAAATCCATTTAGACATTCAAATTCACTGTAGATTCGTAAGGGTATAACATAGAAATGAAGACAGACTCTTGGTACGGGTGTCTAAAGCTATTTGATACCAGAAAAGATTATTCAATTTTCAATTAATCTTCAACAGACATACACAGACTTCACCTCCCCATGTACCTCACATGGGTGCACCCCTGGTGTGCTCTTTGGGAGCTGAGCGGATTCACTCGAGATCCATTGGAAAGGAAACTCCTGCAAAATCATTGACATTGCAGCACGTGCAGGACCTCTCCCCGCCTAGTCTGCATGGGTCACCCCACCTCATGTGAGATCTGCTCATTTCCCATTACTTTGTGTTATTTGTTGTGGTATTTCACCATTAAACCGAGGTTATGAGCTTGGTGAGGCAGGGCTGCTTTAGCTTCATGCATCTTTAAAGAGCTGTTCTACGGTCTCTCATTTGTGGAACTTGAGCATTAGTTCAATATCAGTTTGCAGGTGACACCAAGCTGGGCGGGAGTGTCGATCTGCTGGAGGGCAGGAAGGCTCTGCAGAGGGACCTGGGCAGGCTGGATCCATGGGCCGAGGCCAGTTGTGTGAGGTTTAACAAGGCCCAGTGCCGGGTCCTGCCCTTGGGTCACACCAACCCCAGGCAGCGCCCCAGGCCTGGGGCAGAGGGGCTGGGAAGTGCCCGGCGGAGAAGGCCCTGGGGGTGCTGGCTGACAGCCGGCTGGGCATGAGCCAGCAGTGCCCGGGTGGCCAAGGAGGCCACCAGCCCCTGGGCTTGTGTCAGCCCTGGTGTGGCCAGCAGGAGCTGGGCAGGGATGGGGCCCCTGTGCTGGGCCCTGGGGAGGCCCCACCTCGAATGCTGGGCTCAGGTTTGGGCCCCTGGGGACAAGAAGGGCCTTGAGGCGCTGGAGCGTGTCCAGAGAAGGGCAGCGGGGCTGGGGCAGGGTCTGGAGCACAAGTGTGCTGGGGGGCGGCTGGGGGGGCTGGGGGGGTTTAGCCTGGAGAAGGGGAGGCTGAGGGGAGCCCTTCTCGCTCTCTGCAGCTGCCTGAGAGGGGCTGGAGTGAGGGGGGGGCTGGTCTCTGCTCCCAAGTCACCAGTGATGGGACAAGAGGGAACGGCCTCAAGCTGCGTCAGGGGAGGTTTAGGTTGGAGATGAGGGAAAATGCCTTCCCTGCCAGAGGGGTCAGGCCCTGGCACAGGCTGCCCAGGGAGGTGGGGGAGTCACTGTCCCTGGAGGTATTTAAAAGAAGGGTAGGTATGGTGCTGAGGGACATGGTTTAGTGGTGGGCTTGGCAGTGCTGGGTTGGTGGTTGGTCTTGATGATCTTAGAGCCCTTTTCCAACCTAAATGATTCTATGGTTCTGTGTGTCTCTGAATTACAAAGGTGGAGGAAGAAATAGAGAAAACAAATGCAGAATGAGTTAAAACTTGAAGCAGCTGAGAGACTCAACTTGCCAACAGGAAAACATTACCCTGAGGCATGGTGGTGTTGGGTTGGTGGTTGGACTTGGTGGTCCTGGAGGTCTGTTTCAACCTTAATGAGTCTATGATTCTATGATATTTTTAGTGGATTTTTAGAATTTTTTGGTACCTTAGCCATCAGTGGAGACATCAAATGACATGTCTCTCCTGTTGCCATTGAAGCATTGGGGAAGGTCTGTTGAGGTTTTATGGGTAACTAACGCACGTGACGTGAATTTTAAATCTTGAAGGATTTGGGAGGAGGTAAGTAAAACTAGTCGCACTGTGAGTCTATATGTTAGTCTCTGTTTTCTATGTCGTGCAGTGGTGCATTGGCGCCTATACTTAGTGGGGCTCCGAAAAGAGGGGAGAAAAATCTTCTTTTAGCTACGTACTGTAAAGCTGTGAAAGTTTAATGAAGTTTTACATCCTGTAAATTTTAGCGTGAGGAAATTTTTACTGCTATCAGTGTGATTCATATTGATGCTGAATTTTGCACATCTTCAATATTTATGAAATTAAGGAGTAGTTATAGGGAAACCGTTCTTCCAGCACTGCAGATTAGTATATGTGTGATTTGTTTCCTTATCTCCTTGACTCTATTTTCCAAATAATCCTTGTCTCTGCAGAGTGTTAATATCCAGAAAAGCATTAAGTAATGTGTCTTGAACCTCTCATGCAAGGAACTGGAGGAACACTTCTTTATAGTGGGACTTGAGGGAATACAAGGGGTTTTTTTTCCTTTATTATTTTGTATTCTTGAATGCTCTTGTTTCATAAATACATATTTTACTGTATTCTCTTCATGAAATGTTCATCCCTCTCAGGGTATTGCTGAAGTGATGATTTTCTGCTACATGAAAGATGACTGATAGAAGGTAGAAATTGGTATCTTGATCGTGGCTGTGCGTTCAGGTATTTTATCACCAGTATATCAATGATAATTTCTTCAATATCCTCTTGATTTGGGAAAAAATAACCCTGTCTTTTTAGAAGTGAGTGGAATGAATGTTATCTTACCAAGAGATGAATGTAGATTTAAAATTCACTTGATAGCAGCTATATTATGGTTTTAGCTTGATTTTCTAGGAAATGAGTCCTATCATAAAGGAAATGAGTCCTTTATGATTGTTCTGTCTGTCCCTCCCCACTAATGTGATTGATATCAGCCAAATCTGAAAGAAGCAGAAGATGCAAAGACATATGCAGTTCTTAGGGAGAAAAAAAATTGTGAACTTGAGCAGCCGCACGGAGGGAAAAACTCGGCTGCCTTGGTTAGCACAAGCCACTGACCAGGGATGAGACCTGGAGCTTCAAACCACCCATGTTTCATGGTGTCTCCTGGGCAAACGTAGGGAGCATGTGGAGAATGGTGGATGTGGCCATGTGGGAAGCTGACGGGATGGAGGAAGCACATCTGTTTCTCTGTGTTGATCTTTAAAATGTTTTTGGAACTGGAAGTGGGAATAGCTTTTAGTTATTACAAGGCATCTTTATTTTAGATTTTGGCCTCGATTTTTCATCTGTTCAACATCCTCCACTGTACTCAAAGCAGGCAATAGAAGTGTTCAGCATGTCTGAAAATGGCGGAACGTTATTTTTGTCGTCTGAATTGATTCCCTCAGACACCCTTCTTTCTCCCATCCCGGAACAGTGATTTCTCACTAGCCAATATATGCCTGTAAAAATTAACTCTTGCTTCTTGAGAATCGGATATCTTGATTTCAAGAGATTTAACATGAACACCCCTGAGGTTGCTGAGGCTGCACACCATAGAATGGTTTAGGTTGGAAGGGGCCTTTAGAGGTCATCCAGTCCAACCTGCCTGCTGCTGGCATTCCTTCAAGGATGGGGGGATCTTAGGGACATCTACACTGCTGCAGCACCTTTAAATATGCATCAGTGGAGTATTTGAGACTGCCTGTTTACTTTGAGCAGAGCTAAACATGGAGTACGGGCAAGACAAAAGTTGTGTTAATTAGCACAGTGTGATACTGAGGTTAATTAGCTTTGGTGTGAGGCATTAAACTCGATTTTGTGTCTTGCTGGCTGTGTAAAGGTGAGTAACGGGTACTTATTTAATATGGTTTAAGCATGACCTAGGCCTTTCTAGGAGTTCTTCGACCTCCACGTGGTCCCTGTGTGGAAGCGTCTAGCTCATCTGCCCCCTTTCTGTTTGCAGTCAGCAGGAGGACTTGCAGGAATAGCTGTGTGGAAATAGCCGTGCTGTTTCCTCCAAGGCGAGAGCGTCGGTAGAGTGCCGCATCGGGCGCTTGCGGGTCCGATGTTTGCTCAGTCTGGAGGGCGAGTCTTCTACAAACGTTACTTGGATTTATAAGGGCAGCAGAAAGCTTTGGCTACATGAAACATCAGGCAAACAAAAGCTGCAGCAGGGAGAATATTCTGAGTTTTCAGGAGCATCAGCTTTGACTTGACACCCCTCATTAGACAGTATGACTTCAAGCAAGTTGAATGTAGACTACTTTGGTATTTAAGTCCTAATGTTATCTGCTGGAATATGCACGGGGTTGGCAGTTGCTGACCTTTCGCGTCCGTCTTGTGTAACTGTCCTTTGAGAGAAACCGCTCAAGTATCCTGAGCCATAATTTCCTTATCTGTGGAAGAGAAATAATGATGCTAATGACTTATAAGACCTCACTGATTGTGAAGACTGATGAGTTGATGCTTCGAAATCATGGAAAATGCTCCGTAGTGTAATATTTATTAGTAGTGGCTCTTTCTTACATGAAGGAAAATGTTGGTCTCGCTTTTAGCATTTCTGTAAGAGTCTTAAGAGGGAGGAAGAAAAAATTAAACTGAAGTCATGGGTTCAACCGAGATAATGCTGGGTAAGTCAGTAAAAGCAGGAGAAATCCCTAGAAAAGAATAGCTGTAGTTATACAAAGTAGTTCAGACAGCGCAAGTTGTGCTTCACCTCCATTCTCATACTGATCTAACTGCTTAAGGAGTCCAGGAAAAAACCAAAAGCTTAGCATGCTGTTATTAATTGTTACGGCTCTTAATAGGGGTTTTTAACTTCAATTCCTTGACTCATCCCTCTTTGTTAATTTTTTTTTTTTGGCTTGCAGGCCCCCCGTGGCCTAACCAAATACCTTCCTAATTAAATTTAATAATAGAAGGAATCAGCGGTGAGGCGTGGTGTTCTGCTGGGAGAGAGGATGGTTGGGACTGACGTGAACAGTAGAGGAATGATTTCTGGAGTTCTGGCTGAACTTCTCAAACCTCTGGCCTGGAGCAGTGGAAGTGGCGGCGCAGAGGTGCTGGCAGGGAAGGGTTAAACATGAAGTTTGATCTCCTCTTTTCCAGGCAGGGCTTTGCTGGCATACATGAGAGGAAAAGGGGCTATAAACTTTATTTGGAGAGCCCTAAAGAAAAGTAAGCTTTGTGCGCCAAGTCCCAAGAGACTTTAAGAAAGTGGATCAATTTAGTTAAATTGTGAATGAGTATTCTCCTGTGAACATCTGTAAACTGTTGAGTTTAATTGGCCTACAGCTGGCTCTGGTTCTAGCGTTGGGGGGAATTTTTTGTTTCTTTTACTTAGGATCTCATTTCCTTTTCCCTATGGTTTCCTGGTGTCACTTGTTCTTTTCTTTTTTATGTTAAAAAGTAAATAATAACGCATACACATTCCCTTCAAAGAGCCCTTACAAGAAGTGGGCTTATCTGGGAGAGCAGCCTTTTGTGGGCACCCCTTACTGCCTGAGCATCAGTGGGTTCCAGCAGCTTGTGGGGACGGAGGCGAAAGTGTTTGGGAACGTGGTTTATTAGATTTGTTTGCTTGACATTGTAGTTTTTCCCATTTTTCATTGTGGTTTTTCCTCTTTTTAGATTCTTTTCAGCTTTTTTTTCTTTTTTGAAGGAGTTACCAGGCAGTGTCGGGTGGTTTGTATAGTGGAACTCAGCTTTGAATAGTGAGAAGGGAAAGGACAAACTCTTTTCAGCTGACTTTTTTCTTTTGTCTGGCTGAGATGTGAATATAACAGTGGGGTTTTTGTACGACTTCTCTCCTCATAGTCCATTACAAGTAATACAAAGAATGGGTTTGGTGGTCATTTTCGTATGGCCTCAATATTGTCCGTTGGCAGAAAGGGGAGAATTAAATGGCAACAGGATGGTACAAGGTGCGACTGTGGCCTCAGATTGACCTGCTGAAGATTCATGATTTCAAAGTATAAAATCCACTGAATGGCCTAAATATTGTTGTTATTATCATCATCAACGTTATTATCACAGAATCATTAAGGTTGGAAAAGACCTCCAGGATCATCACGTTCAACCCCAACCCAACACCCCCAGGCCTCCTAAACCATGTCCCCAGGTGCCACGTCTGCACGGTGGTTGAACCCCCCCAGGGACGGTGACTCCCCCACCTCTCTGGGCAGCCTGTGCCAATCCCTGACCCCTCTGGCAGGGAAGGCATTTTCCCTCATCTCCAACCTAAACCTCCCCTGATGCAGCTTGAGGCCGTTCCCTCTCGTTCTTTTTTCCCCAGAGCCGCTGGTCATTCTTTGTGGCTGGTAATTAACTAATCATTTGTTTTTACCATTAGTTCAACTTATAACATTAAAACTAGCTCTGCAGATTTAGATTTTTGCCTTTTTTTTCAAGGTAAAGATGCACTTTATATTAGAAAAAAGCTAGATACGTTAACATGTATTAACATTGTAAAAATCATATAATCTGCCCTGGATTTTGCAAACCCTAAATTAGAAAATTGAGCAAGAAGCACCTATAATTATGAGAAATAGTATTTTTTAGAGAGGATGGGTGGAGAGAAAAAGCTGGGGGAAGAGCTGTGCAGAGAGCAAGCCAAATGGATATTTACATATAATATTTAAAAAAATAAAGCCTAAAAACTTAATAACATTTGATGGAACATCTGGCAAAGTACGTGGCATTGTTTTGCCAAAATATTTGCTGCATCAAAATCAAAACAAACTTCTGTGCACTTCAGGGGTTGGAATGTGATTGCGTGACAGAATAGAATATATTATTATATAAAATATCACTAACTGGCTTCTCTCCTAGAGATTGATATCTCCTATTAAGATTACAGAATTTGGAGGGCTGCCTGCATCACCGAATCCAGCTCCCGCATGTTTCTTAGCCGGCAAAATCTTTCAGTTCTGCTCATAAACTTGTCAAACTCGGCGGTGCCTGGGATGTTTGTCCTCCCCGTTCCTTTGGAAGGGTAACGCGGGTCCTCGCTGCTCCCGATGGGGAGAAGCTGTTTTCGTTTCCAGCTGAAACTTGTTAATGACCAGTTTTACTACCAGCTTGTTCTTCTGCCAGGAAGGATTAAGCTGTTTGTGGGAGGGATGAAGAACAGCTGGTGCTTTTTCTTTGGAACCGGCGGGTGATGATACAGGCTGGAGTAGATAAACCTAAATCGAGGGGAAGCTGGCATCACTTCAGTGGAGGAAACGGTTTGAAGGCATCGGATTAGTAAGTCCAGCGTACTGGAAGACGGCTGGTCTAAATGGTAGATGTTCATTGAGGTGGGACAGAAGTGACCCCTCTAGCAGCTGGGTCGCTGTGGTTACTGTGATCTATGAAGAAATTCCCCTGTGCGGTGGAGGTTCCTGCTTAATTTCGGGGCGTTTGGGTTAGTCGCAGCCGGTGTTGGGAGGAGGGTGGTTGGCATAGCATCAAATTAGGAGGCCAGAATGGTCCAGCAGATGTTTACTTTTTTTTTAAAGCGTGGCAGAGTAGTTAGATGAAAACAAAAAAATAATTCTTTGTTAAAAAAGAGGGAAATAAATGGAGATTTGATTAAAAATTGGTCTTTTTATGGGCCACGCATTTCTTTTAAGGGGAAGATAGAGCAAGGAGAAGCCAGTGTGAAATGGCTGTTGCAGAAGCAGTCCATGGTAAGGCGCAGGCTTGTGAAATACATTTGAAAGGGAAGAGAGGAATGACTGTGGGGTGAAGTCAAGGGAATAGAACCAATGCAGAAGAGCAGCCTGGAGAGGAGAGGCTGGAAATGTGTTTTTAATGTAAATGGATGTTTTCCAAGCACTGCCCGAGAATGCTCCCATCGGCAGAAGATGGAGTGTTTTGGGAAAGAAGGTAAAATATCAATAAGAATGAGGTTTATATTTAGCGAATCAGCATACAAGTGATTTGGCTTAACGTTATTAAAGGAAGGTGGTGGAACAGATGTCAAAGGGAGAAGGGAAATTCTTAAGGAAGGAAGAGGAACACATGGAGAAGGAAGGAAGCACCAGAACAGGGGATCAGATGTTGCAGATTTCTGAAATCTGGCTAAACTCCGAAAGGACCAAATTGAGACATGTGAAATGTGGGATGGGAGCTGAGCCAGCCCGTGAGAGACACAAACCAACCTAATCCTTTCATAATTATTAGACTGATTTTTATTACTTATAATAAGAATTATTTCAACTGGTTTATTTTTTTCGGTACTATCTGCTTTTGCTGTATTTTATTTTTAAAATTTTAAAAATACTCTTTGCTAGCTGCACAGAATGGGGGTGTAAATCCGTGTCAGGGGACCGGTGGTGTGGAGGACTCCAGCGTTGCTCCTTAGTGGTGAAAGTCATTATCCGTGTGCTGTGGCAAAACAAACATGTTAAGCAAAAAGTCAGTGAAAATGATTTTTAAAAATGTGGGGAAGCTTCGACTGAAATAAGTATGAATATTAGGGATTTGTTAAAAACTAAAAATAGTGTATAAATATTTATGGGGAGGAATGATGCTGGTGAGGAAGCAAAACCATCTCGGAAGGTTTTGTGTCAATTAAAACACCCAGCTTTGTTCGAGATGATTTAAATTCATAAAAAGGGGGATCATTCAGAATGAATCTTACATTTGAGGCGAATGAGGGCAGGAAAAAAGCATCAAGGTTTGGGCGAGGGCTCTGTGTATGTGTGTGTGTGAGTGAGTGCTTGTGGTCTATTACTAAGTGTTGTAGCATCACTTCTAAGAGGTTGAGCTACTCCAGCATGCAGAGCATCAGCTCCGTGCTTCCAAGAATGGAGAGAAAATGAAGAAAAAAAGACTGGAAATGAAAGACAGCTGCTTACAGTTTGATCAAACTGATTGGATGTGTAGTGTCATGGCTGAGGAAAAAAAATGAAAAGTTTTTTTTTTCAGTGAGAATAGGCAAAAAAGGGAGTTCAAGGGCGTGAACATGAGACCTTTCACAGTACCTGGACTCAGGATGCGCCAAAGATGCCCCGGGGGCTCTGCTGTGCCCCGTGGCACTGGGGCATGTAAGGGGGTACAGTCTGGGGAGCTGGATCTTGATATTGAAGTCCATTTCTGTCCTATGTGTTTGCCTGAATTCAGCCTTTCTGGCCATTAGGGCTAGGCAGGTGGGTTTCCCAGCCACAGCCGGGATGAACTCTTGGATGCCACTGAAGCTCTGTAGGTTTTAAGAACCTACATCAGAGTTCTCGGAGGTAGTTGGTCACACAAATCACTTTATAACCACAGGTCTTGTTTTTTCACTGCTGAAAAATCAGCGAAATCATTGTCACAACTTCCACAAACGGTGCAATTCATATTTATGTGGATTTGTGTGTCTTGACCCTTAGTGTGGCACATCCGCTGCTGTGTGTTTGCTGTAGTCCTACAGGCAGCACAGGTTTTACTGGAGTAAGCTACGGAGGGGAAAACCAAATTGCACCAAGATTTTAGAGAGAGAAAAAAATATCTATCATGTTGAGCTCCTACCCCTTGTACCTTGAAATAGTTGAGGATTTGGAGTTTTCCTGGAGATGAGATGAGCTTGTGGCAATAAGCAAAAGGCTGCAGAGTTTGGCTGCTGGGAAATGCACTGAGGGACAGTTCTCCAGCCAGGGAAGATAATGACTTTTTTTTTTTTTTTTTTCTATTTAAAAGGCAAGATGTGCTTGGACAGTTATTAGCTACCATGTACCTGGTCTGTTGAGGGCAGCAGTAACAGCAACTAGTGTGTTTTGAAAAGAGAAACTAAACAAATGCTGGGTACTGGCAGGGCTGGGAAGTGTTGCAAATCACAGCTGTGTTAACTCAAAGGAGGAGACCGATTTCTTGATGAGCTGCCTTTTGTCCTAAACTTTTCTCTGTTCCAGTTGAATAGAACGAAGATCCTCATAGTCCTAACGACCATAGCTTTCTGGAAATGTAAAATTACCAGATCTCATTAATGCTGGGCTATATCATTCATCAAAGCACTTCTCATGCCTCATGCTGGCTCCTTTTCTCTTCCCCTCTTAATCTTTCTCTCATTATAACGATGTGTCTGCCCTTTGGACCTATCTGCTTCCAAGGAGTTGACACCTGCAGAGATATTATTTGGTGAAGACTTGTTAACTCTTTAACAGTTGAAATGCTGAGCCTCTGGTAGGAGAAACACAATCTGGTGGGAGCTGCTTTGCAGAATGAGCGCGGCCGTAAATACGCCAGTAACAAAGACCGGGCAGATGACTGCACGCTAAGGAGAGGAAGTTATTTGTGTACCTCTGCGGTGATTTCTTCTGACAAACTATTAGTCTCGTTGTCGCCAGGTCGTACAAATGCAGTTAATGGCATCAGCTTTTCTGTTGCTTTGGAGACTTGCTCCCAACCTAGTGTGTTTTTCACATGTGCCTTGTGTACCTGGGTAACTCAAGAATAAAGATTTCAAAATAAGCCCAAATGCCATGAAATTAGAGCTCGCTGGGGAAAACGCCTTTGACGTGTATGCGGAAATTAGTTCTCCAGTTGATACTAATAGTCTGTAGCACCTTTTATCTAAAGAACTAAAGCACTTTGCAAACACTCGTATTACAGAAGTGCTGCGCTGATCAGGTATTTTGGCCAAATAAATACTGTTTATAAAGGAATTTTCAAAAGGGCTTTCAGAAATACCTGTCACTGTTTCAGCATCTTTATTCAGTGACTGAAGCTCTTCTCTCACTCAGTAGGGGATGCCAATTTACTGATGTACTTTTCAGTTAAAATCCAAGTTCCATAAGGCAGATTAGCAGTGAGAAAATGCAAGTCTCTTTTGGGGGGGAAAAAAAAAGGGTTTGAAAGTTGTTTTGAAAGTTCTTTTAAAGTTGATTCTGTAATAAATGAGCCAATTTAGAAGATGTATAGGGTGCCACAAAAAAAGTCATTGGAAACTGCTAGATCTGTGCTGTTCTGAGACCCCCACCTATCTTGCGAAGCGGTTGAGAGTTGCCGTGTTCATCCTTTCTACTCTGCATCCATCTGTCCCTGCCTCGCGTTATATTTCCTTCGTAAGCTCTAGGGGATCACGGACCTTGTCGTCGTTGCGCCCTGACGAGCACACTAATGTTCTGATCAACAGCTAGGCTCGTCGATACTGATACTACAGCTTTTAATTGCTTAATTAAAAAGCATTATTTCTCATTTAGTATTTGCCAAGCTCCTGACAATATTTTGATAGCTGATATTCATAGCTGACGTATCGTAGTAGTTGTCAAAGAATATTAGCTTGGAGAGATTCTGCAGGAACGAGGTTGAATATCTAGGATTTCCATTAATTGTCTCTCAGTACAAGAAGGCAGGATCGGAGAGGCTGCTTGAGTTACCGGGTTCTCTTCCAGTCAATGACCCACACAGGTAGAGGAACACCTTTATCAAGACTTGGTTTTCCTTTGTCCTCCTACTGAGAAGCAGTCCAGAGCTTGGCGGCTTTGACATTTCTAGACATTACTTTTACATCCCATTTGATTTTATTGTGGTCACGTTACATTTCATGGTTTAATACTGTCCCTAAATAATTTCTTCTCTTCCCCTGTGTTTCCTTCCCTGATCTTTTTCTTTAATTAACCAAACTATCAGGTTTTTTTTTCTAAGTTGTTCTGATCGTTCTCTCGGCATCTGAACAGGCTTTCTGTCTCTGTTCGGGTTTCTACTCAATTTGAATTGGTATTCCAGGTTGTGTCTCACCAGTTCCTTAAATATTCACAGTATTCCCCTCCTGACCTCACTGGAAATAGTACACCTGCTCTATCTTGGATCAGGTTTGCTTTTATGGTTGCCTCCTGGGTGGCCCCTGGTCATTCTGTGATTGACTGATACACTTGAATTTGTCTTCTAAAAGTTCAAGCCACACAGTTTCTACCTCATGACAAAAATTATTCATATCGTAATGCATTAAAATATGCAGTATCAAATTCTAGTCTGTTCCTCCAGTGGTCAAGGTGTAAAGTATCCGATTCTCCTGTGTGTTGGTAGTTACCTCCCTCTCTGGTTTCATCAGCATGTGTTTTTTGCACGTTAACTTCTGTGCAGTTGTGATTAAAGAATAAGTAGGAATATCTCCTAAACTCGTCCTTAAGGATTTGTGTTACTAACCTTTCTGCAGTCCAGAAGCTCTTCTTTCAGCAAAAGTAATTATATTTTTTCTCCTTTAGTTCATCAACCACTGCACAGTCCTGTTACCAATTCCCACCTTCTCCTCCGTGATGGCTTCCTTTATCACTGTATACTTTTATTATAGCTGTTAGGCCTGTTAAATGGATTTTTAAAGAAGCTTGGTTCGAACATATGTCTTAAGAAACTTGGTCACTGAATTCTTTCTGTTTTGGATCCTTTGTTTCCCCACAACTCGATTTCAGAGACTTCACAGTAACATCAGCTTCTTGCAGCACCCTTCACACCAGTGCTGGTAGTTCCTTCTGAGCAGGATGCATTGTCACACCAAATAATTCATGTGGACGTAGATCTTTGGCAAGTTCTTTACTGGGGATTGGTACAGGATGTAGTTGATCACTGTGTGTATTTTGTGTCTAGCATTAAAGCAGTTTATTAACTGAAGGTACCAGATGGCCAGTCCAGTAACCCTGCCAGCACACGGCTTCGGAGGAGCTTGGTATCCTTCACGTCGTGCTCATGGTTCGTAGAGTGGACTAATCCCCACCCCCACCATTTAGCATGTTCTTTTCTGTTGTTACCACATCATATTTGGTCATTGCTGGGCTGAAACAGTGTTGTGGTTTAACCCCAGCCAGCAACTCAGCCCCACGCAGCTGCTCGCTCGCTTCCCCCAGAGGGATCGGGAAGAGAATCGGAAGGGTAAAAGTGAGAAAACTCATGGGTTGAGATAAGACGGTTAAATAGGTAAAGCAAAAGGCACACAAGCAGAGCAAACCAAGGAATTAATTCCCTCCTTCCCACGAGCAGGCAGGTGCTCAGCCATGCCCAGGACAGCAGGGCTCCATCACAGGTAATGGTCACTTGGGAAGACAAACGCCATGACTGCGAACATCCCCCCCTTCCTCCTCCTTCCCCCCCCAGCTCTATACGCTGAGCATGACGCCATGCGGTGTGGGACATCCCTGGGGTCAGCTGGGGTCCCTGTCCCAGCCGTGTCCCCTCCCAACCCCTTGTGCAGTCCCAGCTACTCGCTGGTGGGGTGGGTGAGGGGCAGAAAAGGCCTTGGCTCAGTGCGAGCCCTGCTCAGCAATAGCGAAAACATCCCTGGGTTATCGACACTGTTTCCAGCACAAATCCCAAACACAGCCCCGTACCAGCTACTGCGAAGCAAACTAACTCTGTCCCAGCCAGAACCAGCACAAACAGGCAGCAATGCCAGTTACCACTGTTGTTACACAGGGACTCTGAGCCAGATATAATCAAGTGGTTTACAGTTCCTTTCCAGGCTTTAGGTTTACTCTAATTTGACACCTGTATTATAGGATTTACTTTTTTTAATCCTTTGTCTACAGTGCGCTCCTATGGCTAGTCAGCACAGAGATGCTGCCCCATCAGTTGACTGCTGATGAACAACGTAGGTAAGAGAGAGCTATAGCCATGTTAGCCATGATGTCCCCAGCATCCTGGGTACCACATGGACCTCTTGTCTTGGTCCAGTGTGGCTGCTCTTAGGAGCGTGATCAACATTTCTCTCATAGTTATTTAGGTTGGAGGGAACTGAAGAGGTTTTTGGTCCTGCACATAGGGTCAGCTTCCAAGTTACATCAGGTTGCTCTGAGTTGGTCCAGCTGAGTTTTTAAGATCTCCAAGAAGTGAGGTTGCAGTAGGAAGTCAGGATTTGCCTTGCTACAGCTTGTGACTTTGCCTCTCAGCCTTTCATCTGGGAAGAGTCATATATAAGGGGAGCACCAATTTGAAATTCTTCTCTTTGTGGCTAAGCTTTATGCAATCTGTAGGAGGAGGAGGAGCATAATGTTTATGAAGATCCTTGATAAATTCTTCAAGAGAAGCTAGGAATGGGTTCAAGTAATCACCAGGGAAAGCTTTTCTGGGCAGGTGGATAGTTTGCGCTTGCCTATCCTACTGGGCTCTCTGATAAGAGTTTGAGGCTGCCTTCCTGAGGAATCAACATTTCTATAACTACTTAACGATTAATAAGCATACTTAGGCAATTTTCTCTTTACTTCTGTGTCTTTATAAAGTATAAAGTGGCTGCTGATAGAAATTTGCTGTGGGGATTAAGATTTGCAGCGTTGGAAAACGGCTATGCCTTTGCGCAGAACGATCTGGCTCCGTTGTGAGCTGTTGTCTGTTCCGACATCGGTTTTGTGCGACCAGTGACAAAACTTAACATGTGGAAGGACTGAGTGTAAACCACTCTTTCCTGAAAGCAGCAACTCTGAAGGAGGCTTAAGTGGTTGTACCGATCCTACGCCTAGAGTGCTCCCTGCGCTCTTTAAATAATGGTGAAAAATTGGATGGTTACAGAGGAAAGCTAATTATGGTTAAAGAATACAGAAAATACAGTCTCTCTACTGTCTCCAGGGGGGGGAAAAAATAACAGAAAGAAGATGAAGTACCTTCAAAGGGTGAAAATACTGAGTACTGAAGGACTGTTTCTTTCTTTCGTGCACAAAGATGTAAGAAAAAAAGTCACTCAAAGCTCAAGGAAGATATATTCAAACTAGATGCAGCCTTTAAACACAAGCTGACGTAGCACTACAACAAAGACGTGAGGGGAGAGCCAGGTTCTCTGTCCCTGGCTGGCAGAATCATCTCTGGGTGCCACCTAGACATCTGGTTAAAAACAAGCTATTGAGTAAAGCTGAATGGACTCTTATCAGATCTAATGATCCCTTCCAGCCCTAAGCGCCGTGAATATGTTTAGCTTCATGAATTTCCATTAGGAAATATTTGGAGTTTTTGTTCCGTAGGGATTCAGGAGTTATTTCAAAGGGTTATTCTACAGTCTGCCCAATCCTTTTCTCCTGCTATGCTGCAGCTTGTGCTGGTGAGACAAAAATTAAAAGCAATTAGGACTAGCAGCAGTGCTTATTTTTCTGAGTAGAAGATTTGACAGTTCTCTGCAGTTACAACACGTCCCTGAGCGTATTGGGTGTAGGTGGGCTGAAGGTGAGGAAGAGGAGAAGTCTGCTGGACGTGATTCTGATGGATGGGTCGTATTCTTGAAGTCCTTAAGACAAGGTCAGCACTAAACTACTGAGTATTGAGCTGCTCTTGCTGCTCTTGCGTCACCTGCCACCACCTTTGTAAACTCTTACCAAGTCCTTATTGCCACCAGCCTTAAAATGGCCGTCGGCTTTGCCTTTCGACTCTGTGTGGTTTGCTTATCCTCTCTCTCTGTGCAGAACGGGATGGAGCATGAGACACCAGCCTTCCTAAAAACCTGATGCACAACCTGATGGGGACCGGGGGCTGGGGCAAGGCTTTTGGATGTAGGTTGCTTCCCAGCCTCTGCTCACCTTCTCAGGTGGAGCGGTCCCTTTTCCCGTAAGGGCAGTCTGCTTTCATAGTCCTCAACTTGATTTCTCTTGGCAGCCAAACTGGATGTGGTTGACAGCTTATGTCTGAGAAGGGCTTCAGTAATTGCTCGTTCTGTTCGGTGACTGTGTCAATGACAGATGGTCACACTGAATGTTTAAAATGTTCGGGACCCCTGGATGATCCCTAGGCTTATGAACAACAAACTTTGCCAACATTTCTGTTGTCTATTAGCAGAAGAATTTAAAACGTTGCCTTGAATTACTATTTTTTCCCCTACGTCTTAGGCATGTTTTGCTGTACTTCCCTGAAACATTTTTTAAAAATTTTTTTTCTTACTAAAGAAAGTCTCAAGATGTTAGTACAGGCTGGCGTTAGTGCGTGCCAACTGCTCTCGCAGACTTGTTAACAAATTTATTTTTGCCTGAGAATGGCACATATGGCCCAGAGCGGAAATATTAGGGTCTGTAGTCCTTGTGAGGGCTGGCAGATATTGTTTTTGAAGAAATAGCATTTGGGTCAGTCATATATTTCATTTTTATTGCCAGAAGGGCTCCTCAATTTTTTTTCCCTCCCAAAGTGACGCTCTTCAATCATTTAAGTCCTGTGACAGCTCTGGAGTCACAAAAAACCAGCAAAAAAGTTGGTGGGAAAATAGCCAATTTATTTATGGCATCCCTTTATTGCCATTTAGTAGCGCAAACAAGGTGAGCTGGCTTATGTGACCCATCTGAATTTCATGGACCACAAACTGCCTGCGAGCCTTGGTTTAGGATGGGCCGGCTGATGTGAGTTTGATACTTTCTCTACTGCGCACTGCATCAATTTTTACAAGCCTTGTAAAACCGACCTCTAAGGAAGACGTACTCACTCTTACACACTTCGGATTATTTCTCCCTGCTTCGAAGCATTTGACAGAGTTGTCTTTCCTAGGTAGCTTTGTGATCCCGCAAACTCTGAAAGCCAAAGAGCGTATTCTTGAGCGCTAGTGTCCTTCTGTGGATTCCTTCATCCTCCTCTTGTTCTGTTGAGACAGATAATGTGATTTTATGACGTGTTTCTGTCCAGGTACAGCTGGATTCTTGTACCGTTCCTACACGTCGGTAATACGACGCGGTTTATGTTTGTAAAAGGCTTCTGATAGTCTTTCAAAACACACCCAGGTTCTGGCACAGCGTCTGCTGCAACAGGGGGAGTGCCAGCCGGCAAGTATGGACCACGATGGGCAAAGGTTTTTGCTGCTATTTCAGGTTTTTGTTTCTTGCTCTGCCGAGCGTTGACGTGAGTGCCATAATCATCTTCGGAAAGTTTATCCCATTGGATCAGATTTGTGCGTTCAGGTAGTGTGTGCGGCAGACTGGCTTAAAAATGAGTTTCTTGCCTTCGCAAGCCGTTCTGATGGATGTCTGGGTAATTGTGCTATCTGCATATGCCAAAAGGAGAAGGAAATGATTACATCCCTGGCCTTATTTAAAGGAGCGAAGGTTGTTCTGAAGGTCTAGAGGGAGGAGATTGACGCAGCTAGGATACGTTTAAATCCAATCAGTAAATTAATCAACACCTTGTTATGGTTGTGTGGTGTGCTAGATTTAATTAGGGGGAAAAAAGGAACTTGTGTGTGTATATATATATTTACATATATATTTAGAGGAATAATTCAGTATGGCTGGACTCTGTGATTACCTGAGCTACATGAGGGGAACATGCCAGAGGATGGGCACGCTTGCCACCATCCATGCAATCTGTCAGCGGGAGATTTAGATGCGCTCCAAGCTCAAGATGCTTCTGACCAGAGCCACATCGGCAGCTCTCACAGCTTTCCTCGCATTTGGTGTCTGTGTGTATGTTTTGGGATTTTGCTGTTTTGAAAAGACCTATGGCTCCGTTCCTCTGTTTCTCACTTATTTTCATCGATGAATTCCTCAGCGCTGCTACTTCTCGTCCTTGGCTTGGGATTTTCAGTCCCAGCGTTTGTTTTCTTCATTAGTGGGAAAATATTGGAGGAGATCGAAGTAATGTTTGGTGCCTCTCTTGACATTTTTTCATTTTTCTTTGAAGCTATATTTTGGAATATAAGGACTTCAGATTTCAAAGTGGCACCTAAACATGTGCCTCAGTCCAGAACTTGATCAGCAACAACTGCAACATCTGAAGGAAATCCTGCTGATGCCAGCCTGGAATTAAACACACTGAAATATGTCCCCAGCTGGGAGATGGAGAATCTTTTTGTGTGATTGTTTTTTTTTTTTTTTTTTCCTGGTGTTTCACAGCTTTTTGTGATCAAAACAGTTGTAAATATGAGAACTTACCAGTGAAATGTGCTGTTGAGACTCTCTTTGGTAGAGCAGCGCGTTGGCATGGCACAGCAGAGCCAGGCAGAGCCAGCCTTGCTTAGCTCATGGGCAGATCTGGAGGATAGCGTGGACTGCAAAAGACCATTCTGCTTCTTTCCTTCAGGTCCGCTTTGCTCAGTACCTTTTTGGGCACCTCTATCCCCAGCTGACTTCAGCAGTACAGACATGCCGTAACCCACTTTTGCACAAGCTCCTTTGCTAAAAGGCTGAGTAACTTGAAAGACTATTTTCATCGCTTCCTCTGAGACCCATATATGTGTGCTGGGATTATCAAAGATGATATTCACCTTCAGGGAAAGAAGTGATGTATAAAAATACTCATTTTGAATAAGCCATGTGCAGGTGTTGAAACCAATGCTTGAGACGCGCCGGGAGGGATCTGTTATTGTGGTTCCAATTAGGAAAGCCAAACCAGACGCGAGGAAGCTCACCAGGAAACGTCTGAGCACGCCAGCTTCAGCGACGATCGCAGGCGTTGGCAAGACAGCACAAATACGCAGCAGCTGTTGGCCTCTTTCCATGGTATCCATGTTAAGCATCTTTTATTGGAGGAGATTTGAAAGCTCTCGGAACACCACTGGGAAACCCTCTGTGGTTTGGCTGCCTCGAGTGCTTGTGATGCTCTTTTCTTCCCCGGCATAGCTGCTCCGGATTATTTGATCTGCTGTTTTGGATAGTCAGTCGTGGGGTTGATAGTTCTGCAATAGAGTCGGACTTCCAGCTCTGTTTCGGCGTGTTGCTCTTTGTTTCCTAAGATAACAGGAGAAACTAATTGTTGAAATGGACCAAATAAAGCCAAGGAGAAGGGAAGAACGTACCCGTCTAGTTTACCGAGCAGGACATCAACGTTGTCAAAGACTGCCATGCTCAACCCATGCCAGGAAAGTCCACTAACAGCAGTCCAGGGTTGCAGTTGAGTGCTTCAGATGTGTGCAACCGCCACGACTGTCGCTCGCATCTCGGCGGCGAAGCGGTTTTATGTAGCAAATATTCCAGGTAGGAAGGTCACATTCAGGTGAGCCGAAGGCAATGAAAGGCTTTTGAGCATCGGCTTTTCTCTGAGTGCAACTTGGAGCTGTCTGCTGGGATGGAGTAGATGCTTTTAGCACAGCAGTACTGGGTTTTACTGCAGGATTTGTTGTTACCGGACTTCTTTGATTTTAAAGACAGAAGTACTTTTCAACTGTTGCTTGAGCTTGTTGCAGTGCTGATGTATTTTGGGTAGTGGTTTCCTTCTGTCAGCAGCTGCACGCTCCTGTCTGAGGCGCCGAATTGTCCTTCCCTTGCCATGTGGCTTGGAGTCTCCAATTCTGTAAGAGGTCACGTTATGCAAAAGTAGTAGAAGCGGTGTCAGATCTTATTCTCAAATTATGTTAGTATTTAATTGGGAGTCTGTTACCCGATGTCTTTCACTGGTCTCCAGGACTCTGCTTTCTCATTACGTTAGTTTGAGGAAATATTTTAATGACTCACATTTCTTATAGCAGTGGCCACCGTGGTGGCGATGATGAAATAACCTACAGAAGCTGGATGACCTTAGGAACCGGAGTGAAAGAAAGGGGATGAAATTCAGTAGCGCTAAATGCAGGGGTCATGCACTTGGGGATTGATAACAGGAATTTCAGCTCTAAACTAGGAGCTGATCAATTGGAAGTGAGGGAGGATGAGAAGTGGTACTAGTTGATTACAGAATGACTGTGAGCTGCCAACGCGATGCTGCTCGGAAGAAGTCAAACGCGACCCAGGCAGGGTATTTCCAACAGAGATTGGAAAGTATTAATGTCACTGTACAGGTCTCTGATTAGAAGTCATCTGAAATATTGGATGCAGTTTCTGGCAGCTTGTATTGAGGTAAAAAAAGACTATTTCATGCTGCAGTAAAGTAGCCTGAGAGGTGATACAGTTGCTTACAAAAGGCATATCAGGCACCCTGAAGAGGTGGTAAAGAGCTGTTGGCTGAAAAATGGTGCTGCCACAGATAAGAATAAACTGGCCCCAAAATAAATTCAATCTGGAAATTGGTGAAAGGTTTCAATCAAGCAGAGAAGTGAGGTCTGAACAGTGAAGGCAAGAAACTGCATTTGAGCTTGAGACAGGTATGAAGGGGGAGATGCAGGAGGTTGTGTTCAGAGGAGCCGAAGGGTGAACTTAATGACCCTGGAAATTGTTTCCAGTTTTTTGTCCTCGTTTGACATGCTTCAGGTTTTTAGTTCCGTTTGTATTAAAATGGGGGGATTACAAAGCGATTACAGGGAAGACTTGCTGGAACCATCCGGAGTTTTCTGTTGTTGGTTAGAGCTGCAAATGAAAGAAATGTTATATTTATTTTAGAAAACAGCTACTGCTGTTGTCTCTTGTAGAAACCAATACATTTTGGTTGTTTCTGAAGCTTTCTTGAAGTCTGAGAAATGATGAAATCTTTAATAACTTCGTGCTTGCCTGCATTCTCCTGGGCTTGTGGCAAATACCAGGTGTTCGCGGTGCTGTTGAAATTACTTGGAAACAGAAGATGTATTATACCCCCCCAAAAAAAGAACAAAACAACCAAAAAAACCCAAATAAAAATCATCTGAAACCGCCAAAGTCAAGAGTGGCAGATGACTTTGAAACAGTCCATAATTACTGAGCCTGTAACTGAGAAAGTGCCGTCTGTGCTCAAGAGCTCTAGTTAGTCTAGAAGGAAAAAAAAAAAAGCTGAAAGAACCAGAATTACATAAATAATGAAAGAGCTAAAAATGCCTTGGTTTTGTAATGTAGATGAAGGCAAGGTGTCATGACAGGAACACATTTACATATTAGAATTATTTAATTATCGTATCTTGTCCTCTAAAGAAGCAAAATGATCATGAATATTCATGCCTTCAATTAAAATATTAATGGCAGACTGAGACTTTGGTTTTTAGGTCTCCAAACACCCATAAACAGTTTTATTTAAATGCAATGAAGAGTGGAGGTCGAAAAGGAATTGCCTTTCTGTCTGCAGGTTGCGGAGAGGCGGGTGTTCTCCTTGAAGACAGAAGGATATTATTTGCTCCACATTTGCTCTGTGATAGCTTTTGAAAGGAGTCGCGTGGGTACCACAGTCGTGGCCCCGCGTCTGGCTGTAGGTGCTCGCTGCTCCGGCAGCATCCCGCAGCCTTGCTGAGGACCTGGGGAGACGGATTCACCCTTAAATACAGACCTGAAACCACCATCAAACACGCTGCAGTGATGTTTTGTTTGCATTTTCGGTCTGTAGGTTCAAGTTACTGCCTCTGCCGATGATACCTGTGCAAGACAGCCTTTTCCTGCAGCCCTTGGCTAGGTTTGTAGCATCCTCAGTAGTATCTTTTGTAGTATCTTCAGTATCTGTAGTATCTTCAACCATACCCATTTCACTTCTTCTGCGGGGTCATCGCAACGAGCATGCTTGGTGTCATCCAAGAAATTGAACTAAACTGTCCTGCTGGCTTTAGGTTAAGGAAGTTAAAGGTTTCATTGGTAACTTAACGTATCCGATTGCTGGCAGCTGGTAAATATTTCTAGCTTGTAAATAGTTTTAAAGAGAATGAAAATCCTAAGACAGTAACACATAATGAAAGGTTGCTCCAAAAGTAGTCAACTAACCCTTACAACGGATTTTGCTAATAAAGAGCAATTCCTTAAGGATAATGCGACAGAAGAGATCCAGCAATTTTTGTTATTTATCAGCAGGGTGGAGGGTGTGCGTTTCATTTATATGAACAAAAATAATTAAACTGTTCAGGATGAACAATTAACTGAATGGATACGAGCTTTGTGGCTGTTATTTTGTGCGTAACTAAGCATACTTTAGGAATAACTGTGCTGGTTTATGTTCAAGTTAGAGGCTGTGGTGCGCTCTCAGGTAAAACCAGACATCCCGGGGGGGGAGGATCAGAAGGCAGGAGAGGCTTCCCTGCCCCCAGAGGCAGCGGATTTGGGTCTGCCCCAGCATCTGCAGAGGATCCATTTGGAATTGTCTCAGAGGCTCATTGGGTGGCCTTAGTGTTGTAAAGGAAATTGACGGAGAAGATGGGACACACCACGGTGTTTGGGTTTTGAAATGTGTTATCAGCAGCTCAGCTCCCTGTGTTCAATCTCCATCTTGTTCCCTCTGTTGCAAAAGCCTCGGTGCTACGAGGACCGATGCACTAGGAGTACGTATGTATCAATCGTATCTTCTTGCTTTAATAAGGGAAAGCAAATTCTTACACCTGCTTGATTTAGAATTTTATTTCCTTTTTTTTTTTACTTTTTGTGGTCAATACTTTTATTTGCAAGAGAACAACTCGAATTCTTTATTGCCTTACGCGTTATCTTTTATATAGATACATACCAGCGATAAAGCTACTGGAATAAAAGTTGTTTTCTTATTTGAATTTGTCTGAGTTTGCTAGTACTGCCAGACAAAACGTAAGCAAGCCAGAAAGTTGCCTTGGCTAACGGAGTTGTTGTCCGAGAGCGGATTTGTTGCCTGGTGTGCAATGAGTCAATTATCACACGCGTGGGAGAGACATTGCTAATTTATTTCAGGGTTGCGCATGCCTGGGTGCTCAGTGGTTTTCCGCAAATCAAGCACCCCAAAGCTGCCTACCTGATTATGTTTATAAAGCAAGTCCGTGCATATTCCACCTATGTAATGCATTTTCATTCTAATCTACATAGGTTGCGTAATGGCGTTAAGTCATTCCTCTTGGCTCCGCTTCAGATTCTCCTGTGCATGCCTTCCTCTCTTCAGGGGTCTTGGTGGTCTTTACAGATGAAGTCCCCTAACCCTTTTTACCCACATATGGTTGCGTGTTGCACAAGGACAATTTAAGGCTATTTTCTCTTTCCAACTTTCCATAATTTTTTTCTAAAAGAAACGCTTGTCCTTGATTAAATGGATAATCGCTGATGTCCAAGGTATCCCATCCCTAAGCTTCGGTTATATATTAGAGTCTAGATTCATGCTGATTAAACATGTACAATACCTGTTCTTTCCAAGGGGGGGTTGTTCTCTTACAGAATGAGACCAGTTTTCTCACCTGGTTATAGAAGGGGAACATCAAACTCTGAAAGCTTTATGGTCATTGTTCTGTACAGACACAATTCAATATACCAGTTCTAGACTTCTGTCCTAACACGAGTGTTCTTACTTTTGTTAAAGCCTCTTTCCTCAAGGGCGTACGTGGGAAATAGAGCCTTGTCTTCATGGACGCAAGCGGATGATGGTGTACGCTCTGCCCAAGCGCTGAGCTGCTGGAGGCAACGCCAGCTCTGGGCTGGAGGTCTCATTACTGCCCAGCACGCATCTGTGCCTGAGCTAATAACCCTCTTTCTCCTGCAATATCTGTGTGAACTCACCTCTCTCGTTATGCCCATAAAGAAATATGTGTCAGCTGAGCCGACGCCAGCTTTTACAATATCTTGCCTTTTATAAGGATTTCATTGCATGAGGTGACTGAGGACTGTAGCGTTTGGTATAAATGACCTGGCTAGTGAGCAAATCCTTGTCGTTCTTAAGAGTGTTTGGACCTTTCCATAAAATCATAGAATGCCCTGAGCTGGAAGGGACCCACAAGGACCATCGAGTCCAGCCCCTGTCCCTGCACAGGGCACCCCAAATTCACACCAGGGCTCTGAGGGCCTTGGCCAAGTGCTTCTGGAATATCGCCAGCCTTGGTGCCGTGATGCCTCCCTGGGGAGCCTGTGCCAGGGCTCCACCACCCTCTGGGGGAAGAACCTTCTCCTAATGCCCAGCCTAACCCTCCCCTGGCACATCTCCCTGCCATTCCCTTGGGTGAGGGAATAGTTTTATAGTGTTATGGCTTATGGTGTAGATCTGGAAGGTGTGAAACACTGCGATATCAGGAGATTTTGTGTCTGAGAGTGCTCGGGATGTCTCCTCTGTTTTACTCTGCCAGTGTGCCCCAGGGAGAGCCCAGGCCCATCTTCGTGAAAGTGGCCGTTGTGTTACCTCTTGGCCATGCTGCTGTAGAAGAAGCCACAGCTGCTTCAGCCACCTTGTCTCTCAGCTGTGCTGAAGGCACCTGACAGTGCTTGAAATGAAGGTAATCTCCCGCTGTTGCTATCCAGAGTGAAGCGTTTCGAGGGGTGGGAAGCAGCTACTGTGTACTTGTTTTACGTCCTCACATGTTCCATGTTCATCATCATTACACCACCTCAGTATCACTGTAAATCAGTGTCCGGTTGTCCTAGATGGGAGGAAGTGATGGGGTTTGGGTTTGATTTAAACAAAAAACAAGCAGCAGAAGCATGAGCTGGCACCGCCAAGGGTATGAAGGACATCATATGAAATGGTTGCCACGGCAGAGGCTTTTGGAGGATTCAGGAGAGTCTTTTGGTTTGCTAAGCAAACGGCTGGGGAGCTGTTGAAGACTGATTTGAAAGGCAGAGGAAAGATGCCATAAGTCGTAAGCATCGAGGAGAAGACTGAGATATTTTGAACTGTTTCCATATTGAGCCATTTTGCAGGTTTTGGTGGCAAGATTCAGACCTTTGTGCTTGCAAACAGTTAAATGCAGTTCTTGACAGCTAGGGCATGAATGCTGCACAGGCGGTCTTGCATTTGTTTTGAACTTTAAAAAAACAACAGTCTGATTAGTTGGAGCAGGTTTTCCCTGAGGGAAGACTATAGAGTGTAATTTCATTACAAAATACAGTGCTTGGAGATGAACCAGAGTAGGATTTTTTTTTTCCTTACCCTACGGGATTTGACATTTCTATTTCTTGACATTTCTCTCATTGTTAGACTAGCTTCTTTGTGCTGGTATTTTTTTCCCCTCCCCTGGTGAAACTGTAGCTGTCTCCTTGAAGCTTGGAGTGTCTTTTCTTGTAGGTAAAACTGGTAATAGTTTGAATTAGTTCAACAAGCAGGTGGTTGGAAAAGGAGGCTACGCTGTATTGTGTAAGTGTGTGGCACTGGGACACGGGGTCTATTGCCAAAAAAAGAATGAAGCGATAGTCCCTTGAACATGGGTGTGTTTAAAACGGTCATTAGGGAAGGATGTTACATGGTAAAAAGAGACATGTAAAAATAGGAATGGGTTATTCAGGGGTCTGGCTCAAGGTGTGTTAAGTACATCAAAAGTAGCACCTGAGACGATTTTGTTCCTGGAGCCCATTATTTGAAGAGTAATGGATGCTTGTGCAATGTTTTTCTGATTTCAGCTGCTTCTCTTCACCGTCCTTTTCTCCAGTCTTTGAGTTAAGTGGTAGCGTAGCAAGTCAGCTCGTCTAATGCGTTGGAAGGCTTTGTCATTTATTGGCAGGGGAACAGAGCAGATATTTTTCCACCTTCATCTGCAGTGATCCCATGAAAGGCGTGTCACGTTGCGTTCTGGTAATGGGCAACAGTCTTCTGGCAGAGTTTACAGCGCTACAGCTATTCACAGCTTTCTGCCGGCACAGCGACGTCAGTTAGGGATGTTAGGGAGCCTGACCCTCTACAGCCAAAGTCCCCGCTGTAATCGTAGCTCTACAGGCAAAGCTATAGTTTTAACTGGTTATTGCACGGCTCGCTTTGCTTAAATGGTATAAAGCTGTTTTACATTAGGCAGAGGTCATTGTTTGAGACCAGGTGGTTTCCAGCCTTGTTTTGATTCTTCCTAATATTGCACCTGGTCAAGTATGATGGATTTACTTTTTTTTTTAAATTTTATGTGCAGTGGGGGGGGAATCTTCTGTCCATCAGCTGTTGGTGAGAGGCACAGAGTCATCTTGATGACTAAATCCTTTGATTTTCACTGCTTTGAAACAAAGCCTGGAAAACTGAGCCGAGCATCAGCCCTCCAAAAAAAAAAATCCCATTATTAAAAAGCATTTAAATTCCTCCTTAAGAAAGAGCAAACAGCTTCTTGCTGACGCTCTTATTGCTTTAATTCATATTAAATTTTATAGGTTGAAGTATGGTCATCCCAATAGCCAAGCACGGGGCTGCTGGGCTCCTTCGCTTGCTGGCAGCTGCTGCGTACGCTGAGCATCGGCGCCGGCCGATAACTCCTTTCTTGATGCCCTGCACCACCGTGCCTTGCCTTGGGAGTACGACACAGATCTCAGATCTGGTGGGAGGTGGGAGACCTTTTAGATCTGCAGCTTCTCCTGTGCCATGGGACCCTTTGTATTACTGAGCGTCGCTCCGAATAACGCAACCCTTTTCCTGTGTTATAGTTTGGCTGCTTTCCTCAGTTGTAAGTAGCCCTTGTAGGGGAAAAATGGAGGGGGTGAAGCGCTCTCTGAATACTCCTTCCATCAGCTAAGGCTCCTTCTGCTTCTGATTTTTCTTGATGAACAGTAGTTTTCAAAGTAAGTTTTGTGGCTGTTTGAAGCTGAAAGGTTAGGACCACAGCAGAGGGGGACCTCTGAACTCAGTACTCCTTTCAGATGCAGAATGGCTCACATCTATTTTTAAAGAGCGAATGGTGGGTTTGCAGACTGCAGTTACAGGTGGTACAACACAGCTCGGAGATAGCGTTGTCCGGGCTTTTCGGTGTTACTGCAAGAAGCAGCTTCCACGCTTAGGGAGTGTGCTCTGAGGCGTAGGGAATAACGTTGGGTTGTGGCCGTCCCTCTCCCTTCTTTTAAAGTATGCGCTTGATGCCAAGCTTAATTTTTGCTTTTGCTATTTCTAGTTGCACTGTACTAGAGTGTGCACTTCAGCTTCTTGTGGTTGAACAAAAGAGCATGTATTTCTTTTAATTGTAAAATTATAATACAGAGTATTCCAAGGTGTAGGTAAGACTGTACCGGGCTGGACAGACAGAGCTTGCTGAATCAGCAGAAACCACAAACTGACTTTTTTTCTGATGAAGCTGAAACATTCAGTTCTTGGCTCCTTCAGCCTATGACTCTGGAATGATTTTAAGTAACACTTAAAATAAGCAAATTGTTAGTACTTGAAGTTTTTTCAACATGTACCTTTTTTTGAGCTTTCCTTATCCTTGATACCTGCACAGCAGTAGCAACAAGTGAAAAGAAAACGTAATTGAAAGAGCTCTCTTAAGATATTTCTGTAAACCAGAGCTCGTGGGTGTTCTTGGTCATTGATCAGGAGAAATCTTAAGTTCCCTGTCTATAGAAATGTGCAGAAACATATACAGAAAGGACTGGTCACTCTGCCTTCTAGGGCTTGTTGTATTGGTTAGAGCGTGATTCCGACACCTTGGCTCCTATGAAATTGTGTTTTATTAAAGTCGCCAGGTTATTCCTGTGCTCGCGGTGGCTTTGATGAAGCACTGTATTAGGGTCATATCCTCTAATAACAACATTTCTAAATCCCTGGCTGCATTTGAAAGCATTGTGATTAAAGTTCTGGCTGTTTTCCTGCAATCGTTAATGTCTGCTGAGGGTTGAGTTACCCTCCTTTTCACTGGCGCTGGGGTTGTGTTACAGCCCCACGCGACTTTGTGCCAATATCAGTGACGGTCTCCAGGGGGAAGCAGTTTTGCATTAAAATGCAAGAAGTAAAAGCTGTATCAAAATTAACACAGGGGTCTAGAATTTCCAGTGCGGCTTAATAGCCATGGTGTTGGTTGTTTTCTAAAGTCTAATTCATCTTTGATTGAATTTCAGGGAAAACAAAGCAAGGAGGATAAGGAGGTGGAGAAACCCATCTGAAAGAGATTATGGATGAACAGGTTGAAAAATGCTGCCTGACAGGTCATACTCTGAGCAATCTGATAATTTCTGCTGGCGCAGGGAGTTGGTTTGTGTGTTTTGTGCACTGGCATGGACAATTCATTTCGGTTCCCTTGGGGAAAACCCGTGTTATTAGCAGGGATCATTCTGCGTATTGCTGGAAAATGAATTAATTCACACTGGTGCGTGCACAGATGAGGAGTAAAGGTGTTCTTTTGTAGCTACAAATTTATAGAGTCATTGCAGTGTTCAGTAACCAAGTAGGATTTATTTTGCCTTGTTTTACATGCCAGGTTTGTAACATTTTCAAGCCTTGTCAAAAGAGCGGTAGATTTATCTTCATTAGAACTGATGCATTCATTAATACATGGAAAACAAGTCTATGACAGCTTGGACGGCGTGATGGTTACTGTAGCCCCAGCTATGTGCAGTTTCTAAATCCTCGGTTTCCTTCCTGTGTGCTCACGTTAAAAAATTATTTCTGTAGATGGTTACTACTTCTAGAAGACTGTACGACGTTTTATACAGTTTATTTCAGTATTTCTCGTACCAAGGCCACAAGAAGGGGCTACAGCAAATCCACCCCATCTCAGAAGCGGCTGGGTGGAGATGCAGCCTTGTCCAGCATCACACCACGAGCGTATGGCCTCGCCAGACGTATCTTGCTGTAACCACCAATTCGATTCCTTTGCCGAAAATGGCTGTGAACTTTCAAGTATTAAAAAGGCAGATGAAATGTGGGAAGCGTTGAACAGTTTACAAGAATATAAAATAATAAATGACTGTATGTCAAGAAATATCATTGTCTTATTTCACTTGCTTTCTCTGTTTGCTCACTGTGTTGTTTTTTCTTCTGACATTAAAACTGAATAGAAAACATATCAGGAATATGAAAAATTGAGCCATTTGCTCCTGAAGATACAGGAGATAAGATAAAGCAAGCTTCGAGAAGAAAATAGTTGAAAAGTGAATGCAGTGTGTAAGTAATCACAGTTCGTTAGCTCTAGCGTGTTTTCTGGCTTCGGGTAAGGATTTATGCTGCAGCCGTGCTTTGGCAGAGCTTACATCTGTACACAGTCTTTTTAGGGAAACCAACAAAACAGTAAATATGCAAGCTGACAAATACATTAATCAAAGTGCCTGCTGCTGAGTTGTGTGGCCTGGAAAAAAAAAAAAAAAGGAAGAAAAGTATGCATTTCAAACCATTTCTGTGGCTGAAAGGAGACTTTACATATGTGGCTGACACACTGATCAAATGATAAAGTAGAGTCAAATCGAACCTCAACCTTTTGTACAGCCTGTGGAAGTGAAGGCAGGCTGCAGTTTTTCAAGGCAGATGGAGTGTGAGTAACTAATAAATCAGGTTTTGAAACATTAAAGAGCAACTTATTTAAATGCATACGGTGTTGGATCTCAGACAAGACAGTATAGGAGAGCGTAAAAGGATTGGGCATGGGAACATCGGCAGAACAATATGTCTGTGCACCAGCTACGTGGCTGCATCCAAATCAGCTGCTTGGACTGAAGTCCTGCTATGTAGTAAATGAAGGGTAATGACAGCTGGTCAAAAGCAAGGAGGAGAAGCTGTATCAGGCAGAAATTTCAGGCAGTGATTGGAATAGGTGGCGCAGTCAGTTTGGTAAGTTGGAGCCATGTTCTGTGAAAAATGGAAAGCTGAAGTCTAAGCATGAATTTAAGAACAGTGAATAAAACCTTTGCTCCTTTTTGTCTACAGTGTTTCTCAAAAGAGCTTTACCAGGGGAAGGTTGGAGTCACTATTTCTGTTCCCCGTGTGGGGAACTGAAACACAGAAACCTGGTCAGGGGCGTAGAGGCCGTACTAGACCCATGATTTGAATCCAGATCTGCCGTTGAGTGCTAGTAAAAACTGCTATATGACGTCTGGGTTTCATGATCTGCATCAGCTGCCTGTTGGTTTCTGCACTGATTTTGTAAGATTTTGATAGCGACGTGTGTTCTTATGGCTGGGAGCTCTGTTCAGAACAAAATGCCGTGCTGCTGCCGTCATGGTGAGTAGGACCTGTGCTCGTGCTCCCTTTGAGCAGAGGGGCAATTTGTGGCAGTATTGACTCTCCTGCTTTTGGAAATTATTTTCCTTCAGCACGGTTTGAAGCCGAGCTACAGCTCTCTTCCCTTCTTTCCCAGTTTTATACCTGGAAAGGATTTGTGATGGTCCAGCCATCAGACTTGACTTCACTTGACTTGAGCTGGGACTTTTTGGTCATTGTGGTGACTGACATGGTCCTAACCCCGCAGCAAACAGGGTTGGTGCGTATTTTGGAAGCTCTGGCCTCCTGTGTCCGTACTAGTCCCCTGGCACGACAGCCCCATTGAGGCAAACTGAGAACCAGCGAGGAGCCCTGCCTGAATTTCTGCCCGCTTGTGGTTTGTTTTTTTCCAGTGGAAGCTTGTTAGGCTGGAAAGCTGCTCTGCAACCCCTGTTAGGGAGCATCACCCCAAACGCTGCTTCTGGGAGAACTGCTGAGATTTTTGCACTCAAGGAAGGATTACAGAAATGAAATGTGAGGTACTTCATAACCTTAAAGGTCAGCTTCCTTGTCTTTCTTCCCTCGCTTCACATCCTTTTCGTTTTAATTCCCACCCCATCTTTGTGTCAAAGAAGAAGAATATTTACGAAGTAACTCAACAGATTGAAGTACAAAGTCCAGGGGGATTTAAGGTGTACCCGTACTTGGCTACGGTGGTGTTGGTGTCTCCTGTGTAGAGTTTAGTGCCAGTGACAAGTGATGGACAGACTGGAAGCTGGGAACAGTCTGTTGCCCTTTGAGACAGTTAATCATCTCAGAGCTCCCTTCCGACCACTGCAGAGCCCTCGCCCCAAGGAGTGACAGCCAGTATTTTACAAGTAGTTAGCCACCTAATTCCCATTGATTTTTGGGTGTCTTGTAGCGCCAATGTCATCATCTCTGTGATCTCTGTTGATTTTGGTAGAAGGTAGGGTGCCTATGTGTTTTTAAACATCAGTCCCTTCCTCCTGATGGTCTGGTCTATAAATTCACAGCTGCCGTGATTAAAAAAAGAGCGTGTGATTGAGAAGCAAACAAGAAATGCAATCTTTCCTTTGTCAGAAACCTTTGCTGAATTGCTTCTCCCCTCAAGCAAGGAAGTAATCAAGTGTTGACTGGGGCTTACTCTTGTCTGTCTTCATAACGTGGATATTTTTGTTGGCTGGTGCATCTCATCTCTCTTCCTCCTGTTGCGAGAGAGGGAACAGGAGCCCCACGAGCCGTGTCAGCAGGCAGGTAGGTCGCTGCCACAAACAGCAGCCACGTAGTGCTCTCCCTTTCCTTCCGTTTGTGGGCGAAGAGGAAGAGGGAACATCCTTGCTACGTAGGAGTAGGCAGAACAGCCTGCCTAAAATAATCCACTAGATGCCACTAGAAGATGAGATCTCTCTTGTCTAGTCCATGGAATCCTGAAGTGGTTGGTGTTTGAAGGGCTTTCCAGAAGAATTTTGTACCATTCTATTATAAATAACCTTTGCTTTACTGGGGAATGTTGAGCTTCAGTTCTAGTTGCATTGGCAGACCCATAACAGCTCCCTCGCATGGTTCGTAGGAGCCCAGCAAGAAGGGAAGAGAACATGACGCGGAAACAGAAAAGCATTAACCCAGAGCTGACCTACACCAGCAGGGAAGTGCAGCGTTTCGAGGCTGTCTGCCAAATGGTATTCTTAACAGAAGTATAAGTCTTCAAAAGGGGTTTGTTCAAAAGGAAGGGTCAATGGATTTGGAAGTTTAATGACTATTTTCTGTGGAGCTGGCCTGGAAACAGAGGCTGGTTGAAACATGGAGCTGGACACTTCTGGGCCTTTTGTGGTATTTGTTCACTGGGATAAACCTACTCAGCTTCAGGGAAGACCCCCCTAGATTCTGTCACCCTGCTTGTAGGGCTGCCTGTCTAAGGTCAAGGTGCTTGAAGTGCTCCCAAAAGCTAATTTGAGGTGCAGGATGCTGGATTTCCTATGTGCTTTATTTCCTGCTGGAGACTGGTCTGGAAAGTGGACAAGGTCTGTCCCCATCGCTTCCCTGCTGAGGTCTGATGGTGTAGGAAGGCCAGTGCCAGGACAGCTGGTGGCTGAGCCCCTAATTCCAGCAGGCACTGCAGCTTGTGGGCTCTACTAAAGCAGGTATCTCAGAGCGGTTTGAAACGTGGCCTAAATGCAGTTAACTTTGATGATTCAAGATGTGCAAAAGAATTTTAGAGAAGATTGATTACGTCTGTTTCCTATAAAGAGAACTTGAACGTGCGTGCCAATATGTTGAATCACTGCTGCGAATCAGAATGTAACCAGGATTTGATGCTTGTGTTGTGTACGGCTTTGTTTGAGCAGGTGCCGTTGTAAGACAATAGAGGCCTCGTGTACAGAAATACAAAAAACCAGGAGATTTCCACTAAAACCCCCATAGTTATTGTTCCATAACAGCCCAGATCAATCGCTCTTCTGAGCTCTGTTTTATAATAACCTGCTTTGCTGTCCTTGGGCAGCTGTTGCTTTCTTCCTTCTAAAGGAAAATTTGTATTTCCCTCCCTTGAGGGTGCTGTGCAGGTAATAACTATGTTGTTGATCTTCACATAATCAAGAACTTTTTGGAAGGACCGTAACATCTAAACCGGTTCCTTTTCTCCTATAAGTTTGCTCTGATGCTCGGAGTGGAGGAGGTGGCATTGATTTGCAAGCTGTGTTGATTGCTTGATTGTTGTGGCTTCAAAGCCTGTCTCTTTTTTCTTTTTACGGTTGCATAGATTAACGTGAAGTGGCTCACTAGGAAGGGTGCTTTGATCACCGAAAGGTGCCGAAGAGTTGTTCCCTACGTGCTCGGAACCTGTTTAGCTGAAAAGTTTGCAGTTGCGGAGAGATTAATGAAGTTGTCCTGTGCTAACGCAGGGGATAGGAGGGGAGGAGAGCAAATGGCGGTTTGCCTACGGTCCTAATGCTTTTCAGGGCCTTGCTGTTGCTCTTGAGACCCAATTAATATTTCTGGGATGTTTTGGAAAGAGCTTTACTTATTAGCCAGCTATCTTTGTGTCTGATAGGATTTAAAGTGTATCAGGGCTGAGGATGGAATACATTAAGACAAATACAGCTCCTAAGCAATTAGGTAATGTGTTAGGGTGCTCGGAAGTGACAGCGTAGGGAATCTCACCTTTTGAAAGTACTCTTATTAGGACATATTAGGACAGAGAGAGCTTTCCTTACTTTGTTGTTTAAAAAAAAAAGAAATTGCTTTATTACTTATTATGATTTTCAAAGGTGCAAGGAGCCTCTTAGAAGATGCTGAGCTACCTCCTCTCTGACGCCTTCACGCCCTTCAAGGAACAGATCAAGAGAGCGAGTAGCGTGTGGTTCCTCTTCAGACATGCTGTTGAAGAGTAATAACTTCCATATAAATCTTGGACCTTTATGGAGAAAATGGTTTCAATTAAAAAACCAAACCTAAACAAACCCCTAGAAAATCCAGGAAACTGAACTATAAACACTGTTATTGTCTCGGTTTCTGTGGGTTGGTTTGTGGAGGTTTTTTTAATATTTAGTGGTAGTGAAGTTATCTTGATAAACGGGGAAATTGCAGGATGTGTCTGAGCGGGATTGTTTTTTGCAAAGTAGGATTGAGCTTTTTCTGCGGACAGGGTGGTTCTTGCTTATAGAACGTAACCAGCATTACGTTAATTGCAAAATTATGGATCAGGAAACTCCTTGCACTGAGTTCTGGGGTTTTGTCTTTGGATGAGAAGCTGTGATTTGTCTCACGGCGTGTATCTAGCTTAAGGTTTGCCTTTGGTACTGTTTCAGTACACAGACTGGGTACAGGAATATCCAGAAGTTTAATTCATTTGCAAAGCATGCAGAGACGCTTTCTGAGGAGTGCTAATCTGTAGCATTTCTATTTGTGCTTCAGTATTTCCCATACAGAGTAAATTAGCAAAGCCCAAGAATGCCTCAAATTGTGGTGGGCAGCTTCGACCTTGAGTTCCTTGATAGCAGAATAAACTCCTGTTTTCTGGGGCGATCCCTTCTGGGCCAAGAAATCCTGCCATCAGGCTTCTGAGACCTGCTCACATATTGGAACAGGGGAAGTTCCCCCTGAACATGAGGCCAAACCCCTTCCCTGTGTGGGTGCCAGAGCAGGGGCACAGGCTGCCCAGAGAGGCTGTGGGGTCCCTTCCCTGGAGACATTCACCCCCCGCCTGGACGCGGCCCTGTGCCCCTGCTCTGGGGGTGCCTGCTCCAGCAGGGGGTGGGACGGGGTGAGCTCCAGGGGTCCCTGCCAGCCCCCACCAGTCTGGGATTCTGGGATAACAGGACGTTGGGAGTTAAGCTGGGATATCTATGACGAATATTTAAATTTTCAAAATACTGGACATAATGGAAAACTTGTAGCACTCTTAATGTTTGTTCAGACTTTAAGTGTGTGCATAGATTCTAGCTTTCTTGGTAATCTGATGCTTTTTAACATCGAAGCATGACATTTTAGGCTCCATTTCAGAAACATTCAGCTGTGTTGCTAATGGACCCGTCTCCGACTCCCACTCGCAGCAGTATTCAGGTGGGCACACTTCATTGCTAGCACAGCGTGAGGATATCATTAACTGTATGACAAATTTCACTTCAGAAGTTTTTCTTTTTTATTTTTTTGGTCTCATAATTTATTACTAGGCAGATTAAATCAGGAAGCTGGTACTCTTAAGGAACTGCTACAACGATAGTACTTTCTGACAGCTGTGAAAGTTTGAGGTTTTTTACTAGTGCCTATGAAATGTGGCTATTATAGTTTCTTGCCTTACACTAAAAAAAAAAACCCCAAAAACCCATAAAAACAAACCCAAACTGTGCAACCCAAAGGAAAGGTTTCTGTAGTGTGGCATTTCGGAAGCAATGATGTATACTCGGTCCAGATGGTTATTCGAGTGCTGTGTACATCGTGATGTTGTACATCGGTGAGCACAAATGGTTAGTCCCGTAGTCAGTGCTCATAGTGGGCTGTCTTGGCAATAAAGTTGAGCACTTACAGTTGAAAATCTTCAGTGCGTGCTGAGAATGAGGCTTTACAGCTCCTTTTCCCTAATGAGGCGGATAGTCCTCTACTCTTGGAGGCCACTCGTGTGTAGGTGGCAGGCGCTGGGGACAGCCCAGCAGTGCAGTGTTCATAGAATCATAGAATCATTAAGGTTGGAAAAGACCCTTAAGATCATCAAGTCCAACCACCAACCTACCACTGCCAAGCCCACCACTAAACCATATCCTCAAGCACCACGTCTACCCTTCTTTTAAATACCTCCAGGGACGGTGACTCCCCCACCTCTCTGGGCAGCCTGTGCCAGGGCCTGACAACCCTTTCGGTGAAGAATTTTTTCCTAATGTCCAACCTAAACCTCCCCTGACGCAGCTTGAGGCCGTTTCCTCTCGTCCCATCGCTGGTGACTTGGGAGCAGAGACCAACGCCCCCCTCACTCCAGCCCCTCTCACGCAGTTGCAGAGAGCGAGAAGGGCTCCCCTCAGCCTCCCCTTCTCCAGGCTAAACCCCCCCAGCTCCCTCAGCCGCTGCTCATAAGACTTGTTCTCTAGAGCCTTCGCCAACTTTGTTGCCCTTCTCTGGACACGCTCCAGCCCCTTGATGTTTTTTGTGTTTGGAAGCTTAGCTCTTGTTGAAGAGATTATTCAAACTGACTGTCTGGTAATTGTCTTGATAAGGAGAAAAAAAACCCCAACAGGCATTTTTTTCCACTCTTCCTTCATCTGCTTCCTGTTTTCTGTGCAGCTGCCTGGTGTTGGTTTCTTTTGCAGGGAGGTGATGATCATTCGTCCAGAGATGGTCTTGGTAGGAATCAGTAAGGATGGAGGGATATTCGTGGTGTGTTTGTATGGACTTCTTGGCCCTCCAGCACAGGGCATCTCCTGGAACGGAGGTAACGCGTTGGCTGGTCAATGTAAGTGCACACTTCAGAGCTTGATGTGGTCAAGGAGAGTCCCCACTAGAGATTTCCCCTCGAATTTCCACTTGAATATCCAGGCAAAGGTGGCGTAAGCTCTGTCTTCCTCCCGTTTGGGCTTTTCTCCAATGGCTGTCATAACAAAACTGCTGCGTTAGAGAGCTGTGGTAACGACAGCGTTTGCTTTCCTGCGGCCGTGCAGGAATGGAGCTGGGCTGATGTCGGGCTACGGCAGCTTACTTCGGTGTCCGTAGAGGTACGATGGCAGCGTCGAGAGAGGTGAAGGGAAGAGTTGCAGTGCAGGCTGCTGGCACTGCTGCGATGCTGGGTTGCTGGTATGTCTGTCATCGGGACTAAGATTTGCATCTCAGTGTATTTTTCAAGGTAAAATATTTAAAAACAAACAAAATTACTTTTTCTCATGGCTTGCACTGACGTGCAGAGCAGTCAGTCTTACTAATTGAAAGCTAAGAGCAGAGATGTTGTAAAAGCATATTTTTCTCTCAGTGCCGGTGTTCTGTGCTTCTCAAATCTCACATAATATGGCCAAGCAGATAAGACAGATTGTTTTGTTCCTTTCTATGGAGTTCGTCCCAGTCAATAATATTGATTAGTTCAGGGTGACTTGATGTAACAAGAATAACACCCCTTTCTTAATTTGAGCCTGTATTTCCTAGTTCATGCCTCAGTGGCTCATGCTTGGATGAATTCTTCAATAAGTCAGTTAAGACACAGACCCCACTGGAAATTGCAGGGTCTGACATTAATAGGGGAAATGAATAATTTTCTTTTCCTCGAAGTTGCACCGCTTTTTTTTTTTTCCCACAATTAATCTGTCGCATTGTGCAAGTGAACTTTTTAAAATGCAAAATGAAAATCCTGAACTTATTTTTTTTAAGAGCTACCTCTTCCTAATTACAATCAGTAAAGTTTTATAAACTGTTCTCGCTCCTTCTTTGTGCTTCTTGCGCCCTTATGTTAGAGTAAGATTTTTTAAGAAGCTTCGTGTCCTAACAGTGCATTCGAGGAACTGAGGTGGTTTGTGGAAACACTGCGACTGCAGGTGCCCAGAGGATGGGTGGGTGGATTTCCCACTCCACAGGGAATTTGATCTTGTCCCTTTTACCAGGGCACCAAAGCAGCATCTTGGAATCTACACCAGTGCTGTGAATTCTCGTACGCGGCGCTCCTGACCTGGACGGACCGTTTAAGGCATGGAGGGACTGGTGTTGTTGACCTCCTTGGTCCTCGGGCCTTGCTGTGGGGTTTCTAACAGGGGGGTCAATGAAGTCATCGAAAAGCTTTTATTTTTGTAGGGTGGATCAAGGTAATGGCCTAAAGCATATGAACTTCACTTTGAAAAGGAGATCAGAGCCGCTAATTCATCAGTTGTGTCCCTCCTCTTACGCTTTCCAATTTGGAGTCACTCTTCTCATTTCGAGGCAGGCGGATGTCAGGGTCAAAAAATTGAATAATCTGCTGGTGTTGTTTTGATTTCAAGTACTTTGTCGTTTTCCTGCCTATAAAGCTATCATAATAATGTGATTAGGTTCTGTATTTATTATTATTAAATCATTAAGGAGAGTTCACATGCAAAATGAAAAGGAATTGATAATATTTGGGCTATACAGACTTTGCCTAACTTCATATTTTGGGTTATTTAGGGCTGTTAGCCAAAAAACTTCCTCGAAAGGGTTACTTGTCAGATGATACCAGCAAGAAGATGGTCTGTGCTTTGTGGCAAGGGAGCGTGACCGCAATACGAGGGATTATGTGCTGAATTGCTGCTGATTTCAAATTGAGATTTTTTTTCTGATGCTGTCGTTAGGAGCATCTGGCCTGCTATCCTAAAAATTATTTCTTCTGGAAGGGTAATGTGGACTTTGTTGCTATTGGGAAATGGCAGAAGTTTCAGGAAATTGAGATTTGCCCTCCCCTCCCCCCTTTTTTTCTTTCTCAATATCCTAATTTAAAGTGTTTTGGTGTTAGGAGCTGCCTATGGAAGTAACTTTGGTTCACGTGTAATGACATACAGGTGGGTGTTCCATGCCGCTTGAAGTCCTTCAGAGGGGGCCTGAGGTGTATAAATAATGCTCTCTGAGCTTGTGTTGTACTACCAAGGAATGTGCCAAGGTTTATTTTTTGCGTAGCTGAGAGCCTGTTTGTACGCAACGGGAACTCGAGCAACGGAGACTTCTGCTAGGAAATGACAAGACTCTGTGTGGGACCTGGACATGGAGTAGTGAGAGGCCCAGACCCAATAGTGTTAAATGTCATAAATATGTTAAAATGTCATCAAACAATCAATGCAATCAAACCCAAGCTGCCTTCCACGGGATTGAATGGTGGCATCGTCATTCGGAGGTGCAGGAGCCTTCCATACAGCAATATGGACACAGCAAAATTCACAGAATCCCAGACTGGTGGGGGCTGGCAGGGACCTCTGGAGCTCACCCCGTCCCACCCCTGCTGGAGCAGGCACCCCCAGAGCAGGGGCACAGGGCCGTGTCCAGGCGGGGGGTGAATGTCTCCAGGGAAGGGACCCCACAGCCTCTCTGGGCAGCCTGTGCCCCTGCTCTGGCACCCGCACAGCAAAGGGGTTTGGCCTCATGTTCAGGGGGAGCTTCCCGTGTTCCAGCTTGTGCCCGTGGCCCCTTGGCCTGGCGTTGGGCACCGCTGAAAAGAGCCCGGCCCCATCCTCCTGACACCCACCCTTCAGGTATTTATAAGCACTGATGAGATCCCCCCTCAGCCTTCTCTTCTCCAGGCTGAACAAGCCCAGGTCTCTCAGCCTTTCCTCACAAGGGAGATGCTCCAGCCCCTGATCCCCTTGGCAGCTCTGCGCTGGCCTTGCTCCAGCAGTTCCCTGCCCTTCTTGAACTGGGGGGCCCAGAACTGGACACAGCCCTGCAGCTGTGGCCTCACTGGGGCAGAGCAGAGGGGGAGGAGAACCTCCAGGAGGAGACGCTCCAGTCCCAAATTTAGCAAAGTGCTGCTCCTAAAACCCTTTCCAAGCATGATGTGCTTCAAAATACATTGTACCCACATGGACAAGACCTTGGGTATTTATTACCCAAGGTAAAGGCCCTTGTTCTTTTGGGAAAGGATAGTTTGTGTGTGCTCATGTGCAAAATCAGAGCTGTTTGTTCAGTTTGGGGCTGTTCCAACAGCTGCTAAAGTCACTGAAACTTGAGGCTGGAGGTCCCTGTTTGTCCGTGATGCTTTGGAGAACCGTGAGGCTCAAGTCTCTTAATGGTATCTGGACATCTCGCATCTGTGTGACAGGCATCATGTTAGCACCTCCGGGCAGTACGTTGGACTTCAGCCTGGCTGAGGAACCGTCTCATGGGGCTGGGAAACTCTTCTGCAGTTGAAACTGGGTCGTGTGCTGAAGGTGACCTGCAGTTACCAGTCCTTCTGCAGTACCGTCAATAACTATGGAAAGAGGACCCTAAAGTAATGCATAAATACTACCTGTATTGTTCCTATTGCCTGAGGAGCACTTTCTCTGAGCAGAAAGAGGATAGAAAGAGCGTATCTGTGCATTAATTACTGATCTTTCACCAGCAATGAAGCATTTACAGGCAGACCTAAATGTTTAATTATCACTTCCTATCTAAAATTCAAGGGATGTTCAGATCTGTTAGACAACTTGTTTCATGTTATTTTCCAGGAGGACCGGATGATAACTTAATTGAAGGTGGCGGATCCAAGTTTGTCTGCAAACCAGGAGCCAGAAACATTACTATCATCTTTCATCCCCTCCTCAGGTAAGGCAGGTTTATCTACTTATTTCTGCAGGTGGAAATAATTAGAATAAGTAGAATATGCCGACTTGTTTCTGGGCACATTGCCACTTCTGAGAGAACATCCCACGGCAAAGGGCTTGCTGTAAAGCTGTCGATGCGCATACGCATAAAAAGTAATCACTAGTTGAGCTTGTTGCTGATGCTCTTGAATGTTTTTCACAATTCGCTAGCATAGCTAGTGAGATTGCTTGCCTGGGTGACCCCTTTTCATTGAACAGTGTGATTTATTATTGACCCAAGTCGGGAAAAGTTCAGTTGCAGCCTGTCACAAATTGTTTATTGCTGACTGGCCATTATGCTTATTAAAAAGTCAGAAGGATACTTTAGGAACTGCAAGGTAAGTTTGTTCTTTGATAAAACAAGCGTGGTTTATGGAGTGTAAATTAAATGCCTGCTCTAAAGCGCCATGCCAATTACTGAAATCTTAGAAATTCACACAGCTCATCAAGGACTGCTGGAACTTTAAAACAGAGCAAGTCTATAATAAGTCTCTTCTTGCGCTCTGATACTTCAATTTTGCTCTTTTTACTGTGTAATCTAACAGTTCATCTTCTTGGTTTTGCTGGAATTAAATAATATGATGGTTTTCTCGGTTCATGTCAATCTTCCACCTCTGCTTTTTCCTTGCAGGGTTTTCCTTTATTGTCAGGCATGTCCTTCCCTGTTCAGTGCTATCACCTTCAGAGGGCATTTCCCTTGACTTTGTTTGTATTACTTGCTATCATGAGTCACTTAAGCAACAGGGCATGTTTCTCCAGCGCTAAAAACAAGTAATAATAAAATAGTCATAAAAAGTAATTGGAATCTGATCCCCAGACGAAGGAATATCCTGACTGCTGTCTTGGTAGCTGAGAAGTGTCATTTGTGACTTCTCAGGACTTAAAAATGCATAAATTCCTTCAAATTTAAATTTCTGATGTCATGACACTAGATACTGGAATATTCCTGAGAACAGCACCTCTTGTGAGGACATATTAATATTTCTTATGGTTTTTCAGAACCTCCCACGAAAAAACGGGTTGCGTACATTGTGCGCTCTCCATTTATTGCTGGGTGCCTGTAATGAAACGGATAATCCCATAAGCATGTTTTCTTTCGACCTCTCGCTCTATTTTAAAATGGAAGAATCCTCTTCCAGATATGACCACTATGACATGGACAAGTCTGTTCATCTTCATTGAATTTACAGGTTGCTTTCAAGCACAGAGTGGGGCAGTGATGCTCTTATTTTTATTGATGAGGTACTTCACATTGATTTAGAAGCTGGTGAAAATGCTTCTTTCTTTCTCTTTGCCTTCCTGCTTAATTTTCCCCCCCTTTTTTTGCCATCCGAGTCAAACATGAGTGCTATGCTTTAAATAGCACTTCTCACAAACACTTCACTCTCATTACCAGCTTGCAAGATAGGCAGTAGAAATAATTTGCTTCATAAAAAATAATTGCATCGAGATTAAGGTATCTGCGTACAATATATTTTTCATGCCAACCATCTGCAACATCTTAACTTCCTTGCATTGAGTAGTTCATCAATAACTGCATGAAGAGAAAGAAAACACTCCGTGACCCAGCTTACCCTTTTCTCACTGCAGAATGGGGTGACTTTGGGTGTAGGTGACGACTGCAGAAACTTCTAAAATGTGATTTTTACCAACCTTAATGATCGACAGAGTAAATATTTGGCACGAGTCCTTGCTGTCTTAGTTTTAACTCCTCGCGATCCCCACCTTTGGCAGGCGCACGATGCACGGGATGCGGCGTGTCTGGGATTTCTTTTGATGATAATGATTCCCTGCAGGGAATTCTGTTCCTGATGGGAGTCGGTAGCAATGACCTGTCCTACAAGCAAACTGACTTACCCATCGACTCCTGTTCAGACTGGCTGTAGGATGCTGGCTCTGGTTGGAAAATGCTGAATATGGTGGATTTGCCAAGATATTGACGTTTGCAATAATTTCTAGCACATCGCCTTATGTGTGCATTCCTTGTTGGTTAGATCCTCGTCAGCCTTTTCTAGATGTTATCATATCAAGTGTCAAACTCTCGAGGAGGTAATTGCTGCAGAGGTGCGACGTTTTCACTTGCTCTTATTTTCCATTTCTTTCTGAGCTTCTTTATGGCCTGCCTCATTCATCTTTCATCGATGTCGCTCGTACAGGCTTAAAATGAATCTGTTTTGAATTCAAAACGGTCAATATTTTATTTAGAAGGGGGTGTTTTTTTGTTATTTTTATCAAGTTCACATGAACATGTTGACAGAGAAGTTTTCGCACTCTCTGGGCCAGGTGATTTTATTAGGAAGCCAAGTGCTTCTAAAAGTATTAAGCTAACTGGATCACTGAGAAACTGGCCACTGGTGTAATGATTTAAAGCCAAGCATCACATTAAGGGATGGCTTTAAAATGTAATTCAGCACAGTGATGTTAGGGGGAGAGTTATAACCAGAGCATTCATATTCATCACTCTGGGTTTCTCCTTTTTTTATACTACTGAGATGAAAAGTGTCATTGCCTATCGCATCAGAGAGCTGCACAATCACCGTGTCAAGTTTACTGGTTGTAACAGCACTTTTCTGGATCCTTTTCTATTTACAAATAGAGGTTGAGCTTGGCTCAGATCCTTTTGGAGAACACAGGCTCAGGGGGCTGCAAACGAACCCCCATATCTCCAGTAATGGAGGTTTGTTTGGAGAAACTCTTAACTTAGAACCATGGAGAGTGTAAGGGCAAAGACCTACAAATGGTTTTCAAAATCTTCCTTCCCCTGAATTCATTTAGAGCAACGAGCCCGAGCTGGGAAGTGAGGTGTTAACGCCGTTTGGGATGTGGGTCCCTAATTTCCACTAGGACAATTGAGACGCACCAAGCCCCAGATTAATTACGAGGCCTTAATGACACCACCACACACGTAAGAAATGAAGAGCGAATTTTTGCCAGGCAAGCGGGTATTCTAGCAGAGGTGATTCCTGGGAATAGATGTTACCAACTACATAGGAAAACTAATTGCACTTCCAAATTGAAGAGGAATACACATCTGATTTCCCTTAATTACATATTGCGGGAGGTGTATAAAGTGTAAAAGTTACCAAAAGAGTCCAGTTGCTTTCTTCATCCTTCGCTGCTAACCAGCACCTGCTTGGATCGTGAAAGCGCTGGTGTTACTGGTCTGTGGATGAACGTCTCCCATTGGAGGAAGGAGACGTGCTGGACTAATACCGAAGCCCTTACGTTGCAGAATATTGAACAGCCTGAGTGATGTCTGGTGTAACGTTTGCTTGGTGGGGAATTTTTTTGTTTGTTTGTTTGTTTCAGCTGGCATTTGAAAGGCACTTGGCTCTTCAGGGTAATAATCATTTTACATATGCTTTATAGAGTATGTTTATTACCAGACAATTGAAGAACAGATGTCTGCAGTCTTGAGGGGGAGGGACAGGAGGGACCGGGGATGGAGGGGGTGAATTGTGAAAGCACCACTGACGCGAACTCAGTTGAACGTGTTTGGATATTGGGTATTAAGGCCGCTAGGTATCCATTTATTAATATCAGCCATACTTCATTAAGATCAAGAAGCAATTAAAAGGGTTGTAGGATGGAAGAGAAAGCAAAGTGTTCATTGATTCGGAAGAAGCGGTTGCCTCCTGGCAAGATTGTGTCCTTGTGAAGAAGCGGACTGGAGAGGCTGGGTTGACCTGTCGCCCTTTCCTTCTCTACCGAATGGGCAGTGTCTGTGCTGGGGCGTCTCCCCCTTTGCCAGATGGGAAGAACTGCAACGTGTCAGTGATGTTCTGATCACTGCCATTGATTTCAAAGTCTGGAGAGTAAGAAGTGGGGGGGGGAAGTGTTACTTTATTAGAGGGTATTTATTAGAGCACCAAGAATCAAAAGGGGGTGAGGCTGGGGGAGAAGGAAAGGCAGAATTACTGATTTGACCCTGCTGATGTTGTCTGAGACCCAAAGGCTCAAGTTTAACACTCGGGTGTGCGTGTGGTCCAAGGCATCGCGAAGTTTGCTGCTACTTGGTATTTCAGGTTGGTCGGATTGGGGGGAAAAGAGCAGATAACAAATTGATATTTTAATTTAACATTTAAATGATTATGTTCATTTATACTGGTCCCCGTGATTTAAAACAGTAGCTTTTTACCCGAGAACATTTTTGGAATTTCCTGTTTCTTCCAGTTATGTTAATGCTAATAAAAGAGTGATTGCTCTTTAATAAATACAGTAAATGCTTTAGGGAATAATCAAGGAGGATAGCAATTTCCTTTTGCTGCCTGTTGATGTCGGCACGTTCCTCGCCAACTGGTGGCAATTGGCTGTGAACGGCTGAGGGTCAGATTTCAGACTCCACTGGTAACCTCTTTGTGGGAGGGAGGCGCACAACATACAGAACGTGTACATACACGCAGGTACATACGTATTAGCAGCGATGTTTTGGCTCTCCATGCTTTGGGAATAATCATGTCAAGCTTCTATTTAATTCAGGACATGTCAAGCTAAAAGGTACTGTATGCAGAATTTAAATGCTCTGTTGATTTTGAAAATGTTGGGAGGGGATGGCAAAGTTGTCATTGGTTCCTACGGGGCATCACGTCCTTTGGTCTTTGCAAACGCCAACTGCTGCTGCAGCGGAGCAGCGTTCGTGACTACATCGCTGTAATTGCTACAAAACTATGTGTATAATGAAGAACCCCTGTGTACCTCGCTGATGATCCCTTTTGTCAGTATATTTGTACAGCTATAATAATAAATAATATGATTTTTAAAATATGCCGTAATGTCTTGTAGCTGCGTACGATGTAAAATCAGTATTTGATGATATGGGGAATGTGTTATTTGGGGAGCAAAAGGAGTGTGAAAATTAGATTAGTTTGTTTGTTACATTTAGTTTGTTTAGACTATGTTAAATGATACCAAGTATGTTAAGAAAAATATGTGGTATTTTATCAGTCTAAGGGGTATATGTTATTATTGAAGTAGAGGGAAAATGTCAAATAATCCTAGAGCACAGATAGTGCTAAATAATGAGAGCTGATGTCTTTTGTTTTTTGAAATTAAACCTGAAATACTTGATTTTAGAGAAATCGATAAAACCGACCCAAGCTGGGAGAGGGAACTTATAATATTGACTGCTTGAGGTTTGTATTTCAGATTGAATAATGTTCAGGGGGTAAGGGGTTAGGGAAAAGGAGGTCTGAGATGCTGTTATGTACACAGGAAGATACTAGTTGCAAACTTCTAAAGTCAGTGATCCCATAAAAATATAACCATCCAGATCTCATGAATACTGCTTTTTTTAAAGTCTTACATGCATACGTGTCCCTTATCCTCAAAGACAGGGAAAAATATCACTTAGTTAAGCTAAATCTTGTTTCTGCCAGGTAGGCAATATTTGCTTCCCTTAGGGAGGCTATGGAGGCAGGGAGATGGTGCCTCTCCACAAGCTCGCCAGTGCGGCGAGGCAAATGGGGCTCAGACCTGAAGACCTCGACTCCCGCTTCTCCTTACGGTACCGGTAGTCACCACGATGCTTAATATTCCCATCTTTATTGTGGAATCGTTCATAGTCATCCTTGAGTGTGACAGATGCTTGATGCAACTTTTCATCCACTCGCTGTTTGCTTCAGTTGACCTGAATCGAAATCTTAAGGGAGCAATTTGACACCCACCTACTGAAGTTTTTTTTTTCTCCCCCTGGTTTAATGAGTGTTTAGAAGACGTTTAGTTGACGAGTCCCTTGCTGTTGACATTTAGTACTTTATATCTGTCAACAGCAGGAATGAATGTTTCTTGCAGGCGAATCCTAACTCTTCTCTCTTTGACAAGCTCTCATAAAGTCGGCATCGCTGAATTATAAAGACACATTTCAGAAGAGCTTGTTGTTGTGACACTGCTAAGGAAAGGTTTAGTTCTGACTGAGGCCATTGCAGAAACGGGGCACATTTACGGGAAGGGGATGGGGAACAGCTTCACATTTTGTGCTTTTTCTTTCCCCTGATGTTTTATGAGAACTGACAGTCTTACTGTGTGTGTCTGATTAAAGATGACAGTTTATAAAAACCTTAAGGTAAGGCTGTTCATTTTCGATGACAGAAAATAAAGCAATCCCCCCCCCACCTCCCACACAAACAAAACCCCTTACACGCCAAAAAAACTCTTAATATGTGATGCACTGATTTTATATTGTCTGTCAGAGAATGTGCTTCAGCGGATCAGTCAAGTTTTGAGTTTTCAAACATGCTTCATCCATACGGGAAATCAACAACCTGTCAGAAATTTCACATGTCTCCAGCTCCTCCTTTCCTTCAGATGAAATACAACCTGAAAGGAACACAGAAATTTTGACATTTGCAAGAACTTGCGCTGAATAGCTGAGAACAGTGTTAATTCAATTCCATGATAACGAATTACTTCTGACCTGTGTTATGTTCATCCAGCCAACAAAGTGGTTTTAGCTCATTTCTTAATGGAAGCACTGCTTAAGTTTAGTTCTAGTATTTAACACATTCTCATGGAGCATGATTAAGATGCCTCATATTGCTGAACACTATTTTTATTAGAGTGTAAGCAGAGATTTATTACATCATATGACCCTTGAGTGCCTTATTCCTTTCGCATACTGCGTCACAGGACCTGAGTTGTGTCTTAGAACAGAATAGACTAGTTCTATTCCCTTCTTCTAGAAGGGACCTACAATGATCATCTAGTCCACCTGCGTGACCGCTTCAGGGCTGACCAAGAGTTGAAGCGTGTTATTAAGGATATTGTCCAAATGCCTCTTAAACCCTGCAGGGCTTGGGGCATCCACCACCTCTCTAGGAAGCCCATTCCAGTGTTTAACCACCCTTTTGGTAAAGAAATGCTTCCTAATGTCCGGTCTAAACCTCCCCTGGTGTAACTTTGAACCATTCCCACATGTCCTATCACAGGATCCCAGGGAGAAGAGCTCAGCACCTCCCTCTCCTCTCCACATCCCCTCTGCAGGAAGCTGTAGAGAGCAACAAGGTCACCCCTCAGCCTCCTTTTCTCCCAACTAGACAAACCCAGTGTCCTCATCTGCTCCTCACAGGACATGCCTTCCAGCCCCTCCACCAGCTTTGTTGTCCTTGTTTGGATGCATTCAAGGACCTGAACATCCTTCTTAAATTGTGAGGCCCAGAACTGCTCGCAGTGCTCGAGGTGGGGCCACATTAAATGCTAAGTGCAGTGAGAATGATGGCAAGTCTTGAGATACACCAGCAAACCATGTGTAGATCTTCTTACTGGCTCTTTCCCAAAGAGATGCTGAGCGTGGCTGGCGGTTGTGGGTTAAAAAGGTGGCACAAAGCACTGATTTCATGTTGTGCAGAAAATAATCATGGGTTTTCCTGCAATTGCGGTAGTCGATGTTGGACTGGAAGAGGGTTGTGTTTGACTTTTTGAGCTTGTTGTAGTGTTAAAGTTTTAACATAGACAAAAGCCTTGTACAGGGACCTGTGAATTTATTGTTAATCTAACTGGTGTTTTGCTAGCCTAATCAAGACAGAACAAATAGTGGTATGCTTCCGGTAAAATCAATAAAGTTAAAATCTGGATTTATAGACCAGATTATCAAATTACTACTAATTCTCCTTAGTATTTTAAGTTAAAAAATAGTTGAGTCTGTTCTGCCCGTGATGGTAATTGGTAAGCGAGCTCTGTGTTTTTTTCTCAACCTGCAAGCTTTTCCACCTTATTTTCTTCCCCCCCCCCCCCCCCCCCCCCCCGTCCTGTTGAAGAGGGGGAGTGAGAGAGCAGCTGGGTGGGGGTCTGGCAGTTGGCCAAGATCAACCCACCACGAGAAGCTACTCTGGTCTTCCCAGGGCCTTACCGATGCCAGCAAATCCTTGGAGGTGAGAAGGAAGAGGATAAATTTGATTAAATTCATTTAGCGGTTCTTTGCCGATACCAGGTTTGGCAAGTAGCCTGGGGAATTCCTCTTATATTTCTCACGTCACGTCACTGGACCAAATAATTTTACATTAGAGTGTTTCCTCACCCATCATCCAGCCAGCCAAGGCTTCTGAAAGCCAACTCCACTAGCACGTTTTCCAGGCCTAAACACTTTTTTTAAAAAGTATAAATATTGTGTTTTTCGTTAAAAGAATCTGATACACCTGAAATTCTTTGGCCGCCTTTTCGCTTCATGGCCATGTAAAACTGCGTGTTAGCTAACATCTACCTAATCCTACAATTCTACAAGAGTGTGCTCTGTTCAAGTATCTTCTGTAAGTGCTCATATGATGGCTCTAAATGTGTTTGGCAGAATTAAAATGATCTGGGGGAAAAAAAGAGGTTTGTTTTTTTTTCCATTAATCTGCAGCTCTCCAACACAAACTCGGAGGCAGCGGCGGTGACTGATTTGCTGCCCGTGCCTTACCCAGGCGGACAGATGAATCGCTGCGGATTCTTGTAGGGGGACCAGCAAGGTGGGACAGGGCTTGTAAAACGCACAGCCTGCGTTCCAAAGAAACCTGAATCTTCTGTGAACTCAAGCCGGCTGTGAATTGTGATGGCCTGATGGCACCTTGTTAGCGGGATCGGTGCAAGAGGTTGATTAGAGATGGTTGAGCAACTTGCCTGTGTTAGCAGAAGGTCATCTTTTTCAGATTGCAACAGAGGCTGAAGGAAAGGAGTTGGTGTAGTAGAAACATGGACCAAAAATCACACTTCTTTTGTTTTTATGTTTCTTAATTTTATTAGTTACATGCTAATCTGTCATGCGGACCATTCTGCAAATGTTTGTAGGTGATAATGAAGTGAGGGATGAAATATAATTAAAATGGGTCTTATATCAATTGAAGTTTATAGATTTTTCTTTTTCCTTCTTCCTGTTTCTTTTCCTTTTCTTCCCCCACCGTGAAGCACGAGTATTGTGGTACTGAAAAACCTGTTGGTCAGAAAAGTGTTTACCAAAGCTGGAAGGGAAAAATGGATCCATTTATTTAATTTAACCATCTTAAGTATGAAATGGCTTAATCTTAGAATGCGTTAAGGCACCTGAGTTATACACTGAGATTTCCATTTAATGCTTCGGCTTATTGGACACTGAAAATCTCATCAGTCACGAGGTGCGATTCTCCTGTGCAGGACCTGATGCCTTTCTAGCAGCTCTGTTGGCATTAAGGCATGAACGTTCACAGCAGCTAAAACTTGCTTTAATAGCAACAGCTTTCGTTGCAATTATAACAAGTACGACTCTGACGCTGCAAAAAAATCTGCAAAGCAACAGAAGAACTCACAAGGCAAAAATAGAAAAAACATCCTTCATTTCTGTTGTGGAAGAAAAGGGAAAAGGACTTGACAAATTCTAAGTTGGTAACGTGTCTGTGGAAGCTGTTCAGAAAATACATCAGCGAGGGCTTTCCCTGCGTGTAACGGGAAATCCAAGGATGAAAACCTCGTGTGGTTTAAGTCCAAGTTAGAGGATTACGGCCCTAAAAACTTTGCAGCGTACACGTGGTTACTTTCAAAAAGCTTTATGAATTTTTTGATTGAAGTACAGGAGAGCTGTTGCTTGAGGAGAAGAAAAAAGGTGATTTCTGTATTTTGCGTTTGCTGTTAAAAGCAAAGATATGAAACCCAAAATGACAGTGCTTTTGGACTCCATTTCCCCATCTGAAAGGAAGGGTGTTTTGGTTTTTGAGTTGTTTTATTATTACTATTATTATACATCAATTTCATCATGCTTAAGCTAACGGACCTTCTGGGTAGATCCTTTGGTGGTGAACTGGAGCTTGCTTAGTGATGGACCACTCACGTCGGAGCTCTCTGCTTTGTGTTTTAGCTAGATTATCCTTGCTTGGGTTTTGCAAAGCTATTTAAAGCCTTACGTGCAATTTAAAATTTTGTAATTTGGGGAAACTATACGTATAATCCCAGTATAGAGCATGGAGGTGAATTTTAATCTCCTGCAGGGATACTAAAAGGGGAAAAAAAAGACATTTTTGAAGTATTTAAATGTCTTCGGTGATTTCAAAGAGTGAAAGCTGAAACACTTACTTCAACTATTATTTTCTTCAGTTTGTTAAACAGAGTTAAAAATAATGGGTTTGAATTTACTTCACAGGTTCTGCTAAATTCTGTCATGGATATTGCAGTGCAGGACCCTCATTTATTCCCGTTTTATAGACCAGGTTCTTAGGTCCGGCCACATCAGCTGTGGCTGCACAACCACTAGCAGAGTTATCGTGCTGCCCCAAAGGCGCATGGGCAAAGGAAAGTCCTTGTAGCACCGTGGGAGATGCCGTGCAGGGAGGTCAGCCCCCAGGAGAGCGTGTTTTTCAGACACCAGGTCATACACAGAATAACTTTTTGGTGCAATATTCCTGAGGAGTTTCATTTTAAATTCTGTTAATTTTTAAAGATCTGCAGAATAGCCGTAAATAAATTTTGCAGGGGAGAAGTTGACCTTTAGTTTTGGGTCCCGGGCATCTTGAATACCGGACAGATTAGCAGTAATTGCACATTGTGTAATGCCACTGCTAGCATTTCTGTAGCTCCTTCCGTCTGATAACTTCCAAGCTTTTCAGAGCCATCAATACATTAACACCACGGTGTGAAATTGCTCTGTACATGGAGATCCTGGTTATGCGACTGTCAGGGATGGAGCCGTTGTAGATGAAGCGTTGAGTTGTGGAGTCTCCTTCCCTGGAGACATTCACCCCCCGCCTGGACGCGGCCCTGTGCCCCTGCTCTGGGGGTGCCTGCTCCAGCAGGGGGTGGGACGGGGTGAGCTCCAGAGGTCCCTGCCAGCCCCCAGCAGTCTGGGATGCTGTGATTCTGTGAGTTGAAAGGTCATAAATTCTGTGGAGATTTGGAATAGGCGGAGCATAATTGAAAGTTGTAAATTCCCACCATTATTAATCAAGGTCTAGATTTTCCTTTTTATTGTAACTTTGTCTCTCCGTGTTCTATTTTTACAAATGGATCTGCTCTGAGGGGTACAACAGGTCTGTGACAGCTTAGTTCAGTTCTGAGAGTCCGTCCGTAGCCTGGTAGTGACGGCTCTGCTGCCTGCTCATACGTGGGTGCTTTAGTTACTTTTTACTTGGGTGACTCAGTCAACTCTGAGGACTACACCTAGCACAAGGCGGTGTGAATGTCTTCGGGAAGCTTCAAGCAGCTTTCTTTTCATCGTTGCGTTCCTTAAAGTCAGATTCTTCTGCTGGCTTTGAAAATGGGAACATTCTTTCTGGAGACTATGTCTGAAATCTAAATGAAATGCTGGGAGCGTCTTAGCGCAGGGTGGGTGACCCCACTCCTGCGTGGTAGCAGCAAGGCCAAGTGGAAGGGGTCTCAGACCAAGTGCCTGGTGCCATTAAACCCCTTCTGTCTCTGCTTCCTTCTCTGTAAATTGTAGATAACTCTTATTCCACGCATCTGTTGAGTTGCTTCTCATCTGTCGATGAGTAGCACTACCAGACAACTGGCTGGTGGCTGCTTTGTGGCGGGGAGGTTGTGGACGGCTAAGTGCTTCTGCACTCAGGGACGGGGCATGAACAGGAGAGTATGAAGCTGTGTTTCTGTCAAGGTAGACTCCAGTGAATTACGGCTTGGCTGATTCTTATGGATGTTTATTTGAGTATATGACATCAGTAAATAGTTCTGTTCCTGGAGAAAATCCAGACAGTGACACATCGCCCAGAATTTAATATTTGAAATGGACCTTTAGATGCAACTGCTGCTCATGATAGGGCCAACTTGAAACCTCAGGAGCCCGCCAGGACCAGTTAAGCCATCACCCTAGTTCTGTACGTTCAGATCAGTTGGTTTCTGGGGTTTTTATGCTATGGAAATACTAAAACAAATGTTACAAAATACCAGAAGCTAACAGCATCTCTTGTTTTCCAGTCTTTATTGTGACATAATAACCAATCCTTGCAATAATACTTAAAACTAATGGAGCGGTGGTAGCAGGGATGCTAAATGATGTGATAATGCCTCGGAAAACAAAAGCACTTCTTTTTATTTACGTTGTATTTTGGCTGCCCTGTCTGATTTATCGTGGGATGAAAAGACCACACAGAAGGCAGTGTGCTAGCAGTGCTGTGTGCACTGTGAAATGTTAATGCTCAGGTTCTGACTGAAGCTCTTAGTGGCTTTAAACATTTTGGTGACTGTTTTTTAGTAAACTCATTATCTCTGCAGTAACAGTAAGAAAGTGAGTGTTTTCAAAGTAAGAAAAAAACCCAGTTGGCGGCCGGTCATGAGCGGGGCTCCCCAGGGCTCAGTGTTGGGGCCAGCCTTGTTTAATGTCTTTATCCATGGTCTGGGTGAGGGGATCGAGTGCGCCCTCGGTGAGTTTGCAGGTGACAACCAAGCTGGGCGGGAGTGTCGATCTGCTGGAGGGCAGGAAGGCTCTGCAGAGGGACCTGGGCAGGCTGGATCCATGGGCCGAGGCCAGTTGTGTGAGGTTTAACAAGGCCCAGTGCCGGGTCCTGCCCTTGGGTCACACCAACCCCAGGCAGCGCCCCAGGCCTGGGGCAGAGGGGCTGGGAAGTGCCCGGCGGAGAAGGCCCTGGGGGTGCTGGCTGACAGCCGGCTGGGCATGAGCCAGCAGTGCCCGGGTGGCCAAGGAGGCCACCAGCCCCCGGGCTTGTGTCAGCACTGGTGTGGCCAGCAGGGGCCGGGCAGGGATGGGGCCCCTGTGCTGGGCCCTGGGGAGGCCCCACCTCGAATGCTGGGCTCAGGGTTGGGCCCCTCGGGACAAGAAGGGCCTGGAGGGGCTGGAGCGTGTCCAGAGAAGGGCAGCGGGGCTGGGGCAGGGTCTGGAGCACAAGTGTGCTGGGGGGCGGCTGGGGGGGCTGGGGGGCTTTAGCCTGGAGAAGGGGAGGCTGAGGGGAGCCCTTCTCGCTCTCTGCAGCTGCCTGAGAGGGGCTGGAGTGAGGGGGGAGCTGGTCTCTGCTCCCAAGTCACCAGTGATGGGACGAGAGGGAACGGCCTCAAGCTGTGTCAGGGGAGGTTTAGGTTGGAGATGAGGGAAAATGCCTTCCCTGCCAGAGGGGTCAGGGATTGGCACAGGCTGCCCAGAGAGGTGGGGGAGTCACCGTCCCTGGGGGGGTTCAAAGAGCATGTGAATGTGGTGCCTGGGGCCATGATTTAGGAGGCCTGGGGGTGTTGGGTTGTGGTTGGTCTTGATGATCTTAGAGGCCTTTTGCAACCTTAATGATTCAATGAATCTATAAACAACACTGCTAAATAAGTGCAGATCCCTCAAAAAGTGTCTGTTTCTTGATTTTGGGATACCCAGGTTGATAATTTTAAGTCCTGAGCCAGGTTCAGTGGACATGAGATCTAACTGTGCTGAATACAAGAAAAAATGGGAAACTGCTAGAAATACCACTAAATACGAGAAGGGAGAAATCTGGGGACGTGTCAGGTTTGGTTCTCATCTAATAGGTCTCCAGAGCTCTCTGAAAAAAGCCACCTTTCAGCTGTTTTTGGGGGAGGATGAGTGCCAGCCGTGGAGAGCCCAGGTCTGGTGGATGGCCAGGCGGTGGAGAGATCGCAGCACAGAACATCAAAACTGCTACATGGAGTAGGAGAATTTAAATGCTTTGAAGTTTTGTAGTGCTACAGGGAGGAAATAAAACCGTCCTCTTTTGCTACGCCTTTACAAACGGTGGAGACAAGTCTTTGGTCTAGAATAATTCTTCATTTTATTTTACAGGGCTGTGCAGTTTACCACTGTGATCCATCCCTCATTGTGAAAGTCATCCCTCTTGATACGTACTGTGTAATTGGCTTTAATGAAAAAGGGTTTTGCAGTTCACTCCGAAAATCAGACTGGGCCTGCACCACGTGTAAATCGTTAATCTGAGCTGAAAGCAAATTGTTGTTAAAAAGTAATAGAAGTTAATTAATTGCAAGAAATCTCTAGATCACAAGTCACTATCTTTCCTTAACATTGGCATTTCTCCCCCTCTCCTTTGCCTGGCTCATAAAATTGTTTCATCTCCTTCCCAGGCAGCGTTCTTCCTAGTTTTGGGGTGTATTTTCTACTTCCCATTCATCCAGGTCGATCTTTCTTCTGTGTAAGAGGTGCCAAACTTGTCACTATATGATCTACTGATAAAACAATTCATCCAGCCTCTGCTCATCTGCCTTTTTCCCCAAAGCCCTCACCCCTGGCGCGTGTCCGGTCACGCAAGAGCTGCGTCCGTTCCGTCCATGTGAAACGCACATTTCCCGATGTCTGAAGGGAGGACATCTGCCATGTGCATCCCTCAGGAGCCTCCTGAAGAAAGTGTTCGGCATCTCTTCCACAATAAAAAAAACAAATAGAAGTTGTCAAGGATGGAGAACTATTGTTCGAGTAAGCAGAATGGGTACTTATTATCAGTTTTAGATACGCCCAGGCCAATAGTTAAGTGTTTTTTTTCTGGTTAGTTTCATGAAAGGCAGTAATGGGTTTAATTGCTGGTTGTCATTTGCAACATAGTGTATGCAGGATTAGAGTTATTCTGATAATGTGTCGTAATTACCTACCATCAAGCGTTTTACAATGTTAAAAATATGATCTTTGAAGTAACGTAGCTAAGTTCTTTGAATTGAAGGCAATAGCTATTGAGAGTACAATATCACTTAAAAACGTCAATCAAGTCAGTTAGATAAACAAAATTAAGGTGGTGAGTTCTTTTCCATAAATCCTTCCTGTGCCCTTAAACCTTCCCGACAGCTTGGCAGAGGAAGCAACATGCCTGGAGGGCTGATAAATAAAAGCTATTTCAGAGTTCCCTGCACACGGGCCCAGTCTGGGAAGCATTGTGCGTCTTGCACCAAGTGCTATCCAGACAGCCTCTTTGTGTTCAAACCCGAAGGGATTACTGTTCGTTTTGGCTGTGCTGTAGTAGGAGGCAAAAACTCTCGTAGGTAGCATTGCCCCTAATTCTTCATGAGGAACGATCGTGCTACAAGGTAGAGGGGACAAAGTTTTTTAAAAAGGCAGAGGTTGCAATTTGCATTGACCTTATCAACGCGCGCAAATGAATCAACAGCAGATGCAAATGAAGTGGGGGAGGCTCAACTACGGAACGTGTATGGTTAGTTGCTTCGGTCGTGTGCCCAGCCTGGCAAAGAAAGGGGGAGGGAGAGCGAAAATAATCTGAAGGCTGATAAATAGAAGCGTGGCTCCCAACGACCTTTACCTACTGTTATAATTTTGATGTAAAACAGCCAAATTCCTAAAGATGTTTAATCAGCAAAGTGGAGTTTTGATGGAAGCACGTGCCACAGTCCCATTACTGCTGCAGAAATTAATGGTAATTCATAGCAATATTCTTGATTCATCAGGACTAACACCAGTGAACTGTCACCTCCTCACATTCTTTCCATCCTCGGTGTCACAAAGCCTAATGTAAGGTAGAAGTATCGCGCGTTGGTAAGACAAACTCCACACTTTTTCAGATACAAAATTTATTCCGGTAATAAAACATCGAATGAAAGTTGAATTGAACCGTGATGTATATGTTTTTAGGCTAGATTTTTCATTGAGAGATTTAAATCGATTGTTTGGTTTTTTTTCTGCTGGGAAGCGCATGTACACGTTGGAGTCTGATGATGGGACTCATATCACTGCAAACCCTCTAAAATCATGACCCATGATACCCCCAGCCCATCGCATTTAAGACACAATTGTTCCTCTAATTTAACATACGTTGCCAAAAAAGAAAGAGGAGAAGACCAATGGTGTGACAATAGTGATGTTTTTCTTCTTCCAAATAGAAGATTAAATAAAATCTTCCTTATACTTCTTTCAAATTCCTGAAGCTCAGGTAGATCTTGTCAGAGACCCGTCTTGCCGTCAGGCAGCCTGATGGATTTTAAAGGTAATTTAAAATATGTTGTTTTCCTCTCCTTTCGTACAAAACCAAACCGGGATAACTGAGGCTGAGAGTAGATTTTTGCAGAGCTTAATAGGCATAAATCTGTCTCTGGATGGAATTAGCGTCAGGCATGAAGAGCCCAGCCTGGGGAGGAGGCGATGTCAGTGTCGCTAATGGGCATTTTCTAAGGCTTCCCTGTGTTTGGTGGCAAGTCCAAGCAGCTCAACACGGAAAAAAGACAAATTGTCAACAGATATTAGTGGTTGTCACTTCAGAGTCCTCCACACTGGAGTGTTCCCGCTTTGGAATGTCACTGGAATGATTTTTTTTCTTTTTCTTCAAGTAGGACCATCAGACGTTGTACCAAACTGCTGGGATTTAACCCATTCATAGCTTTTAGGTTGTGGCTGCAAAGAAATGGTGAACTTTGGAGTCTGAGGTTTAGTTTCATGCCCTGCCAGGAACTTTGCTACTTCCAGCAGGTCTTTTTATACCCAAATCTCCACAGATACGTTTTGAAGCTTGATTTCATTGGAGGTGCAGGCTTTTGGGCTATGGGTTAATAAACGTTGGCTTATTATGGTTCAATATGGTTAATAAATGTTGCCGAAACTTGTTGGTTCAGGACGTACCAACTCCAGAGCGTCAGACCATTCAAGTCATTGCATTTCTGCATTGTTTCACCGCTGGGTTTTTTTCAGGTACTCTCCAAACACTGTTGTTTGAGTGAAGTAGCGTTATAAATGTTAAATGAATTGCCTAAGCAAGGACTCTAGTTGCCCTGTTTCCATTGTTGTTTGTAAAAGGAAACAAGTTGGTACTAAATGATGCTTTTTGCCTCTGTTTATAAGTGAGCGCCGTTTCGAAGGATTTATTCCTTAGTTTCTAATTAGGAGGTTCTTGATTGTTAATTGGGGCAGTTTGACAAAGGAAAGACGAGACTGATTAAGTAGGAGGTAAATAAGCTCGTACCTTGCAGTGCAGGGTTTGTCACAAGGTTTCTCGACCAGCACCGTCCAGGTAGGAATCCTTCATCCCCTGTGGTCTCCTAGAGCATGAGGATTTGGTCTAGCCTTATAGGCTTCTTCTGCGCAGCTGTGTCAACGCGTGCATTTTCCTTACCTCTCGGATTTAGCCAGTCTAGCAAAATCACTGCAGAGACGTGGTCCTGGCTTCTTCTGCCGGAGGTCCGTGTTGAAGCCACGCTGCAAGACGGCTCTAGAATCTCCACCAGGATGTTTGCTGCTCCAGCATAACCACAGAAGCGGAAGTCTGAGAGGGGGATTTAAAAAATATATTCCTTTTCTGTTCCTTTCTCTAGGAGAGGTGGATTTTGGGAGCCTTATTGAGCCTTTTTTACCCCAGATTCTCAGATACAAAGTGGTGCCGCTACCCAGGGGTGTTGAAACTGTGCTTCATATGGAGTTATTTTTATAGATTATTTTTTTTGCACATAATCATACAGAAATAGAAAGGTTTTGGAGTAGTTTATATGCTTTGAATTCCCAAATTTTAAAGGATATATGAGTAATGCTCTGGGATCCTAATTAAATACCTAATTATATTTAGCAGTTTTATGGTTTTTGCCAGCTTCTGATGGCTTTTACTGTGCTGATCTTTGCTGTTTGTGACATTTAAAACATATGTTTGAATTCTTCCATCTCTTGTGTCTTGTCATTTCGTTGCTCTTTTTTAGAACTGAGATGTAACTTTTGCAAAATAATTGCACAGTAAGAAATACAGTGTCATTTTTGGGAAGATACAGAACCGGTAGGAATACCCTCAAGAAAAGGAAATGGAGAACTGTGGTGCAGCTGCTGGTGTGCTGAGAACAAGGGACCAGCTGGCTTTGTGAGTAGCAGAGTCACAGAGTCCCAGACTGGTGGGGGCTGGCAGGGACCCCTGGAGCTCACCCCATCCCACCCCCTGCTGGAGCAGGCACCCCCAGAGCAGGGGCACAGGGCCGCGTCCAGGCGGGGGGTGAATGTCTCCAGGGAAGGGACCCCACAGCCTCTCTGGGCAGCCTGTGCCCCTGCTCTGGCACCCGCACAGCAAAGGGGTTTGGCCTCATATTTAAGTGGAAGTCATTGGGGGCATGTAAGAAAGAATCCTGTCCTTGCAGCTTTTGGTTTATAGTTGTGTGCGTAGTAGCCCCCTTTAGAGGCAAAATATATCGAGGGGAAAAAAGAAAAGCAAAACTAGAACATAGAAATCACCTTAAACTTGGCCTGGAGGTGCTTTTTACAGTAAATCTTTTGACATTTTTGATATCCATGTCATTACAAAGTTGAAGGAAATATTCCCACCCTGCATGACAAACCACCCCAGAGAGAGCAGTTGTGTCACAGGCCATTAATGTTCATCACCACAAAGTGTAATGTGGCTTTTTCCTTTGTTCAGCTCCATCAGTATTTATCTAGGAGGTGTATAGAGGTGGCCAAAGGGTATAGCAAGAGGTGAAGATTCAAGCTCAAGGGCTGTCTCTCACATGTAGCATCTCGAAAACACTATTGGCCCAGAAGGCACTTGTGCCGAATTGTTGGCAAGGGGTGCGTGACCTCAGTGTCACTTTGGTTTTAATCGGGAATGGTGGTTTGTGGAGCTAGATGAAGCCTGCGTGCTTCAAGGGAGCCTTCTGGGGCAGGAGGTGGGGTTGGCTCGTGCTGGAGTGCACCCAGTGCACATGGGGACGGATATGTTGAGACCGTGTCCTCAGGCCTTTGCCTTCCTTGTGGTGCCAGCAGAGGTGGTCAGCGTTCCTCAGCTGGAAAATCACCGCCTTTCACAAATTACTGTGCTTACCTTCCATGCTTAGGGGTTTTTTTCCCTTTGTTTAGCTGTTTGTACAGCAACATATAGGCCAAAAAAGTACCCCATCTTTCCACAGGTCCCTTTTTTTGTGTATTTTTATAGAAAAATTTCACAGTTGCACTAAGGACATCATTAAGCCTTTGAAACACATCATAAGAGCTATCAGATTCTTTTTACTACGGTACAAGTCGCTGCAGTAACTGAAGTACTGATAGAGTCTGGTCTGGTTTTGTGAAATCCAGAGCAGGATGAATTAAAAAAGACGTATATCCATGGGTTGCTAGGAAGTGCTGAGCTCTGTTAGTGTGAGAGTCAAGCCAGCTTTTTCCTAGAGTCCTCAAACAGGTTCTTTTGGCTGCATCATCAGTCCCCCAGGAATATTTGAGGTATAGTTAGAAGTGTGAGATGGTTTCCGTTAGAGCATCACCCAACAGATGCAGAGCACTGAGGTTCCCTCCGTTCGATTGCTGCTGCAGAACTGTAGCAGAAAAGCAGCTCAGCAAGAGCGACCACAGCACGTTAGGTCTCAAGGAGTGCGTGGGAGCGAGATGCCCTGGAGCAGGTCTGCAGTTAGATCTGCCCAGCTTCACAACCGCACGCAAAGATCAGATGTGAGGGTTGGTCCTCTTCTCTCCGTTCCCCTTGAGATGTTACCGATGGTCTTAATGTTACAGATTACAAAGTAAAACACGCAGCTTAAATTCCTGTCTTATTTGTAGCCCGTGAGATCTCATCGTTGATGCTTCGGGAGTTTGTGTCCTGATCCCCATAATTTTCAGTGCTGTGGAGCCTTGTCTGTTGATTCCATGGCACGTCAGCAGGAAACGCCTCATTGGCACGTGTTGTTCCTTAAGAGAATGGACAAAGTTTCAATTTAGGTTCTGGCAAGGACAGTTTCGTTTAAATATCCACAAAACAAGCCTTGTTCACCCTAAGGAAGCCGGTGACCAAAACGTTGCAACACTGCTTTCATTGAGGGGTTTTTTAGCCAACTTCTTTTTTCTAATTGAACTTGCCATCACACCCTGTTCTTTGTCCTCCTGTCTCATAGGTGAGGGTCCAGAATGTGAAGTGAAGCACAAGTAGTCAGGAGCACGTGTCTGCGTAGGTGCGAGCATTAGCAAGGGCTCATCAGGCTATTTACTGGACAGTCGCATCCTCATCTCGTGCAGAAGGACAAAGCTCAACTGATAATGCAGTCTGCACGTTTTCCTTTAGGATATTTATAACTATGGTGAGAAATTTGCTCTCGCTTTGCATGTCAAATAGGTGGGAATATCTATTCCTGCAGTTAAATTCCATCCATGGGTAAGTACATTATGAATATTTTTTCACCTCTGAATTGCATATAAAAGAGCACGATCGGATTCTCTGCTTACTGAAATAAATGTCAGAAAGGACACGACCTAATTATCTTGCTTTCCCTTTTCCATCTACATGAAGTCTTTCAGTTTTCTGGGTGTTTTTTAAAACCACTGATTTTTGTCATTGATCCTAGAATTTCCATAATTTCAGTATTCACCAAAGAGGGTGATAAAGTATGTAGGTGTATTATAATTATGTGGTGACATGCAAATAATGTCTCCTAGGTAAAGAATCAAAGATTCTGATATTGATAAACTGAAAAAAACCTCTTTGGTTAAGCTCAGACTATGTCAGTGCCAGGGTTTAAAGTCCCAAGTGAAACATTAATAGATACTTTGCATTTACCTCAAACTTCTTAATCCCGTTTCTCATTCTGTCCCTTCCTTTGTTGCCTCGACGCCAGGTTGATGCTTGTAGCTCAAGGGCAAAAAAGAAAGCATTTTGATGAGCCGGTGTGCAAAGGGCTGGCCATTATAAACTGAAATGTTAATTGATATGCAGAGGAGCTTGGAAAATGTGGAAGACTCTGGAAGGGGCTTGAAATTTAATGGGTCTAAAAACATTTATGTTGTCTTGAGATTATATGCATTGTGTTTACATGTGGTCCTTCGAATCATGAGTTTATGTTGTTTATATAGATCTGACACTCTTCTTGGGCTACGGGTTGCTACTGATAAGCTCATTAAATGATTAGTGCAGGAGGCATGAAAGGAAATGGGCACATGTCACTAATTTTATTACATCGTAGAATTTTCAATACCCTTGGAAATAGAAGCATTTATTTGCTTTTGATTGGTTTTGACATGGAATAGTGGCGTGTGTCTAGTTTTAACGAAACCGAGGGTCTTCTTTCAAGACTGCATTGAAGACACATTCAGTGCCAATTAATCTTTTCATAAGTTGTTTTTTTCTAAAACTTTAAATTTCAACATTTTTAAAACCTTTATAATTTTCGTAAGTTTAAATACACTGAAATGGGTGTGTCTGTGGAGGCGAGGGGACAGAAGCACGTAGAGGAAAAGGTAAAAATCTCCATTAAGCTTTTTATCTCTGAAGGCAGAAGAACTGACAATGCTCATGTTGAGTTTACAGCTATCCTTTAGACTTCTCAAGTCAAAGCATTAAAATAGCCAAAAATACTAAGTGACCCTATTTACTGGAATTATGGGGATATTTTATTATTAGAATTATTTAGATTAAATATTTAAATATAGAATATAGAATATATATAGAATAAATATTTAGAATAAATATTTAGAATTAGAATTATTAGAATAATTATTCTCATTATTTTTACACTTAAATAAATAAGTTTTAAGTGGCATATGACAGTGAGGGTGGACTAATTTTATTGCTCTTCGCTGCATTTCACAACAAGTAATTAAAACAAGGCTGCTCCTGGGAAGAGGGTGCTGTCAGGCCCTGTCGGGCTGAGGCAGCAGCGACTCACGTTAATCCTAAATCTGGATAATCTGCATCCTCATAGTGCTGTTTCCCCTCCATTTGATTCTTCCACCTGAAATCTTCTAAGAGAAGACGGGAGGGCAAAGGATTTTAGGTTTGAGATCAAATTGTGCGTAGCTATTAAAGGCGGGTAGGACATGTGCTTTGAAAAGATTAACCTTATGTCAAAATCAGCAAAAATGACAGCACCAACTGTTTCTTCCCCTCCCCTAATGAATTTGAGTGTCTCAAGCCTTTGAGCAGACAGTGGGATCTGCACTAGATATATATATTTATTTTTTTTTTGCCTTACAAGCTCTGATCCTCAGGTTTAACCAATCGGACACCCTCCATTGACAGCACATGTCATCTTCACCCTGCGACAGTCACTGAGTGATCAACAAAAATAACTCCCTCCTTGAAGACGGATCAAAGGCATTGAGGGGTGAACGTCGTAATCACAGCCTTTCAGCCTGTGATGTGCATGCGCGGCGACAAATCTCAAAATCCCTGCTACTTCTCCTTTCTTTTATAGCCGAGCTTCAAAGAGTAGGGCAGTCTGATCCTTGGCTTTAAACACAGTTTAATAAGTCCTTTCCTTCGCTGCCTTCTCTGCCGTTCTTCTGCCTTCTTGTGTGCACCATGCATAAACCACTGAAATTTCACACTTCTGGCTTACTTTTCTTTTTTAAGAGCTATTCAGCTTTTCTGACCATTTTGGTCCAGATCAGTGTCACGATAACACCAAGGATTCGTTTCTCTAAGCTTTCTATTACTTTGCTGCCTCATCAGAGTGACCGGAGCGAAAGGAGGGGGAAGCAAACCTTACGTCAGTAATTCACTTCTAGAAGAGTTGCAGTTCCTCCCCTCTTTAATGTCAGCGCTGTCCCATGGTGACCTGGTGCCAAGATGTATTTGGTCCCCTCCGACACACGTTACAGAAAATATTGACCTGACCTTTAAAAAAATTTATTAACATTTATAAATTTTATTTTACTGTGCCTTGTGGAGAGAAATTGTTCCAGCTGGACAGGATGAACGCTTCTACAATGGCATTGCTTCGCTCATTTGTGTAACTACATATTACGAATGCCTCCCTTTTCAGTCCTAAGCTGACTACCCTCTCCTCATCTACCCTTTCACATCCGTTTGGTCTATCCTTGCTGGTCTTTGCAGATTAGCTTTAATAAGCTGGTTTTTATGATATTATCTGCTTTTCGTGGGCGTCACCTAACACAGATTAAAGGTAAACGTTCTGTAGACTCTGGTTGGTTTTTGATGTATTTGGGAAGAAGTTTCTTTGATCATTTCAATCCCTGGATTTTCCTGGAGCAGTCAGCTTCGGATGGAGGTAACTGGCGGGGCTTAGGATGATCCCTGCCCATCTGTGAGCAAGACAAGTCATCCCAGGAACATCCTGGCTGTGTTTTGGCTCTAAGCTGAAGTCCCCTTCCACAAGAGAAACGCAGAATAAGAGTCCCCTTTGTACAGGTTTGGCTCAGTAGTGGCAAACTCTTAAGTTTCACTTCTTGCCACCTCTCCTGAATTTCATTAGGAAGCAAAACTAACTCTCAGCGGGGGGATGTGGTTGCTATCTATAAATAAATCACATTAATAAATGCAAAGAAGGACAAATAGCAATTTGGTCAGTGTTGGCTGAAGAATAAATGGATATAACGTTTCCTTTCCATCACTTGGTGAGACACAGTTTGTTGTCTTACCTTTTCCACACTGCTTTTTCAGATATCTACTGGTAACACTGTTGGCACTTGTGTATTAGGTTGTTTGGTTTCATAATTGTTTTAATAATACAAATTAATAAAAATGGCATAGGAACCAGAGCAACACCATGCTGCTAGCTCTAAAGGACAGTTCTTAAGTACAGCTGTGGGAATACTATTTGTGGGGAGCAACCTGTTCTGTTCGTTGACTTGAGCACTTCGCTTTCAGAGGTCAAAAATAAAATCAGAATGAAAACTGAAATGTCGCTTGTACGGTCTAGATGTGGTATATTTCCCAGAGTGGATGGGGAAGAGAAATAGGCATCCAAGTCCCTAATTCTTGAAAGACCAACATTTGTTGAACATAATACCTACTTTAATGGAGAATACCTTGTGTAATGTCTTCATGCACAGTACATAGAGCTTTAAATAGTCCGTTCCAGGTATAAATTTTACCCTGGTGACTTGTATAGTTTAAGATAGTTAAAGGAGAGCTGAGTTTTGCTTTGCAGTAGGCTAATGCAACAGAAGGACCAAGATGGTACAATCTCTGCATTATTGTTCTGGGTCAGTTTGGGGAAACTGAGTTTATTTTTAACTTCTAAGAAGAAATTTTTAATAAGGCGCACACTTGATGTCGATCAGTTGCTTTAATAAAAAATAAAATTGAGATCCTGCTCTTCCCAGGCCTCAATCACAGACCTCCCACTAGTGCCATGTCTACCTTCAGCACAAACCAGCTTTGCTGCCTCTGCTTTGCCTCTCTGCCCCGCGAAGATGGTGTCACTTCCCACCGACATCTGCCATGACTAATCGCATGACGATTGCAAAATGTTTTGAGGTGGAAATGGTTGTATCACGGCCTGGTTTACAGCATGCTTATATTTCCTCCCAATGTGCGGGATTTTCGGAGCCCCTCTCTCAAGCAGCCAAGCAATCGTTGCTTAATGTGCATGCTCCAATAATGACTGAAATTAATTTCTTAGAAGTGACACCAAAATAATTAATGCAGCTCTCTTGGGCTGCATGTGATAGAAGTGATCTGAGGAAGTGAAGATATTAAAGTGTCACTGTCCTTCTCCACACATGTGAAATGTCATCATCAGTTCAGAGCAGTCTTGCTTTATTACAGCCATATTAAAATGAATGTTTTGCATATCTTCATAGAGTGCCTATTAACAGCATTTCCTTGATTTAAGAAATGGCTCCAGTATGCGAATGCAACCCGTTTCAATGAATAAATTTAGCACTTTAATGCTATTTATTTACTCCACACTGTAAAATGTAATAAGATAAATAATGGGTCCCACAGGGGCGTGGGGTAAGTTGGTGATCATCCTCTCAGCAGGCAGATGAACACAGCTCGAGTAAAGAAATAATGATCAAAATTCACAGTGCTCCCTGGGATGCCATTTATATACCTGAATCTAATAAAGAAAGAATTACAATGCTTAACAGCGCGCTTAGCACCGGGATCTGAATGTAATGAGACCGGCAGCGAGGAACGTACAGCCATATTAGCTAAATCTGAAGCGTCACGCTGGAGGCGTGGACGGCGAGAGCTGCGAGCCATCTGATCCCCCATCAAGTGCGGGATTTGCCGGCTGTCGGGATACCTGCGCTTCCTTCTTTGCTGGCTAGCAAAATCCAGGCCAGGGCAGGCTTTTTGTGCCGTCTCTAAAGTATTCTGCTGAAGGCTATTTTGGGATTTGGATTTTAAACCTCTTGAAAGATGTTTGCATTTTCTGTCCATAGTGCAGGGCTGTGGTAGTTATGGGTGTACGTGAAGGTTGTAGAGCTGGTCAAGGCTTAAATGGCAAAATCACACAAGGCTGGCAATTTATTTATGTATTTATTTAATTTCCAAGAAACTTGACTGATTCTATCCCTGTGGTTATGCAGGTCTGAAACGTGGTTGGTATTTAAAGGGGAGGATGAAAGTTGGCTTAGTTAAAAAGCGTGGTTCTTGTTCTGATATAGAAGTAGGGAGTGCTGATCGTGGTGTGCTTGGAGTGACCGAGAATGGCACAGGTTACCACCTGCCACTGCAGCACTCGCACCTCTTTTGCGCTTGCTTTTCAGAATAGATTTCTACTGAAAAGGACAGATTTAAGAATTTTACACCCGATTCAGGTTGTACGCCCAAGAAGGCTTAAGAAAAAAAAATGTACATATAAGAGACTTTGCAAATAATTTTTCAGAATTACAAATCAGATGCGATTGGTGTGATCTAAGCAGGCATAATTAGGGCATAAAAGTAATGACTTGTCTGGAGACTCCTCGTCCGATCTCTTGATCAAGCATTTCAAAAGTACAAACGTGAATAATGGAATAAAATGGTAAAATGATAAGAAGTGATTCGTAATTCAATTTTTATGTGCCTTTTAAGCGGTTGATAATCCAGCACATCCCATGTTTGAAAAATAAAATGTATGTTTTTGTAATGGCGGGTCTTAAAAGTTAACTCCTCCTGGAGTTTGCAGCTTTCCATCCCCTCCAGGAGCAAACAGTTCTGTCCCCAGTTGTTCCTGTTCTGAGAATTTTTGCCTCTCCCATAGTTTCTCAGCAACGCCTTTTAGCCTAGCCTGAGTCAGGGTGTATATTCAGTCAGGGGAAGTAATCGTGGGCTGGAACACAAGAGAAAATAGAGCTTGGCTTCTCTTTCAGTGATTTTGACTTTTTCAGGCGAAGAGGACATGGTAGGGAGTCCAGACGTCCTCCCGATGTTGATAGTGGCGTTGGTAAGATGCTAAATTTTTTGCCGTGTTGGCTGAGCCACCATGGAGCACCCTGGGAGGATCTGCTGGGATCAGATCTCGTCACATCGGGGAAGATGTAGCGTGTCTGGAGACGTACCAGAGAATCAGAAGTGGTAAAAGTCAAGGCACGTTGACTCAATTTCCAGTTGGTTGAAACGTTGCTGTTTTCAGGTGCGTGCGTTTGTTTTCAGTAAAACGTCAGCCTTTCGTGGAGAAAATGGATTCTCCTAATGAGAACGCAAACGTTTAGTAGAAAATTAATTCCAGAGAGAAATTTGAAAGATGATTTGTGACCACCCTTAGTCATCAAATCGAGGTGACTACGCATGCACGCGCACACACCAGATGTGCTGAACGAGAAAGGCGCTGTTTTTGACTTGGCCCTCTTCCAACTGGGCCCGCACATTAAAAATGAATATAATTTACATATCATTCAGACGGTTGGAATTCCCAGTTGTATGGGAGGATATGTGTCTTCTGTTCAGTTTCTTTTTTGTTCTGGTTAAATAAATCCTTTCCCGTGCAGGAGAAAAAAGCTTTCTGTACGCTTCGGTATGCAGGAGCTATTTCACATAAGCTATTCATGCAGCGCATGAAAGGCATCTTGCAGGAGTAGCCTCAGTTGGTTATTTTTAGGAGGGGGAGGACGGTATCAACAAAACCACTAGAGAGATCTCTTCTGCCACTGTATACACGTCTCTGAATAAAAGAAGCTAGTTGCTGCCTAATGAAAAGAGAAATTGGAAACCCTGCGCAGGCTGATTGCAGTCGCACAGATGCCTTTGCCAAGATTTCCACCTTCCTGGGCAAAATTTGTTCTCTTTTTCTCTGTAAAAAAACTCTGCTATGAGAATTGCTGGGGGCGGGGGGGGCAGGAAATCAACTGCTGGACTAAATAAATTAGTTCAGGGATGTTGCAGGCTTCCCGAAGGGCACCTTTATGGATGCTGGATGTTTTGGGAGGCATGGGAGTGAGCAAACTAAGTGCTCCTTGGGAGCAGGGCTGATTTCTGTGTGTCTGTGCCAGCGTCGTTCTCGTTTATGGAATCACATAACTCTCTGCAGCCCTGTTGTCTTCTAGGTAGGACAGCGGGATACAAAGAGTGTGAATCCAGTCAAGATGACTTTCTTTCCCCGGTGTCACCTAGACACCAAAAGCCTGATCCGGGCTCTGTTGAAGGAAATGCTCATATTTCCAGCAAGCTTGGCTTCGGGTGAGGTATCCTACTGATTTTGTGTTTGAGAAACAGAAGGTTGATGGAGGGAAGAAGGTTATTTGCCATCACAGCTGAGGTTGCAGATCTGGAAACAAGGGTGGAAGATGGTGGTTCTGGAAATGGATTGGTGAGTGTGGGAGGCTGCCGGAAAGGGTCCCTTCTTGGGTGTCTGAGAAGGCTTGAGCGTGCAGGATCTTTCTTAGGTGACCATACATCATTGTGGGCAACACAGAAGGTTCCTTGTGCTGAACCAGTCCTGGGTGTATTTGGGTTTTTTTAGAGAGAAAAGGTGAGTCTTGTGGGGGAAAAGGATCCTTTTTCCAGTCCTCCTCCTTTCATTCCATTGTTAGGTGTCTCTGACAGTCCTCTGTAGTCCATAGCATTTGCATTTCTCTTCTATGCTAGTTAAAACCAAAAAAATTAAGGGGTTTTATTGTAGCCATCTGCAGTCACACACCAGAGGAAAGGCTGCCTGGTTGGGTGTTTGTACCACTTTAGGACTAGCTCTGTGTTTAGCTCTTGCTACTTTAATTGGGGCCGCAAGCGAGAAGTGTGTGTGGAGCGTGCTCTGCAGACTTCAAAACAATAGAAACGGAGAGCAGCAAGAGCTGTGCTACTCTCACGGAGGAGAAATCGGTTTAATTTCCAAGCTTTTCCGGCTCAGACCTACACAAGCTGGAAATACAACAAAGGTCAAAGTCTGATGTCAGAAGAAGGGGAAGCAATTTTGGCCTTTACACGATTTTCTGCTTTCACCTGCTCCTGAAAGTTAGTTTCTCTTTTCTTTAATAATGCTGTTTGTTACTGGAGATGGCTTGTAGATCTCCTAGAAAGAAAACTACGAAGCAAATGAAAACTTTCTTTTCAGCAACTGGCTGAATCCCACTTTTTGGCTCTGCTTCTGGCAAGAAACACATTGGAAAAATCTGACTGTGACCAGTGAACCATGCTGGGAAACTGAGGCTTTGCTGCTTGGTTTCCAAAATATTACCTGGTGTCTTTCCGTGGGCGACAAACATCTCGCTGTCTTGGAGAACTGGGGTTTGTGTGAAGATAAACGTGTCTGCAGATGTGTTTGCAGACGCTTTGGGTTGATTCAGGGAGAATATTTAGAAATTTGACCAAAAGCCTATCCAAACCTAGAAATAGTTTTCCATTTAAGCCCTTGAGCCTCAAGTCCTCCCTATGGAGTGAGCTCTTCTCCACAGTGGCTTATGGAGCACAGGTGTGATTCGTAGTCATCTGGTTTAATAATCTATACATCTTCTAGAACAAAGTCATTGGTTTTAATGCGCGCTCTTCAGAAGAACGAGGTGCATTCAGGGCTTTGCTGGGATCACCTTTACACATCGGTGCTAGGACGAAAAGCATTTGTCTAGAATGATGAGGAAAACATCCCATCAGTCCCTCTGTGAACATCACGTTGAGAGGCGCGTGTGTGGGATGTCATGTGCTGTAGTAGAAAACAAAGTATTTTTTGGGAAAAAGAATCCTATGGATTGCAGACTTTGAAGCGTTGGATAAGTAGTATTTGGTCTGGGAATTATGTTACCTTATACGTATTTTTTATATAAAAATTTTATAGACTTTAAATAGATTTTTGATGAGTGTTTCTGTCAGTAGAACACGTAATCCTTAAAACCTGCTGGTATTTGCTATAAAGTCTTTCTAATTTCCTGATCAGCGAGGGATCTGAACACCTTACATTTGTACATGTGTTAAAGCATGGACAGATTACCGAGTTTAATATCTTTTTACTACAGATCAAGGGCCGTGAGCTCTGTACAAACCATATGGTGTAGAGGAGGAGGGCGAGCAGGGTGCGGCAGGTTGCGGAAGGGAGCAGTTGAATTGATCAGGCCCCTTTGTATGAAGACATCTGCTCCTCTTTAGTTATGCGGATTTTCACCAAGTCACCCATTACTGGGTCTTCTGATGTCTTCATAACTTCTATGTTTTCATGCTTTTAATCCCTGCGTTTAAGTGTAAATTTGAATCATTCTCGGGCTGATGCTTTCTTGGGTAATGTTGTTTATAATATGCCATGGGACCTGCAAGAGCTTTCCAGTGTTGAAATCGATCTCTGAGTTCCTGCGTGCATCTTGCTTACACCTTCCCCCCGTGATGTGATGATTGATGTTACCTAAATAAGTTCCCGCCTATAGAAAAATCATTGTACGCTATTGATTTTATATAACTTTATTTTCTGAAATATTTCACTTGGTTAGAGAAATTGTAATTTCAAAACCCATTTCTTTTGGCCTGTTTTAAAACTCTTCCCAACCTGTGGGTGTACTGGGGAGCTGGATCAAATCCTTCAATACTTGTGAGTACGTAGGAGCGTAGCTACCAGCGGCGGTTCCCAATGTGCGTTAAGAGGATCTAATTTTATCTACTCTTGGTTGGGCGATACCAGCCCTTCCTTCAGCACTGTTTTCCTCCAGCTTTTATTTGTGCCCTTCAGTGTCAGTGTGATGAGAACGGAGTGAAACTGCGATGATACAGATGTGAATCAGCCCCATTAGCATGAATCAAGAAGAAGAAGATGCTTTACCAACGCAAGGCATTTAAACGTTGATGCCGGGAGAGTGTAACTGTTTTGACTCCTGTAGCTTTGAGGTTCGGTTTGCCTGTAGATGATGTTCCCCCACCCCCTTTTGGGTTTGCTATGACATTCCATGAAAGAGGGAGAATGAGGAGTTTTATTTGTTGAAGCATGTAAGTCTTCTTTCCTGAAGCAAAATCCAGAATGAAGAGCTGAGCCTTGAAACTTTCCCTGTAGGTAAATAAAAGTGGTTCTAAAGGATAAAAAAGGGGATGAGATCTGCATTAAGACCCTCCTATGAAACGTAGGCTGACATCAGCTTCCTCCTTCCTAATTTGGGAAACTTCCTCCTGAGCTGCCTTTGCTGACTGCTCAGAAAGAGGAATAACCTTTGTGGTAGTAGGGCTTCAGCTGTGGCTGCTCAGGCGTAATTTCTGAAATGAAGGCTCTACAAAGAAGAACTCAAAATAGCCATGATAAAATCTTTGGGGCTATGCAGCCTTGGGAAAGGAGTGTAGCCTTACTTTTCCAAAACATTCAAAAAAACAGAAGCAGGGGATAGGAGGAATGATGAAGGAAATAAATGGAAGACTGCACTGCAGGCATGCACGCTGTGCTTGGAAGAAATGGAAGTTTCATATCCAGTAGGAAAATAGCTGGGGTTTTTTACCGTTCTTATTGATTTTACCGGTAACAACGTCGCTCTTTAGCCTGGGAAATTGAGATCCTCTGTCTGTGTGTTTCCATCCCTAGATGGGAGCATTGCGTGACACCAGAAACACAAGCCAACACGTCTTTGGTGGCACTGCCCACGTGATGCTAAAGATCCCCTAACGCTGGTAATTAACCCAGGGCTGTTTCTTCCTAATTTAAAACGAGGTTTGATGTCCAGAGTTGCCTTTGGCTACTGTTTGAATGAATTAGGCTTTCAATATTGCCTTGTATTTACTAACTCAGAGTAGAATGAACTTGGAGTCAGATCCTCATTTAGTTAAAATAAACATACTTCCGTGGTATTAAACAAATTTAAACCAGCGGACAATTTGGCCTGGGGGAGTATAAGAGGCTGCGTGTTGGATCAAGTTCTGAGTTGCATTATAATGAGTAAGAAATGTGTAATGTGGTTGAGTTCAGGAGAAGAGGTTTATACCAGCTGGCTTTGTACCTCATGCCTAGTTTTCCTAATGCATAACAGCATGGAAACAAATTAATATGCCATCAAATTGGAGGCTCGCAGGAGAAGAAAGAGTTGATACAACTTTCAACGTTCCTTCATTTTCAGTGGGTAGATGCAGCTTATCCTTTAGATATTTGGTGTTTGGGCCTTGTGAAGAAAACATTTCAATGAAGAAAAATAGATCAAGGGATGTTTTCAAAGTCAGCACTTCCACCAAAACCTTTCAATCTCCAGGTTCATTTTCTGTATACCGTGACCCTCTTGAATGTCATCTGCTCTTTTCCAATTGTAAAGCCTTTCTCTCTCCGCTCCTTTCCCTTGTGGATCTCCTCTCTTCTGAGCTCTCCTTTCTTCCTTTGTGAGCCTTCCCTCCTCCTCCTCCTCCTCCTCCTCCAGCTGCCTCATTCGGGCTGACACCTTTTGTTAGCGTTAGCAGACAGATTAGAGGACTAAGATTCATGGGGGAACTGGTGCAAATTCTTCTGGGTCAACAGGTTTGTTCTCAATGATCACGCTCTTTGATTGCTCAGAACGAGCGAGATTGATCAATATCAACTTTGTGGCTAAGCCCGAGTTTGAATTCTGTGGGTTTAACTAGCTGAGTACTGATTTTGAAGGAAATGGGGATTTGGAAGAAAGGGGAGAAAGGAATTGGTGACAGGTTTTTTTTCCCCCTTTTTTCCCAAACTTGGCATCTCTTGGGTTTTTAATTGATGGTCTTTCTGGGCAAAACAGGGTGAGAAAATCATTAGAATAGTCAAAGCAGATACTTTAAATTTTGGCAGGGGAGCTCTGTCAGCACCAGCTTAGCTTGTGAATCTTTCTAACTCTTCCAAGTAATTCTGCCAGTCCATCACGGATCCATCCCCATGGCTGGGAGATGCCAGGGGGTTGTTCCCACCATGTTATTTGGTACGCTTACTGCGGTTCCCTCTTCTGACACTCTCCAGTGGTTGTCTGTGTATCTTTACTGCAGGTGTTTGAATGAACATCCCATGGCCCTACACTAAAGGCCAAGAATTTGTCTTCAGATCTTTAAATTAAATTTGAATTTTTTGAATGAAACCAGCTCTGCTTTTCATCTGCATTGGAGTAAACATCATAAAATATGTGTGCCTAATATTTCAGTGTAGAACAAAGACATTACAGCTTAGGTCTTGGCTGTTCAAAGCAAGATAATTTGCGCTGTGGGTATCTATTTATGTGTCATTACTGAAACCCTGCTTATTAGCAAAAAAAGAAGAATCAAATGTTGTTTGTTTTATCGCTTTATTTTGTGCAGCTTAAAAAAACAAGGTTCTTGCAGAATATCGTTCGTTTTGCTGTATTAACAAATGTTTGGGGACAGTACGAACTGGATAAAACCGTTCACACTCTATTGACACTTTCATGGCTTGGAACTTAATCTGTGAATCAAGTCATATAATACAATAGCGGCGTCTTCAGGCAACTGTGCAGTTTAATAATAGCCCTCAACAAAGTAGGCTTCGTTGGGTCTGTGCCGTGGTTAACCTTCACAAGAGATTTTGCAGAGAAATCAGGCTGTGTTTATCTGTCTGCCTCGTTCGTTTCATGTTTCGGTGCTGGTGGCCTTAATAATGTCTCAGAGACTCCTGCAGGAGAGAGATGGATTTTGAAAAGGGAAGGAAGAAAGGGTGGACAACAGCAAAACAATCTCCCTGTGTATTTTACTCGGAGTCCCAGTGGATTAGCAATAGTAGTTTGCATTAGCAATGACAGTACAGAGATGATTACTCTTCCCTAGAGACGGGCAGGGATAGAAATGGTGTTCCATTATGTTGCTCATTATTATTCTCTGTGCTAAGTGGCACAGTGACTGGGGGAGCCAAAGGGCAGAGTTGAGCAGTGTTTTTAAGCTAATGAAGTTGTACGAAGCAGGAGATGGGATTGTTAAAACGAAAGCTTTGTTCCAAGGTGTCTGAAAGTACCTTTTTATTTTGTGCTAAGCCGAAAATGCATATTGGCTGTGTTGGCTTTACTTAGTTTGATGGAAGAATGTTTACCTTCCCGTCTGTTAGCTTTATTGAAATTTTATGTAACAAACTCTAATTGCATTGTGTTAGGAGGCATTTTCCTCCCCAAATCAGATTTCTGGTCTTATTCTCTCCCTGTTATGTAAACTGAAGTGATGGAGAAAGGGCTAGTTTGAGGATGGGCTTCTTTAAGAAAGCTTGTAGTAATCCTCTCTCCTTCAGCAAACCAGAGTGACCTTCTTCCCACCTCTGGGAAATAGTTCCTGAAGTCTTGTCTTTCCTTTCTCTTTAGTCTTGGCATGGAAAGCAGGTTTCATGGTCTTAATTCCATTGTTCCCCTGCCATATCATTGGACAAATGCGTTGCTTGATTATCCTCTTCACGGATTAGAAACGATGGGTGATTTAATTCATCTCAGATGTTGCAAAACTTTACAATTACCAATAAATAGCATCTCGCTGGCAATTTTGCTTTTCTAAGTTGACCATGTTGTGCATAAGCAAAGTGAGACAAAAAGACTAAGTCATGAGATCAGATGACAAAACAGCAGCGGAGTTGGTGAGCTATGGATTTTTGCCTGTCGGCAGGATGTAATGTCTCTGAATGGCAGGTAACTGAATATCTGTTGATTTGTAAAATATTAGCTGAGGGGTCCGTTAAAATAAATGTCTTATTTATCTTATGTCTTATTATGTTTGTATTTATCTAGAAGTGTATTAGTTCGCATTGTGGTAAATTGAGGGTAAAAAAGAAAAGGGCTTAGTATCTCACTGATTTTATAATCTTTACCTCCATTAAAGCAGAAAATTTTGTTATAATTTGAGTAAAACAGTGGCATCGTTTCAAACCCTTCACAAGGGAAGGTTGACTTCCAGGACCGGGGTTGAACTGCAACATAACATACAGCTTCATCCACGCCTGGCTACATGAGGTGTTGTCAAGCTCTCACTGCCATTAGATCTACAAAGTTGTTGGTGATTTCTTGTGATACAGCTCTGTGAATGTGGTTGTGATTATCTTAATATATTGTATAAAGACTGGGAAGTTCCTGAACTATTCAAAAAAGGGCACCTGGCCATGCCCTACTGTCATGGTTCAGCCCCAGTCGGCAACTAAGCACCACGCAGCCGCTCGCTCACCCCACCCCAGTGGGTTGGGGGAGAGAATGGGAAGAGCAAAAGTGAGAAAACTCGTGGGTTGAGATAAGAACAGTTTAATAATTAAAATAAAATAATAACAATGGAAATGAAAATAATAATGATGATAATATAATAAAAAGGGAAATAACGAGAGAGAGAGAGAAATGAAGCCCAGAAAAAAGAGGAAAAGAAACAAGTGATGCAACTGCTCACCACGCTGCCGGTCCCCGAGCTGCGATCGCTGCGTGCCCTGGCCAACTCCTCCCAGTTAATGTACTGGGCATGACGTTACATGATATGGAATATCCCTTTGGCCAGTTTGGGTCAGCTCTCTTGGCTGTGCCCCTTCTTGTGCCCCCAGCAGAGCATGGGAAGCTGGGAAAGTCCTTGACTCGTACAAGCACTGCCCAGCAACAACCGTAACATCGGTGTGTTATCAGCATTGTTTTCATACTAAGTCCAAAATGCAGCACTGCACCAGCTACAGTGAAGAAAATTAACTCCACCCCAGCTAAACCACGACACATACCAAAGGGTACGTGGTTTGGAGGAGACTGTCCAGCTTTGTAGCTTGGTGAAGGTGCTGTATATTTGCAGTAGAGCAGTATGGTCTGCAGGGCAGCAAGATATTTATGCTCCAAGAAAGGAGAGCTAAGCCTGTAGTCCATCCTATGGGTCTGTGATGCTGTGAGGTGAAGAAGACATATGTATATAGGACCCCACTGAATTTTAATAATACATTCCCAATAACAGTAATAATAATTGATGATAACCTGTGGTTTATTTAAGCCACTGCATACCGTGCTGCAGCCAAATCCAGCAGTAAGGTCCTTAGCTTCCCTAACCAGGACTTCACACGGTTGGGGCTGCAGCGATCAATTGACTAAATAAGCTTGCTCCGTTCTTTCTAGTGAGGTACAAATACTCCTATACGAGACATCTGAGACACCCACGCACCCAGTACGTCTGTTCCCTGCGGTAGATTCACACCTTCATTCTTGACTGAAGCATCATCTCTTTTTAATGCATCTGCTTTTCTCACTGGCTCTTCAAGTCGCAGCCCCTCTCCTCTCTCCTCCTCCCTTTTAGCAGGATTTTCAGTCAAGCCGCATGGCCTGACTTCCAAAACGTGCCTCTCGGGAGGAACGCTGGCGTTACGCAGTGAGTCTGGAGACCAGGACGGGATGTGCTGAGCGCCGGTGCTCCTCTACCAGCCGATGTCGGTTGGGTGCGCTTGGTCCCCCGTGCTCATCATCTGCCTCCCAGAAACCAACGCGTGTGTGTCGACCTCTCTAAAGCCAGAGCAGACCTCCTAGTGCTGGTTACTCCTGGGCCACGTTGAGCACATCTTCAAAATCGTAGGGATTAAATCCTTTTTTGCTGTAATTAAATAGGAACTAAAATTCTGGTACAATTAGGGCTCCAGAATCTCAACTTGAGATATGAAACTGTGATGTTTGCGATTTACGCTTACTCTGTACTTGCTGGTGAAAAAAAGAGAGTGTAAGAGAGAGTTGTTCTTACTGGCACATTTTTAAGGTTTTCTGAGGTAATTTAGGAACCGATTTAAAAATGAATGGGATTTTTTTCCCTGTTCTGTAAAATGTTCCCCCGCTCTTTGGATTTTGACACTAACACGGAGCTCTCTTGTCCCACTGGGCTGGAGAGAAATTGTTTAAGTTCCGTACTTCAAAATTCGTGAATACTGACTGAACAGGCAACGAGTGTTTAGAGCAAAGAAGCTCTGTTGTTGTTTACGAAAGCTCTCAACCTCCCTGCTTATGTGATCTATCATCAGCTGCAAAGTCTGTGGCCGTATTCCCAACCCTATCAGTGAAGCCTAATGAAGGGGCTGGATTTGATGGTTTTTCTAGGTCTCTTCAGGTTGATGGCATTAGCCATCAATCAAAAAGCTGTGAAGGAGCCGGTTGAAGCTATGACAGCTCCTTTTGCCCCAAACTGCAGGGCAAGCTGCCAACAGCTTGCAGGGACCAGCCAGGCACGCCAGCTCGATAGAAATGCAGATAGGAAGATGGCGTAATTGAGAGCGCTTCGGGTGTACTTGGGCAGGTCACAGAATGACAGAATCCCGGACTGGTGGGGGCTGGCAGGGACCCCTGGAGCTCACCCCGTCCCACCCCTGCTGGAGCAGGCACCCCCAGAGCAGGGGCACAGGGCCGCGTCCAGGCGGGGGGTGAATGTCTCCAGGGAAGGGACCCCACAGCCTCTCTGGGCAGCCTGTGCCCCTGCTCTGGCACCCGCACAGCAAAGGGGTTTGGCCTCATGTTCAGGGGGAACTTCCCGTGTTCCAGCTTGTGCCCGTGGCCCCTTGGCCTGGCGTTGGGCACCGCTGAAAAGAGCCCGTCCCATCCTCCTGACACCCACCCTTCAGGTATTTATAAGCGTTGAGATCTGATGCTCGAAGGGCAGATTGACGTTTTCATCGTGAATTATATTTTTTGAAGACCTTATCTGCAGGGTGTCAGACCCCACTAAGCGTATAGGGTCAGTTTACAAGTCCTAGAGCAGGGGTATTTATTTCATAAGAACAAACTGGGGCTCACATATATAATGAAAGACAATCCAGCCTAGGCTTCTGTGTTTTTAGGGATCCAAGTTATGCAGTTCTTTTCAAATACACTTCAATCCTGTCATTTTTCAGGAATGCCAGTGGGGTTGGCACCCTGGAAGGCAGCCTTTCTTTATTTACAAACTTTTGTAGAGTTGAGAAGTTTGTATTAAAAGATGAAATGGGGAAAGCTTACAAATTCTATCCCATGCCTTTCTAAAACTATTTCTAAAAGAAGGTCCTGCAGCATGTAAGAATATAAAAGTGAAATGTATTCTCAATTTCTGACTCAGGTTAGGATGAGCACTCTATATTTTGTTTTCTGTTCTAGCATGTACTTAAAGGGAATTATTACTCTATTAAATCTTTTAACTCTTCAGGTTTATTTTTTGCTTGCTGCAGGTAACGGAATATATTGTTGCGGTTAAAATCTTACTCTTGGTTTTTATAATGTACTATATGCCAAGCTACATCACGAAGGAATAAACACTTCTGATCTCACTCTTATCTGTGGCGCAGTTTACATGGTAAAAAGTCTGTTGTGGCGTTAAATGCTCTCATCTTTATTCATGTCCTGGGATGATTCAGCCTACATCGTGTGAATTACTGGATCAGGAGCGCTTTCAAAACCTGTACTAGTTTAGTCTGGTGTCTCGAATAAATGGGGGGGCGTTTTAAGGTCCATATAATTTGATTGCACTCATTGACTAGGCTTGAGCTGAGCACTTTGTGATGGGGTTCTTATTGGCTTTAATAACCGCTGGTGAACTATGTTTTGAGAAGAAACTACAAGGTTTTGGATCTCACAAATTGATGCTGTCTGTAGAGAGAAGCACTCGGATGCATTGCAAGGTACTGAGCTGGTACCACTCCTGTAAAGTCCCTGCCTGGATTCCTTAAATCCTCTGTAAAACCGGAGTTGGGTGAGATTAGCAGCTCCCTCTGAACGTTGGTAATAGCAAGAGGGCCGGTAACTCACATCTTCCTGAGCCATGTTAACAGTAATTACTGCATTAAGTTCCTTATGTTTGTTCATTCTTGCTGTAAATGAAGAAGATTTGGGACTCGTCTAACATGTAACTTGATGAGGTTTGCAAACAGAGATGTGCCTTCAAAGAGTCATTTAGAGCAATTATTTTAGAGCAGTTCTTTGCTGATGGAGACAAAATAGACTATTAAAAATAAAAAAGAGAAGACCAGTGCAGCAGTTATTTTCCTAATATACTCCAGTTTATGGCTTTTTAGTCTAGTATCACAGAAATTCCCAGTTTCTTATACGTGTTTTTCTACATTAGCAGTGATTTGGTATTGCTGCACCCGTTGCTCTGCTCCCCACCGATCTTATAGCAAAGGGCTGGGATATGGTATCAGTCTATATTTAGGTTGATTCTGCTGACTGCGGTGGGCTGACTTGAGATCTTCATTTTAATATTTCAGCATGTGTTTTTATTCTTAGAAAGGTGGCCCTTTGCCATTTTAAGGAAACTCTGTTTCCACAAGGCAAACTTAAAAGAGTATGTCTGCAGCCGCTACGTGCGAAAGGCAGCTGCCGCAGGACATATGCATCCTTCTGCCAGGCTCTGAATGCAGGCTGGTGTCTTACTACACATTTTGGACTAGGAGAGATTCAAGACCTAACACATCGTAAGGCCAAAGCTAATGTGATCTCCCAGGAAGAGGTAATGAATCTTGGTGAATCTTTGCAAAGAGACAACAGCAATTTATTTTCATGTCAGCTAAATGAGTGTTGCATTAGTGGTAGGCATCGGAGGAGTGCCTGGGGAGAGACCCTGCTGTTGAGTCACGAAGCTCAGACAGGACCCTCTTGCTTTCTAAACTCCTTCTCCAAGGGGAGTCTAGGTGCGGCTAAGTCCAGTCTTAGGCTCAGACTTGGTCAATGGCTTATTTTCTAAGGGTTGTAGGAGCAACCACTGATGAGAGTATCTGTTGTTAGTAACTAATTTGACAGCTGCCCTAGCCGGTTGTGTTCAATGAGAACGATCACGGCTAGATTAATGAACAGTACAATTTATTAAAGCAACAGATACACAGGTTCTTTGGATTACCGGTGACAGAACTGCTGGTTACAAGGCACATGAATACAAAAGATATGAGCACACTACTAGGCCACAAGATAAGCTAAACAAATATGAAGTGACTCTAATGTGAAGCAAAGCAACTCTAATACATTAGGGATTTAAAGTGACTCTATAGAGGTTTCCAATCTTACCCAAAGGTGTCCCAGTGGGGGGCAGAGAGGCTCAGCCCGTCAACTGGTCCCAGAGGTCAGAGTGGTACGCGATGGTATCTTCCCTAACACCCTCTTTCTCTTCACACATTTTATACTATTTTTTACCTTTCCAGTGGAGCTTGAGTGACTCTAGTCATACATACCTTTATTAGGATTGGTGTAAAATTTCCTCACTTTACTTTTAAAAGTGTAGACTAGCAGAAATTCAAAGCGCATGCCCAGTGAGGGGTGGTCGCACCTTAGAGGCAGGTAGCTTTTGGGATGGAGGTGTGTTCTGGTGTTATAATGATGATATAATGAGCAAAGTTCACCAAAAGGACAGCATTTTGTCAAAAGCATGACAGACTGTTGGCCCAGGGTGGCAAATATGCAGCGTGCCAGCTCCGTGGTACCTCAAGTTCCCATTTATCCCAGAGCCTGGCGGCGATGCCTCTGCACCGCTCCACCCTCCGGACAAATCCTCTAGAGTCAGTACGCCAAGTTCTGCTGGCGCTGCCGACATCTGTGGTTACTGGGGACCTTCTGTGGAATGGATTCCTCACATAGCAGCTGCACTGCACCCTGGCAGCTTCTTCCATGCTGTACCTTTTCTAAAGACATAAGTTTAATTTCTAAGTCACCTCCAGCGATTATTCCACAATGAGATAGCAATATAAATTATGTTTTATTTGCTTCTCTTATTAGGGAGGTTGTCCACTCATCTTTAATTCCCCTTGGGTGTACCCCCAAAGGTTTGTGCCTTTCGGACTCCAAAAACAACCCTCTGCTGTTCCATGGCTACAAAGTCATTGCTCTTTGAGGTCTGCACCAAATGCCAACATATTCCTGAGCTTCCAGGGATCCCTGAGTTGCTCTTTGCAAACAGGTCAAACATGTTTTGTAATGACTTATTGCCCTCTGAAGGAGCCATTCAATCCTATCTGTAGAGCCATGAGTATCTGTGGCTGTCTGCGAAAGGCTGCTGGCTTTCTTTTTTGTGGTTTCATGTTGTCCAGCCGTGGTGAAGACCCACATTCGGGCTTAGCCACACCAGCTTTTCTCATTCACTGGCTGAATTGGTCTTAAATGTGCTTGAATTTCCCATTCTAACCTCCCTTCCCTTTTCCAGCCCATCCTCATTCCCGTTCATACCAGCTCCGCATTCATTTACCTCCTAAAGACTTATACATGGCAATAGCATAATGTTACGCCAGTTTTCCTCCTCGTGTGTCTGTTGTTCCTCTCCTGTTGTTTCATCAAAGCCCAAAACTGGGTTTTGCCATGTTTTCAGGGGCACACAAGGAGCGGTTTCGTGTGACCACATCTGCTCTGAGCTAAACAAGTACTGTTGTCCAGGGCCATCCATGCCCCGTCCCAAGGTTACGAGTCTTGCAAAGGGACAGAAGAAACCTTGAAGGATGAGCTGAAGAAGGAACTAAGAACTCTGCAGCTCTGATGATCGATCCAGCGTCTGTTCTGCTGTCTTAACTCTACCTTGTTTACTTCTTAAATATATTAAGATACCTTTGGGCAGATAAATCTCAGTTCTTTTCTCTTTCCTCTGTGCAAAGGCGAAGCAGTGCCTGGAGCGCACATCAGCTGGCTATTGTACTGCAGCATTCCCACCAGGCTTCCTAGTCCTGCTGCCATTGGGCTCGTGCTGAGAGGGAGAAGGAAACAAAAGCCAGTATCTTTGAATGCAGAACCAGAGAAAAATATTTCCTTTCATAGGGAATAGTGTGAAAATCCTGGGAGAAAAGGAAATGATTGTTCCAAAGGACTTTATAGGTAACAGAGGTGGACACTTCTGGCTCACTGCCACCCAACTGGGGTGCGTGCTAGGAGTTCACAGGAGACGTCTAATTTTCCCAGGCAGGTTTTTTTTAACCAAAATAAAAGGTGCGCATTTGTACTTTTTCACAGCTGGCTGAAAAAGTGACAAAAGACTTCAGCTGCTCGACTTTTGTCTTCTTCCTGCAGGTACAACAGGATGGGGACTTGAGCCCTGAACTTCTCTCCTCCCTGTCCTCTCTGAAAAGGCAGTTGGGAAAATCAACAAAAGCCTTTGGCTGTACAAGAGGTCTCTTGCTTCATGTGCTGTAGCTTGTATTTCTAGTAAGCAACCAGTACACTGCAGACCTCATCCCTTCCTTGAATCCTCCTGTCCAACTGGCTCTCATTTAATCCCTCCGATGTTCAGTCCCAGGCCTTTGGTATCTGCACGTCACAGGAGAGGGACAGTGGACTGAGGCGTCTAGAGATGGTGGATGTCCCCAGCAAGTGTGGGGACTGGACAGGAAAAGATTGTTTCTGCTTGCGTAGAAGTTCTAGTGTTTGGCCTCTGACCGCTTTCCTGAGGAGAGTCCCAAGAGCATAATTTCTCTGGGTATTTTTCTTAATAAAACTGTCATGTTACTCCAAGATCCATAAATCACGGTGGTGGGATTCTGGAAAGCTGCTTGTCCTGTACACGTGCCACCAAGCAGATGATGGATTTTTCTTTAAAATCTGACATGCCAAGAGCTCAGAAGGGGCTTTAGAGAAGAGTTTGGGTTTGGGGGAAACTTTCATAGCCCTCTTCCTTCTGGGGAGAAACAGGTGACCAAAAGTTTGATGCTAAAGGGCTTAACGGAGATGCCCAGAATTGGGAGGCTTTTTGCACTGTACTGACTTCTGCCGCGGCACTCAGTACCAGCACCTCTTCTCTGTGGCTTTCAGCCTGTTGTTTTTACGAGTAATTTCTTCTTTTCCTTTTTCCTTTTCCTTTCATCTGAATTGAAATCGTAACCTGGGTCCAAATTAACCAGAGGCGCCTGCGCCGCAGAAGAACCCAGGTGATCTTCCCTCCAATCCCACCACGTTCTGCGGTGTCCCACATCAGCGTGTGTTATATTTTGTTGTTAATGAAAACAGACTTTTCAGATTATGATCATTTCTTTTCTTCTTTGAGGCCCTCCACCTTCCCCTAAATAGTTTGGTTTGCCAGCTTGCATGTCTGGAAATATATATTGATCGCGGTGCTGCTGCTGCTACCACATTTTGTAGAAACACCCCCAGTTGTTTTACAGACATGGATTAAAATCTTGTTCAAAACTGTGTGTGGAACACCACGTTACCAGTGGTGTAGAACACCAGGAGGGATTTGAATCCATGGCTACAAAATCATAGAATGGTTTGGAAGGGGCCTTTATGGTCATCTAGGCCAACCCCCTGCCATGAGCAGGGACATCTTCAATGAGATCAGGATGCTCAGAGCCCCGTCCAGCCTGGCCTGGGATGTTTCCAGGGATGGGGCATTGACCACCTCTCGGGGCAACCTGGGCCAGGGTCTCACCACCCTCAGTGTAAAAAATTTTTTCCTTATATCCAATCTAAAACTTGTCTCCCTTAGTCTCTCTCCATCTTTCTTACAAGCCCCTTTGTATATTGAAAGGCCGCAATAAGGTCCCCCCGCAGCCTTCTCTTCCCCAGGCTGAACAACCCCAGCTCTCCCAGCCCGGCCTCGCAGCAGAGGGGCTCCAGCCCTCGGAGCATTTCTGTGCCCCCTCTGGCCCCGCTCCAACAGCCCCGTGTCTGTCCCGTGCTGAGGAGCCCCGAGCTGGAGGCGGCGCTGCAGGGGGGTCTCACAGAGCGGGGCAGGGGGGCAGGACCCCCTCCCTCGCCCTGCTGCCCGCCCTGCTGGGGATGCAGCCCAGGCTTGCTGGGCTGTGACTGCACATTGCTGGCTCATGTTCAGCTTCTCATCCCCCAGGTCCTTCTCCTCGGAGCTGCTGTCATTCCCTTCACCCCCCCAGCCTTTACTGATACCAGGGCTTACCCTGACCCAGGTGCAGGACCTTACACTTGGCCTTGTTGAACCTCACGAGGTTCACATGGGCCTACTTCTCGAGCTTATGGAAAAGCACAGGAGTTCAGACGTCAGAGCGTGTCCTGTGGCTGAGCACAGTGATTCGGAAGCTGCTTTCTTGCACTAGCTGATGTGTATAACCCTCACCTGAGTGCTGCAGCATTGTGTTTTTTCTCTACAAAAACAGACCTGAATTGAACACTGCGTCATGTTACAGGATGTTATTGGTGACTTTTAAAGATGGAGGAGTCATCAGTCTAATGACATGATATCAGAAAAGGGGATGAGAAAAAAAATATTAGCTAAGTTGTTGATGAAACAATGGGAGATACGGTATACAGGAATGTATCTATTGAACAAAAGCAGTCAAAAATGAACTGTATTATTTCTCACTCACTTGTTCTGTCAGTGATTGAGGCATTTCAGAGCACAACCAGGAAAATAATAGGTTGCTTTCACAATGGTGGAAGTTTAACAAATGCTCAGTCATTCATCCGACATCATTGCTGTCGTCGGTGAGAGCTTTAGCGTGTGCTATTGATGCCTTGCTTCACTCTTATTGCCGCTTGCTTTTCAGATTCAATCTCCCTGCAATGGAGGACTGAACATTTCAATTTGCTACCTGTAGAGTTGTATTGAAATGCTCGGGCTAAAATGAGAGAGATGATTTTGGGCGAGGCTGAAAGCAGAGGCTTTGTGGAAGGCATTACACAAATCCTCTGACAAGACCTGCATTCACTAGCGCGTGTCTCCTAACCGTACGTGACACAAAGCGAGTGGATGGTGTTTGTAAGTACAATATTCTCAGTGGGTATTGATAAGCACTTTTGCATTGTGTGGATGTCTAAATCCATGTTAACCTGACGTTCCCGTTCAATTGTAAGGTTTGATTTCACAGCCTCTGTGCTTGGCAGAACTTTAGTATTGAACTTGGTGTGCTTTAAAGAGCTTGGCCTAAGCTGTTCCTTGGTTCATCCTAAAGCTTGAAGCGCAGCAGATGTTCTCTGAATCACTTGCAAATAATTCCGAGCATTTGCATCTGGGCTTGTTGGTCTGCTGGCATTTAAAGGGGACGACCTATTTCTAAGGTGGCTTCTGTGTGAAGATTGTGAAAGACCTGGCAAGCTGTGTGTTTGGAAGGGTTCATTGTCCCTTTTTTGTGGGTGGAGAAGCAAGGGTGTAGGAGAAGAGCTGAATAACCTGGCATGGCGAGAAGTAAAACTCTCATCACTTGGTACCCACTCTCTCCATCTGACCTCTGTAGAGCTTCTCCATCGCTGTGTATCTGAAGCCTTCTCAAGCCTTTGAAAACAATCACAGCAAGAAGAGAACTAGTTTGTTGGTTCATAGACTGCATACGAGGGAATGCAGTCAACTACCCTGTTCTTTATCCAAGAGGTGACCTTTATATTTAGCTTTGAATGTAAAGCTGTTAGGAAAGTCTTTCTCTGTTCTATGTCCTCTGGGCTCTGCCTCCTGATTTCTCATGCACTTGTAGGAGCACAGAAGCAAGTTTTCTTTCAAAATGTGACTATTTAACATGGAGAAGGGGATGAATTGGCCGCTGTCCCTGCGACGCTGTCGTAACTCCTCCAGGTAGTGTGTTGCTCTGAGGGCAGCAGCACCAGCCGAGCGGCAAAGAAATGAGGCTCAGGAGCGGTGGGTGAGGACAGTCTTTGATACCGTGTTTTGCCAAACTGTTGGAACATGACTTTTTCACTTGTTTCTCTTCTGATCATCATGCAGAAAGCCCCAACTGCATCCAGAAAAACTTTTTCAAAGTAGAAATCCATGTCCGTACAGGAAAAGCAGTGGTAATGCAATGCTCCCAGGTATTGCTGGGCTGCATGTCCAGATTTTAGCCCAGCCCATCCTAAAATGGGCTAAAAATAGCAAAAAGTGATCAGCTATCGCTGGCCATAGAACAGACCCCATTAGCTGCGTAATACTTTCACTCACCTTCAATTTGCATCCAGTCCATGGTCCTAGAGATTAAAGGCTTGGTGTGTTAAAAGCCCATTCATTATCAAGCTGAGACACAGCCAGTCCTTCGAGGCTTGAGTGTTAATCACCAGCAGTGTCATTTATCCCATTAGAAACAGTAAATATCTGAGCTCGCATGCGCAGTCCTCTTCAGGGTTCGCTTCGGTTTAGAAATTTTGTTCATTAGTTTTAAAAAAAATGACTCTTGCTTGTATTTGTCCGCAAATAACAGCGTAACAGTCCCTCTTTAAACAGAAGTTTCTTCTACCTTGATCACTGTGGGCCCTTGAGAGGAAGATATGAAATTGTTAGAAACATTTTCTCTTCTTTTTTTTTTTGTTTTTGGTTGTTTTTTTTTTCCTAATTTACTTCATATTCTTGCATACAGATCAGTGTAATAGCTCTTTGGTTCTGATTTAAAATTTTTAGCTTTGAATGTAGGCATTCAGTTACCTCAAAGAAGCTGTTTTGGTCTCGGTAATTTGGAGACTCGTTGCTCACGTTTTAACAGGCGCAGTTTGCACTTCAACATTTCGCCCTTAGTCGCTTTATCCTCCGTCACTGATCTTGCTCACTGTCTCTCCCTGTGTATTTGTGCACCTCAATAATGTGGTGTAGAGGCTCTCTCCCAGGATTTTCACTCATCCCGTAGCCTCTGAGCGTTTGCCCCATTCTGGATGAAGCCATTGGGAGCTTTTCTGTGGTTTTCTCTTCCCAGGAGTCATTGGCAGCAGAGATTTCTTAGGAAGGTTTGTGCTCCCTTCTGCAGAAAGTACACATTGGGGCTTTCTTGTCTTTCTTCGCCCTGTGGTTCTGGACAGGATCCTGAGAAATGGTGTCCAGAGCTTTGCACCCCGAGTCCACATTGCAGCCGAGGTCGGGTGCTGCGCTGTCAAGAAGCCCTCTCCCATTCCTTCTGAACTAGTTGGTTTTTATGCTTACCCTAAAATCAGGCTCATTAATTCCTCACTCTTCCAGCTGAAGAAGGGCGATCCCTGTGAAGACCCCATCTCCTGCAAGTGAGGCAGCACATCACAGATGCCTGGGTGTGAAGGTGATAGCTGAGGTTTCAGGTGCATTGATGGGCATGAACGGACTCCCTCCACTCCTAAAGCTGTCCATAGGTCTCAGAGCAATAATCCTCAGAGCCCTCGGTTTTAGGGCCCAAGTTTGGCAAATCTGAGCTAGGGCTGCTCCTTCCACACCACGCTCAGCTAGTTCAGGGAGGCAGAGACACAGTAGTTGCATGGGAAGGTGCTGTGACACGAAGCAAGCTGCCATCTGAACAGCAGCAGCAAAAAATACAATAAACTTTTGCTTCCTGTCCCGTCAAAAACAGTGCAGTAGAGTCACCTCATCGGTTCAAGGAGGTAAAATTATGGACTTGCTTGCCTCATTTGTTATAAGGCAGTATTTTGCCCACTTGCTGTGGAAGCCTTGCAGAACATGGGCATTCAATTCTGAATCAGTTTCCATTGGCATTTCTTTAATAAACTCTCGTAATTTATAGACTGTGTTTTACATCTTCTCCTCATGCCCGCAGAGTTTGTTCTAGCCAGCTATGAAGAAATGAGATATTGAGTTGTTACTCTTCTTGATTAAGTCAATAAAATCCATTTGTCTTGTTAAGTGAGTAGCTCCATTTGGCGTGTTGCGCAATCCCGGATTCTACATTTGGGGGCGAAAAACAATATCCAAGACAATGATTAATTATGTGAGGATCGGAGCTGACCAGCCGGTACCTCAAATCAGCCACGCTTGCCCGTAGCTGTGCCTGCACTGCATTGCTAACGCAGCACGGTGCAGTCAACGCGACAGCTTTAGCTGCAGCTTTGAGGTGATGATCGGTAATTATTACATGATGTTTGTCTGAACACTGAAGAACGTCTTGTTATTTTTAGATGACAAAACTTTTTTAAAAAAATAAAATATATAGCATCACTGTGAAAGATAATTAGAGGGAAAACGAAACCTGCTAAATGAAGGACTGGTTGGATTTTGGTTCATATAGTGTCTTTCCTAAGAAGCTGTGTGAATTCTGCTTCTTCATATCAAATGGTCGCCTTCCTGTATTGCAAAGCAACCGTCTCTTTTGTTCTAATTAGAATAATTTGAATTTTGGTGAGAGCTTGGTTTGGAAGTGATGGAGATGGCTGAGCTGTACTTGAAGTGCTTGGGGATCCTGCTCAGCAACTTTACCCAACCGTTCCCCTGAGGCCTGCAGAGAGAAAGAAACCTATCCAAATTCTAAAATCCTATTGTGCATTGATATCCTGTTTCGGAAGTCTTTGTGTCCGTTTGTGTTTGATCATGTTAGAGTCTCAGTGTTTTTTTTCTGAGTAACTCCTTTAATTTCAATAAAAATGACACCTCCAGAAGTAGCAACTCTTCCAAGCTCAACAGCAGGAACCAGTGAGTCCTTTAAGGTGCGTTTTGGGGTATGAGCTCTCTTTGCTACTTTCCTAATTCAGGTCAGGATCTATGCCTAGGGTTTTCCAAATGTCAGCTGGTTATGATAAAAATAAATGGTGCATTCACAGTTTAGATCCTTCTAAACTGTAGATCGCAAGGAAAGTACAGAGCTGTTCTTCCAGCTTACCCTGTTGAGCAGATCAATGTTGTCTGAGACTCCAAACTGGGAAGATACGTGGTGAGGAGTTTTTGTGAGAGTTTGTATGGCGGCTGCGCAGGTCAGTCATGTCACAGAGAACCCTGCATTAGGATTTTTGAAGTTTGCATCCTTCTGTCTTAAAAATTCAATGAGTTAAAGGCAAAATTCAAGGTAGTGTTAGAAATTGTGGATAATGGGCAGTGCTGTATATTTGAAAGGACTGAAAGGTAGAGAATCTGATCAGGGGTTGGCTCATGTCCACCCCTTGTCCCCCTTCACAATATTTTGTGGTGGTTTGGGTTAATTTTGAATGAACATGTAGCCCGCACTTCCTCTCTAAAAATGAGCATTTGCTTTAAATATGGTGAACAGAAGATGAGGATGAGTTTAGAGCAACCTGGGGGAAATCAGGGCACTCATCTCTTTTGGGAGCCCTGGTTGAATGAGACCTCCTACCTGCCTGCCATTTTAAACTCAGACAAAAGCATTCTGAGTTGACTTTCCCAATGCTAGAGTGGATTTAGGAAATGAGGAATAGGAACATCCATAACAAATAAGAAGGACCCATTATTTTCAGGGTAAATAAACTAGCAAAAGAACAAACCAGGTTGAAACTCAGAGCATCTCGCTGCCACTTCTTCCCATGCTTTCTGCAGGCTTTGTCTTGCAAGTGGCTCTAATTATAGGGAAAACAAAGGACGTTGAGGACAAGTAATGCATGAAACCCATTATCCCCGTCGCAGAATTAATGGCGTAGCCCTATGGTGGGGTGCGGGCAGGTTGCTCACAGCCTGGCTCTCTTCTTGCATCCTGCTTAAGAGAAGCATCCTCACTTCGTGCCTTTATCATCTGCTGTGTTGTCTTGCAATTTGCTCTTTCCCTCAGCTCACGGGAGCTTATTATAACCCAGCTTTACAATATGACTGAGGCCAGGCTTTTTATATTTATTTTTATTTTCACCTGCTGTGATTCTCAGATTACACCTTAAAGGGCTACTTGTCAGGGATGGTGGTTCCAAATGTAATTTAGTTTAATAATAGAGTGTTTGTCTATTAACTTTCTTCCTGATCATGAAAAGCTATTAGGCTCCCTCAGGAGAAGAATGGAATGGTATTAAAATCCAGCCTCTCCGAAGATCCATATCACTGCCAGTTCCTACTCCAGGTCAGTGTTTTGGGCTTGTTTGAAATCAGTAGCTCTCAGAGGTTTGCTCGGAGTTATCAATGTTTTAGGGTCATCATCAACAGCCATTGTTAAACAACTCAAGCAGCAACAGGAGCCTCCAACTTCTGACCTTGAGCGAAGGGAAGAATCTCATCCTGGTTCCATATTCTGTCTCAATGCAATTTGGTAGAAACACTTTTCTTCATTAGCTCAACTTCCCTGTCTTCTCTTGAGCCTTCCTTTCAAGCTGTTCTTCTTAACTCATTGCATTTTCAATAACAGCAGTGTTTTCAGTTCCCTCCGGTAAGAACGAGGTGCTCCTGTCCCTGCGTGGCCCAGACTCGATGCAGCCCCTTCCCACAAACCAAGCATTGCTTCTGCTGCCACTCCTGATCTGTGCCGGGATGGCGAGGCGGAGCTCAGCTAAACCTGTCAGGATTAGCCGAACTAATTTAAGGCTTCCTTCTCCATCGTTACATCATGATTTTAAGACGTGATGTCATATGCGCATGCTTAATGCTTTTCTGTTGATATGTCCCTCTATGCAAACCTCAAATGAGTTTTATATTAAGTGCCAGCTTTGGCCTCGTTTCTTGTTTCCCATCCTGCCTGCGGCCGAGGTTTGACACAGGGGTGTCTTTGCATCTCTTCTGACTTACACAGCTGAAGGTCTCATCCGCATACAGCTCAATAGATACAGCCCATATGGGTACCCTTCTGCCGGCAGCACTGAGGCTTTAATAGCTTTTTAATATTCCCTAATTCCGGTGTCGACCAGGCAGGCTGTGTCTGTTGGAGGCTCGGTGGTGGCTGTGCAAGGGGACCAGCGTTCAGCTGGAGCAGTGGAAAGGAGGGTATGGAGGCATTGGAGAGATTTTAATTTATTAGCCTGTAGCAGCAGATTCCTTTAAGTCTTGGGGAGGCACAGGGCCGCCTGCTAAGGGAACAGTGCCCCAGCTTCACTGAATAGTTTTTATCCAGCTTTGAGCACTGCCAAAACCATCCCGCGGGGTTGCCAGGAGCAGCAAGGAGCCACCTCCTGTTGAGTTGCTGCGAGATCTGTTCTGGGCACCGCGTGGCGTTTCAGCGCTCGCACAGAAACAACACGGGGAGACCTGCTCTAGGTTGCATCACGACAGCAAAAAGAATAATATGGGCCGCTCCCTGTGATTATTTGGCATGAGCCAGCACTGCCATTCCAAAACAGGAAGAGTTTTTGAAGACAAAAGTCCTCGAAAACTTCTTTTAACTTTGGAACGTCTCTTTCGGTGCTTTACAAGGTAAACTCCCAAATCCCTTCTGGATTATAGTTGCTTCAGAGCTGTCGTATTTTGGGTTGGCATTGTTTTGCAGTGCATTTGCAACTGCTTTTCACAGAGCAATAAGCCCCCAGGACTTTGATTTTAATCTCTGAAAACAAAGTAGCATATGAGAAATGGTTTTCACCTTGCAATGATTAGCTCTCAGCAAGCGCGTGCTGTCTTTCCGGAGACATTTAGAGTCAAACTGCGTCCTTTGAGACAATTCATCTTTCTTTCCATGGATACTGCAGTGCTGAAATTCCATTGTAAATCAATAAAAAAGTTAGTTGTCTTGCTCTAGTCGGAGATTTCACATCACATTACATTTTTAGAGCTGTACTGGAATAGCCTCTAGTCCTGCCTACTTATTGCACAGTCACCGTAGTATTTAGTATTTCGCCAGTTTAACCAGTGGTAGGTGGCACAGCAACATCTGTTAAATTGAGATAATTCAGTGCTTTCTCTGATTAGGGAAAGTACAAAAGCCAGAGGTGAAGAAAGCGTATTAGCTTATCCAACCAGTGCGATATCGCTGTTTGTTATGTGCACTATGGTAATGAATTGCATGGAAGGAATAAAAGAGGGCTTAATGTAACTAAACAGGGCAAACGAGGGACAAGAGAAGAGAAGGGTAATTACTCCCATTTTACAGATGGGGAATGAAGACCCGGGAAGATTATGGGATTGATCATATAGAGCTCTGCACTCCTCTGGCCTTGATCTAGCAAACAGCATGAGCATCTGCTGATCTTTAATTCAGGAGTAGCCCTGGTGCTTTATGGATGGAAGCAGGAGCTGAACCAAAGTTTCCCAGCTCCCCGTTCCGTGCTTTAAGTACAATCCCATCCGCCACCTCGAGAAATAGTTTTTCTGCCATGTTCTCTGCAGTTTTGTACAGCTTTGGTGATGTTTGGAGGCAGCAATCAAATATCGTTTGAAAAAAAAGGGTGCTTATTTCAAAAGGGAGAGAGCGCTATTGTTAAAGCTGCGTTTAAGTAGTTATGTGTTCTTGTTGCTAGTCTGCCTTTTAAGAAGGCTCTCCGATTTGGCTTTGATTGATAATAAACCCAGTGCAGTAAGCAGAGGTGATAGCTGCTGGACTATTTAACACATTTGTGGATTCTGGAGTCAGAGAGAAAGGGGGAAATCTATAAACTATCAAAATCTTGCTGGCTTTTTATTTCAAGATCAATGTAGGATCTCTCAGCACATCACAATGTAAAATGGCGCATAATATCACAGTCCTAAATTGTCCCAAATTATTGCATTTTTAAGCCAAGCTAGCTTTGTTTAAATAATGGCTTTGCCACGGAGGCTGTGTCATTGATTGGATTACATCTGCGTGTCATAGCAAGAAAAATGAATTTGTGTCAGCCTGAATTACAGGTTTACATGTATTATTTAAGCATTGCTGCTTACCTCTCCCTCTGCCAATCATCATCTCCTTGCACATTGCTCTATTTTAATATTCCTCATAGTGGAAGGTTACTTCCTTCTTGAGCAGAAGCCTTAAAACAAATGTTATTTTAGCAATGACGTTAATAGTAATTAATAATTACGCTGTTTATGAATGCATGTGTTACCATTACTGCCCCCCTGCCCCGCTCTGTGAGACCCCCCTGCAGCACCGCCTCCAGCTCGGGGCTCCTCAGCACAGGACAGACACGGGGCTGTTGGAGCGGGGCCAGAGGGGGCACAGAAATGCTCCGAGGGCTGGAGCCCCTCTGCTGCGAGGCCGGGCTGGGAGAGCTGGGGTTGTTCAGCCTGGGGAAGAGAAGGCTGCGGGGGGACCTTATTGCGGCCACCCAGTGCTTAAAGGGGGACTATAAGAAAGATGAAGAGAGACTTTTTACCAGGGCCCGTAGTGACAGGACGAGGTCAGTTTTAAACTGAAAGAAGGTAGGTTTAGATTGGACATAAGGAAGATGTGTTTTATGACGAGGGTGGGGAGATGCTGGAACAGGTTGCCCAAGGAAGTTGTGGTTGCCCCAATCATTGGAAGGTCAGGTTGGAGGTGGCTTTGAGCAACCATATCTGGTTGAAGATGTCCCTGCCCATGCCAGGGGGGTTGGACTAGATGACCTTTAAAGGTCCCTTCCAATCCAAATCATTCTGTGATGCTATGATTTTGCCATGTGAAGGATGTCCAGTGTGCTCTGAGGGATCCGAGAGCTTGAGGCAACCTTCTTCGGTGGCTTGCAGGGAACAAGTTGGTTTTTTACTCTTTATGTTTACTAATCAGCTGGTTTCTGTCGCAGCCCCACTGTACTTCTTCAGTCGGCCGTGCCCCTTGCTGTAGGATTACCGGAAAGAGTAGCAATGCAAATGCAACTGGAACTGGAAATAAGGAGTTGGAAGTAAGAGAGCTGGAAATGGAGGCTCCTACCAGCTGTCTTCCACTGCACCTTAGCCTGCTCATTGAGATCTTCTCCTGTTTCCCATTTCCATGATTTGAGGAGGTCCCAAAATAGCCCATTCTGAAGTACTCTGAAGAACCGCATTTCTTGTTCATCAGCAGAGCAGTGCTGAGCGGGAATGAGCTGGAGCAAAAGTCAATACTTATAACTTTTTCATCAAACCTTTAAACATTACATTAAAAATGTATTGTTTGAGATTTGGGAAGGGGGGCGCAGCAGAGAGGGCAAAGCTTCAGTAAATCTTTAGATAACAGTTTCCAGACCTTACTGCAAAGAGAAGCAATTTATTCCTTTTTGCACAAAAATCATCAGCCCCAGGTTTGTTCCTACAGGGATACCGTACGTGGGCTCACATGCAAGTGGATAGAGCAGGGGGTGGGGGTATATAAGCATGAAAGATTCATTCCCTTTGTCTTTATCTTTTGTCTAGTTTCAAAGATTTCTTCCAAATTAATTTCAAGAACCCAGGGACATGAGAAGAGCTGCGATGCTCTTATTACGCAGTTCGCCTCGTAGGTTTTAGAAAAGGAAGGACGTACAGAAGAAGCTGCATTTTTATTCTGTAGCTGTTATTTAATAGTCAGTATTGCTTCAGGTGTAGCCTGAGGAAAATAAATTCAATATGGGAGGGTAAGAATTTGCTCCTACACAGCTGGGCAAGCCCTCTAGTGCATAAACAGACATATTAACGACCTGTGCTAAGTAGTTGCGTAGCATTTTTGAGGCTTAATTCGCAGGTTGGAAATTTGGAGTGGAAACGTCAGTCGGCCAACCTCTGCCTGTGGTGCTGATGATTATCTCTTGATCATAACCATTAGTTTCATTATTTGGTATTTAATACTGAAGCCCCTGAGCTGAGGCACATGGAGCATCATTTGGGTTCTTTTTCTGCCTTTCCTGTGCAGTAGGCCTTTTGCTTCATCACTGGGATTTTACCATACAAGGACTCAGCTGCATTTTTAGGCTGTGCCAACTTCCATGGTCTCACTTGGGGCTCAGGGGAAGGTTCTGCACCCTCAGGAAATAACAAGGAAAAATTACCCTTTGACTTTGGGGTGGTTTTAAACTCATACTGCTTATCTTCAGGTGCTTGTTTGCATGCAAGTGTATTTCCAGGGTAAATTTCTGAAAAGACAAGTGCCAGTTGGTTTGGGAAAATGTCCAGGAATGGGTGACAGGAGAGACAGGCAGCAGCACTGGCCTCTTGGGTGGGAACCATCCGAGTGTTTTAGAAATGCTGTGTGTCAGCAAAGGACAATAAATGATCCAAAGTGTCACATAGTTGTTAAGCTATCGCTGTTTCTTAATTGATAATTAACTGTCTAGCAGGTTCAAAACTCGAGGAAAAAGCTTCTTCAGGGGGAGTTCACAACTCTAAGGCAAGGAGGGTGTGGGGACATGAGCTTCTCTGTGCTGAAGTTACCCATTGGGAATGATTTCCCATGCCGTTACAGATCCTGCCTAGTATCAATTGTATCTGCGCTGGAGGTTTGCACTGTTGGATAAAGTGGAGGGAAAAAAGCCCTGCAAAGTGTGACTGCCTCGATATGGAGGATATTCATAGGGTAGGCAAGAGCTTTTGAGTTGAGTGCCGTGAAACAGAGTCTGAATTTTGGTATTTTTAATGTCTCTGTTAATACAAGAACACTGGCTCATACCAAGATTCCACCTTCAGCCCAGACCTACATTTTTTATTAATTCTTGCAAAAAGGTGAGCCTGGGTTAGTCCCTGGAGAGTCACCACAGTGTACAGCAGCTCTTCGAAATAGTCCCCATGTACCAGAGCAAGAGTACATATGCTGTAGACTTTGGATGGACACTTCAGACCAGCCCAGGCTCTAGAAGGAAAAGGAATCGTGCCCATCTTCAATAATTTTAACCACAAAGTCATAGAATCGTAAAATCATTTAGGTTGGAAAAGACCTTTAAGATCATCAAGTCCAACTGTTAACCCCACTGCCAAGCCCACCACTAAACCATGTCCCTCAGCACCTCATCTACATGTCTTCTAAATACCCCCAGGGACGGTGACTCCACCATTTCCCCAGTCAGTCCCCAGGCAGTTCCAGTGCTCAACAACACTTCTGGTGAAGTGTTTTTTCCTAATATCCAATCTGTTTAATTTCCTTTAAGACCGTTTATAAAAAGGGAAAATAAGATCTAGCTGCGTTGGACATAGGATTGTGATGTTCTACAAAACAGAGCAATACAGCGAAACAAAACCACTGTTAAGGTGAAGATGGTCTTTGCGTTCCTGATACCTAAACCTTCCTTCCAGCAACAGAAGTCCAAGATCAACATCTGATGCCAGCTTCTCTTGCCACAAGCAAGCGATTTGCTAGGGAGAGTTAAAGAGGGAATGAGTTTCTAAAACCAGCTCTCAAGGATAACGTAAATAATCCTTCAATGTTAGACCAAGCGAGGGAGTATCTGTAGCTCTCTTGACTAAAAACACATCCCGCAACTGTATTTGTGTTGGAAGATCAGTACGGAGAAATAAAAACAGTTCTGTAGCCCGATGTGCTTCAGCAAAACGGCGCTCTCCATCCCGTGCACAAGTGGCATCTTCTCTGAAGGCTGCCAGCCGGGCAGACCTCGGCCTGCTCATCGACTGGGATGGAAGGTGGCTTAAAAGCTATATCTGTTATGATGCGAACGGGAAATGACTCCCTCTGAACCAATGCTAAATGCTTGTTGCTATTTAGCATTTGGAAATACTTGGATATTAGTGAGTCTTTCTTTCCAATCAGCAACGCTGGCAATTTTTTCAACTAAAATGCCCGTTATACTTTGAGCAAGAGCAATGTGTGAAAACTCCGAGTTCCAGTGTCACCATTCTGTTTGCTTTAGTCGTGCCTGTAGTCGACGGCGTGCAGTTGGGTTTGCTCAGCTAACACAAATCATCATCTTCTGCGGCGGATTGCGAAACAACCGTAGTACTTCATTTTACAACATATTTGCAGAGGGTGAAACTGTTTGTATTGAGTTTGTGTATAAGTGCTGGGGGTTTTTTGCAGGCAAAAAGTCTTAAATTGACCGTCCACTTTCTACCAAAAAAAAAAATAGGAGTTAATACTTGAGTTAAATTTAACTTTAGTTTGGTTTTATAACCAGAAGGAGCAGGTCAATATTTTGTGAAACGGAGGGGAAAAATTTTCTTAGAAGAACTTTTTTTCATCTTAAAAGTGTGTATTATTGCGAAGGTATATTGCTTAGAGCTGAACTTAGTGAAAAGCTGTAAGAGCTGACATCGCCTCCCATCCCATCCTCTGCATTTAATATCTCTGAGTAATCCCATTGCACCTCTTAATTACCCCACATGCATTTAAATATCTCACTACACCTGCTGATTTGTCCCCCTGAAAAAACAGCTGGGAATAATGCATTAAAACCATCTTAACATTCTATTGTTTGTTCTCTATATCTCATTAACATTTGTTCATCTGGAAAAGCAGCGTAGTTTGTTTGACCTGTACCAGACCCGCCTTCCCGTGCTGCACCCCCATCCCTGAATGCCAAAGGAGGGGAAAAGGCTTTCTTCTGTAACACAAAACACTGTATTTTCTTCAGTAACTCTGTAGATGTTGAAAGGATGTGGAAACTTGATGTTTCTGCTTGTGCTTTGAACAAGAGTGTTAAGCGTTGGATGACTGGCAATTACAAATGAGGATCCTTGCCTCGTTAATAGGCACTCGGAGTCTCGGGCAATACGTGGTGGTGGTTGGGACCTAAGAAGACCAGAGGTCGTTGGATTCATTGTCCTTTTCTCACCTGGTTTAGCAACCCCCCCAGTGGCCACGAAGCTGTGTGGGCCAGGACAGGTGTTGTTTCTCATTCTTCTGTTCTTGTAGAAAAGGAATAGAAAAGCAGTAGGATAGGTCTGGGAAAGTATTGCTTTTTATAGATTGAAACTTCCAGTAGGATTAAACAAGAACTGGCGCCTTTTAAATAAGGTCTTTGGATGGACTTTACTTGGTAATAATTTACTGGCCTTTCTGGCTGTGTGCGCAATTGATACGCTCAGTGCGCATTTCTGCCTTCAACTTCTGGCTTCATCCAAGGACACAGGTATTGTACGTTCATGTTGACTGCAGGGGCTGGAAAGACGAGACAGTAAGTTAATGAAGGGTGACTTTTTTTCTTCACTTTTTTTTTTTGGTCATACCATAGACGTGATCAGCAGAATCCTGATCCAGAATGAGAGCATGAAAGTCTCCCTTGAAGCACACTGGGATCTCTCTTTGGCTCAAAGTCATTCTTGAGTGGTAGGAACCTTACTGATATCTCATTTATTTAACATTGGTGAGATCATTCCTTGGCCTGCATCAGTCTTTGGGGTCTCTTTAGCACCTGGATCCATCCACCAGCTGTCTGCTTGGCGGCAACGTGCAGTTTCTGTCCCGTGGAAGTGAAATTGTTGAATTGCCATTGTTTTTCACCATTCTCTGACCGCAGGCGCACTGAAACGCTCTTCAGTTTCCCTGGTTGTTGATGTCACACTGTCCTTAGACTACCAGAAAAGGAGAGAGATACAAGAGAACCTACAAACGACTCTGTTTATTTGGGGAATGAATGAGTTGTTGGTAGTAGTATCGTACATGGCCGCATTCAAACTTAATTGCAGGCAGCCATTGTTCTGCTTGTACAGCGCTTTTCAACTTAATAGAATCCACATGAACTGAAAGGCTTAGAAAATATGAAAATATCTTCTGTTTCTTTGATCTGCTGTCAAGAGTTTTTTTGAGTAGTGTAGTCAAGAAGCGACACAGTAGCTCTAGTTGTGGTCCGAGTGGGAAATGTAGTATTAGTTTTAAATGCTAAGAATTCATGTATGGTTTATTTTCTTTTAAAACAAAAATCATTACCAGCTTTCCCCTGGAATGGAGCAGTGATAAAGAGAATGGTATCTGCTAAGTCAATAGTTCTTCTCCACTACTTATGCTTATCATATTTGAAAAAAACCTAAGAAATCAATTCCTGCAATCCCTCGCCACATCAAAACAGCACTTATCAATGTAAGCCTAATGGAAGTTGCCTTGTCTGTTTGAAAGCATGTGAATCTCGGGGGTCAGGATATAATTTCTTTCTTCTGTTATATTTGCAGATGCTGCTGTGGAATAAAGAGTTTTTTCCACTGAATGAGGGTGGTAAAAATTACTCACTAAGTATTTCCAATTGAAGCAGCTTCTTAAAAATTATTTGGTGGTAAGAACAGAACCCAACAAGATGGGCATTAAACACCTGAAAATAAGAAAAAGTTTCATTTTGGTTTGGTTGAGCAGGTCAAAGAACTAGGTAGATTCAGGAGGAGGAAAAAAGCAACAAAACAAACAAACAAAACCCACAAAAACTTATTTGGCCACAACATATTTTGGATGGATCTGGGTTAATACGGGAGTCCGTAGTGCCAAGAAGGCCAGCGAAGAAATTGAACAGCACAATGAGCAGGAAGGTGTTACAATGCATGTGATGTATTGCACGTAGAGGAGAACGGCTGAGTTCTGAGCTGTGGTTTTGCAAGATAACTGGTTGGGGATTTTGTTTGTACTTGCAGTTGGTTGGCTGGCTTTTAAGGACTCTGTGCAACAAAGTTGTGATGGCAACTTCTCAAGGCAAGCTTTGCTAGGTGTGAAAGTGAGAGCTGGCCAGTCCCTCCGTCAGAAGATCATTGAAGCTGGTAGGTCATCTAGGCTTGGGCTTTGGGACCTGGCAATGTGAAATTAAACTCAACCATGACGGCAATGCAGGAAATAAAACACTTGCTTTCTTTTGACAAGGCCATTGCTCCCTAGCCCACGCACATGCAAATATGGGTTTTCTTCCAGGCTTTATTTTTCCCTCTTTCTTTCTTTCTTTCTTTCTTTTTTTCTAATCCCAAACGTTCAGCAGGATATTGGGTCACCTAATTGCATTTTGTTTTTCACTGGCTGCTGTTCTTATCACAGCAGCGCAAGACTCTGCGAGTTCAGTCAATACTTGTGCATTCACGGGAGGCGATCAATAAAAAAAATTAAAAAGGAGTCATGGTAATTAGGCTAAAGCTGCTGCTTATGAGTTTTCAATAATTACTTTAGCTTCCTCCTTTTCTAACATCTCAAGAAAATGGTGTCTGATTGAAGGAGGGTATCTTGCTTGACTGAGGACGTGTCAAAATTCAACAAAGCCAAGCGGGAAGTCAAATTAGCGCTTTTTGTTTCAGCATATGAAGGGGGCTTCACGGGGAGGCAGAGAAAGAATAGCCTTGATTTTTAGATGGTGCCAGCTAGCAGCTGTGCCATTCTCTCTTACCTGTTTGTCCTCGTTTTCATGCCCTGTAACATTCGCTCCCCTGGCAGTAACCCAGGGGCCTGCATTTCTCGGAAGAGCTCTGGGGAGATGCACCGTCTGGAGGAACACAAAAAGTTTTGAGGAATGTGTTGCTCACTTCTCCTTGGCTTTGCCACAGCCATGCATTTCTGAGGCCACTTATTTCCTACAGTCGTATTCTGATATCCAGAAGTGAAGGGGCGGGCTTATGGCTTGTCCACAGCAGGCTTTCTGGTGATAGAGCTGCTATTTGGGCTGTGGGTGGAAGGAAAAAATACATAAACCCATGTGCTTCAGCACTGAATATTCAGCCATCTCTCCATTAAGAACGTGTCATGGCTTTTTCTGTCATTGGCTGATAACTCCCTTTGCTCAAGCGGGCTTGAATCCATCGCGATGGAGAAGGGCCCGAGGTCTCCATCACTGCATCAGCAGAGGTGGTCTGAGAAGGCAGAGAGGAGGGCTGGGGTCACACCGCAGCAAAGGTGCCCTGTGCAAGGGGAAGAACCTCCAGTGCAACCTTTCGCACCCAGATCCTGCATCACCTGGAGAGAGAACGCTGAACTGATGAGCTGGAAGACTCTGGATGGCTTGAAGACCATGCTGTGGTCATGTTAAACTCATTATTAAAGAGGAAAAAAAAAACAAACCCAAACCTTAACTTGTATTTAGACCTGATGATTACTTACCATAAAAATGGTGCGAACTGATCATATGTGCTCTGTGTGTGCACAAGGGAAGGCCCTTTTGTGCAGGTAAAAGATGTCTCAGAGCATCACACTGATCTCACCTGAAAAAGATCTTTTTCATCTTTGGTGAAGCATCGGAGAGTCTTTGTATCTGCACTGGCTTCACTGTGCAATAGGTAGTCAAATAATGTCTCAGCGTAGTGTGAAACCTGGGATCCTCCTGTTTGCCGAGCACTTTCCCCATCCTCTCTCTAGAGACCACATTATTGCTTCTCAGCAATAACTCAGTGGTCCTTCCCTGGTGAGACTGGTGAAGACTTTCTACCTTAAACACTCACCTTTTAGCTGCACAGAGAAGACAAAGACAAAAAAGTTGCATTATCCTGCGCGCTCTTTGCTTCTACATAAATTGACTTGTTACTCCAGGGTTCAAAACAGGGTCTCGTGTCCCATGAATCTCATTTTCCAAACAAGCTGTGCTGTAAGAGCAACGTCATGCTGGAGAGGAGCGGACTGATGCCTGAACTAATTCAAAAGGGATGCAGAGCCCTTTTCATCCTTTCTCTCCATCATTTCAAAGTCATGGAAATGGAGTTTGTGTCTTCTCTGTATTATTCCTGCATCCCAAGGGACTGGAATGGGTCCCACACAATTCTGGTTTGGCCCTGAGCAGCACATTCTTATCCACCAGTGATCTTACCACGCTCATTGAAAAATGGGAGAAAGGAGCAGGATTTTTAATTTTATTTTTTTTTTAAATAGCTGAATCTATCACACTTTCTTTTATCCCTGTTTCCAAAAGTTCTGTTTTTTATGTGGGAAGTGTTGGAATTAATTTGAAAGTGTTAGTGAGGAGTACTGGTAGACACAGCTGTAAAAGCACTAGGACCTGCAAAAGCCCCCAAAGAGCTGTCAGAGCTTGGCTCTCTGTGGAGAAATGTAAGATTTATTTTATTTTTTCTTACTCCAAATGTACAGAAGCTTTTTGTCATTTCTCAAGATTCAAGGCAGCTTTTTAACATCTCAGTTTTCCACGTTCTGGTGGTCTGTTCTTGCTGTGCTGCCATATGGTGGTGACCCAGGCTTCCCTGCTTACTGTCAGTCTTGTTACACTGCGGCTTCGTAGGAAAGGAGGTGAAATCGCTGAATCGTAATGACAGTATCCAAGGAGTAGCCCCTTTTCACCCTCCTGGGGCACTCGCCAAGGCATAGACCACTAACAGACTGAACGCTTCAAAGGTGGCATTCAAGATGTTGGAGTTGCTCAGTGTGATTTGTAAGGTTTTCACAGAATTGCATCCCTCCATTTTCTCCTTTTAATTTAGTTTGGAATCTGGAAGACTTAATAATCAGTCGAGCTTCAGTGCATATAGATGCTTTCTAATGAAGGAGAAAGGATGGTCCCCTCTCCCAAACCTTATAGTTCAGATATATAGTTTAAGGCAAAAATTGACAAATACTTGGATATTGATAGCCTAGACGAGCCATACAAAGAAATACTGGGTAAATATGGGTTAGTATTATAGCCACTGATATCAAGATCCTAAGCGTTTCTCCAATTCCCTTTAAGATTATCTTTATTTGCTGTTGACCATAAGACGTGAGTTTAAAGATCATTCTCCTCTGAAAAGTCACTTGTGGCCCGGTGCTCTTGCCAAGGCCATTTGGCATCAGTCGATTTCAGAACTGAAGAAAAAGGCAGCATCAGCTTTTGTGCTAAGAAAGAGAAGTTCCTCTAAGCTTCCTTCCTGAGAGACTGGATTTCAGGCAGGTGAGCTGAAGGTGCAAGAGGCTTGAGATGCAGAAACTAGTCAGAAAACATTTTCCCTAATGATTTAATGAATACCTGTAGATCTAACAGATCTGCTTGGATCAAGATCTAGTTTAAATACAGGATTTTGTTGTCGTTTAAAGAGCCGGGACTAGATTTAATATCTTTGGGGGATCCCTTCTAGTCCTGGTAGGATTTAGTAACGCTCCAAGAACAGTAAGCTTCTACATGTCTGTTTTCTGGCATCTCTGGCAGCCTTGCAGGTAACAACAACCTTGATAAACTTAATCAATTTAGATATACCGGACATGTAATATTACACCAATGACAGGCAAGGATATTATCCGAATCGAATCACTCCTAGTTCCAGGATGACTTATGTCCATTTGAATTGGCTTCTCTTTACTTCTGTTGACGTAGTCAGTGTGCAGAGAGTGGAGCCGAGGGATAAAAGCTGTGCAAGGTGGCAGAGTATGATTTGACCTAGACAAAGCAGGACTGAGGTTTGTTTGGGATTTAAGCCATTTGTGAGATGGAGCCAATCTGAAGGTAATCTTTTCACCTGTATTAAGCTCTGAAAAAGGATCGCAATTTTTGCTGTTAAACCAGATAAGCGGGTAGCTTTCACACTGACCACGAAACCCAGTGCCTCAGCTGTGCATAATCACGTTACCTTGTAGTCGGTGAGCCACAGGGAAGATAAAAGCTGTCAGGTAATGGAGATCAGTTACAGCTATCTTTCAAAAAGGTAATCTTAATTCAGCTTCTGGGAAAATACGGTGGCCTGAGTACACGGGTGGTTGGATTAGGGGGTTGGAGTGGTCGCTAAGGGCCTCCGTCTGCGGTTTTTTGTAAAGGGGTGTCCATTTATGAAAAAAACCTTCAGTTTTGTCCTTGGAGATGGTCTGCAGCCAGGCAGGACCGGCCCTGGCTTCCTCGCAGTGCGGGGGGAGCACCGCTACCTTTAAGATGATAAAATTGGTCAACCGCCATTTTTAATGATCAGTCTAGGTCATGGTGGTTTTAGTTACCTTGCCTTTGATAGAAGTATTGTATGTTAGAGACTTGTAAAATATTTCACTTGGTGATGGTGACGATGCCTGATGAGGCATCTCTCCCCTGCTCGTTTTGGAAGCTAGTTTAGATCTCTCCAAGCAAACTTACTTTCAGACACGTGAATGGTTCTTTACAAGCCCTTAAGCTGATTAATGCTGCTCATTGGGAAACTCGGTGTCTTTAAGGGGTTTCTCCTGCATTGCTCTGCCTGGAGTTGTTGCTTCTAGAGGCAAAGGAGTGCTATAGTTTTGACTTATCTATATACTTTTTTGAGAACACTCATGATAAAAAAACAATCAAATGACACAAGTGTGTTGTGCGGGTGCCAGAGCAGGGGCACAGGCTGCCCAGAGAGGCTGTGGGGTCCCTTCGCTGGAGACATTCACCCCCCGCCTGGACGCGGCCCTGTGCCCCTGCTCTGGGGGTGCCTGCTCCAGCAGGGGGTGGGACGGGGTGAGCTCCAGAGGTCCCTGCCAGCCCCCACCGGTCTGGGATTCTGTGATTCTGTATCTCAGTAAGTTAAAAGATGAATCAGAACTTAGGCTGCAGGTGGCACGCTCCTTCCCCTGGGAAACACCATTTTGTTCTCCTAGCCCTAGCAGGTGTATGTCCCCATGGACCAGCAGATACGATGCAGGACCTACAGAAGACCTGGGTCTGTCTGGAGTGGGATCTGGAGGCCAAAGCAAAGATACCTGAGGGCCTCTCAAATAGCGCTAGTTGCCCAGGTCTTGGCAACTGAGCAGAGCTTCTAGCTCGTAGGTAGACACCAAAATTAAGGTGTTTGAATCTGGAAGTAAATCTTACTTTAGGTAACAATTTGGAGCTCCTGGGCTAAATCCTTAATTACGCGGTTACAGAAGGAGAAAATGAAATGAGATCGCACTCTTAGCCATCATTTAAGATCTTCAAGGCGGAACTCGGTAATAATTCCTTTTGCTTTTCTGACTGAGACTGCGTTGGTCTCGGTTCCCACGAGGAATTAATCTTGATTTTGATAGATCAGTAGATTAAAGCATTTGGTGCTAAGACTCCTGCTGCTACACTACATGTGGTTTGAGAGCTTTGTTCTGGACTATTTAACCTGGTCTCATGTGTTAAACTTTCCTACCCCATGGTTTTTGCTTTGTGAATGTCTGAAGGACCAAGCAGCGATTCAATCCCTGACGTTCTCATTAGCTGCCTGCGTTTGTTTGGCGCAAATCTTACAGGTTGATTTGTACCAAAAGGAGTCTGGTTTGTGCACACCCAAAGAGGTCTGCGAGCAGGACCCGCGCAGAGAAGGAGGACGACGGAGGATTCACTTCAAAATGGCGTAATGCTAACGTAGACACTTTGTCTTTATTACTGCTTTTCAGCATTTCCCTCCCTTTCGAGTGGCTGTTTGATGCAGATCAGGTTGCAAAGCCTACCTCATGGTAGCAGTTTTCCTCTTAACTTAGTGGATGTACTGAACTGCAGCTTTGCTGTGCTCTTTGCATTAGTGCAGACATAGATGAAGCCCTTTTAAGTTCGTCTCCAGTGTGTCCCCCTTTGAAGTGTAAAGAGGTTTGTCCCTTGTCATGTTTATCTTCCCAGCCAACTGAAGCGCAGCTATAAGTTCACATTATAACATGTTGCAGATCACACACGATGAAGGCTTTTACTGGGGTCGCACGTGGCAATAACAAAACACGGGATTTGGGAATGCATTTACCAAGAGTGAACTTCTCCCCTCTGCACGCGTTCCTTGTCACATTCACCCGGGGAGACATACCTTCTCTCCACGGAGGCAAAGGAGGAGGATGCTATTGGAAAAGCTAAAGGAGATCCTTAGCATCAGGTTTTCAAGGCGCAGAGAATACTGTGATTAAATGCCAGCCCAGTCTTTTGTAGAATACGTCCTATGGTAAATGCCATAATACATTTTATAAATTGCTTTCCTGCTGAAGGTTCTATAAGTGCTTTGAAAATAAACGTCCAAAAACAGATGATGTCTGAAAAGTTGTAGGTACGTAGGCTAAAATATAATTGCTTCCAGGTGGCATCTTCTCCCTCTTCAGACCGTCATCCAAACTGCCCAGGGCAGGTCTTGGAGACTGTTGTACTGCCTCGAAATAACAAGGGAAATACTCATCACACAGACTGCAGTTAACTCGGATTTCGTGCAGGTTGTGGCTTATTGCTGCTTCTCTGTAAAAGTGCCACAGCATCTGTAACACCTCGGGTTTTATTCCTGTTGGGGCTGTAGAAATCTGATGGGAAATCAGGGTAACGTAAGGCATCAGACTTATATGGGATAGGGATCACTCTGCTCTGAGATGCCGCTGATATTTCAGCAGGAGTAACTGAAGGGGAATTGCAGGACGGACACTGGACCTGAACGAGAGCAGAGTCAGGCTTCAGATGGCCAAAGGGCTTTGCAGTCGTTTGCAAAATCTGCCCGTAGTACTTGCAGGATATATTGAGTTCCTGTGAGCCCTTGCTTTTCAAAGCGGCTTTTCTGTGTTTGAAGCTGTTAAAAATGTGCTGAACCTGATACTGCTGTGCAGCGACGGTTTATTTGTGTTCATCTGTTTGCATTTTTCCCCACACATGAACGTCTTCTTGCAACTTTGCTGTATGTTTTTTCTCCCTCCACCAATTGTTCGACAGACCTTTGCTTCACCTGCAAATGAAATCATCGAAACCTTTTAAAGACCAGTTCATTTTCCTGCTTACAAAAACCCCTTTAATCGCTCCCATGAAGTATTTTCTTGCTTCTCTCCGTCCCAGCAAAGTGGCATTTATTAGCATTTGTATGGTCCTTATTTGTAATTTCATTGCTGTTCCTGATGCCTGCATGTTATAATTAAATCGTTTCAGATTGTAGTTACAGTGTGAAACAGCTGCACCAAATTACAGTTGAAAACATATGCTGGAAATATGCACCTCCGATTAGCTAAGTATCTGGGACGCAGTGAGGGCAAAAGACCCAAGCCAACAAGAGGTCTCGAATAGGCTGCGGCTTTCCTGCCTCTGATCTCCTGCCTGGATGCCATTTGCCATCCTCATTGGTTGCACGATGAGGGAAACCTCCTGATTCTTTGCATTGCACTTTGTAAAGCAGATCATAGAATCCCAGAATCCCAGGTTGGAAGGGACCTCAAGGATCATCTGGTCCAACCTTTCCTGGCAAAAGCACGGTCTAGACAAGATGGCCCAGCACCCTGTCCAGCCAAATCTTAAAAGTGTCCAAGGCTGAGGAATCCACCACTTCCCTGGGGAGAGTGTTCCAGTGACTGATTGTTCTCACTGTGAAAAAATTTCCACTTGTGCCCAGTCGGAATCTCCCAGGAGTAACTTGTACCCATTTCCCCTCATCTTATCCATGTGACTCCTTGTAAAATGGGTGGCTCCATCTTCTTTGTAGCCACCCTTGAAATACTGGAACATGGTGATAAGGTCACTAAGCCACCTTTTCTCAAGGCTGAACAAACCCAGTTATGTCAGCCTTTCCTCATACGGCAGGCTTCTCAGTCATTGGGTCATCTTTGTGGCCCTTCTCTGGACCCTCTCCAGCCTCTCCACATCTTTTTTGTATAGCAGGGACCAAAACTGAACACAACATTCCAGCCAGTGGCCTGACAAGCACTGGGTAGAGTGGGATAATGACTTTACCTCTGCTGGTGATGCCCATGTTGATGCAACCCAGCATCCTGTGGCTTGCTTTGCCGCAGCAGCCACTATTCACTCATATTGAGCTTGCTGTCCCCCAGGACCTCCAGGTCCCTTTCCACAGAGCTGCTCCCCAGCCAGGTAGATCCCAGCCTCCGCTGCACTCCTAGATTATGTTTTCCCAGGTGTAAGACCTTATATTTATCTTTGTTGAACCTCATCACGTTCTTGTTAGCCCACTTTTCCAGCCTATCCAGGTCTTCCTGCAGGACGGCTCTCCCTTCCAAAGTGTCCAACTCCCCACCCAGTTTGGGATCATCAGCAAGCTTCACCGGGGTACGTTGTTCCCATCATCTGGATCACTTGTGAAGATATTAAACAGCATTGGGCCCAGTTGACCTCTGGGGGACCCCACTTGTGACTGGTTGCCAGTTTGAAAATGAGCTATTTCATAGAATCATTAAGGTTGGAAAAGACCCCTAAGATCATCAAGTCCAACCGCCGGCCCAACACCTCCAGGCCTCCTAAGCCATGCCCTGAAGTGCCACCTCTACATGTTTTTTGAACACCTCCGTGGATGGTGACTCCACCACCCGCCTGGGCAGCCCGTCAGCCAGTTGCCCTCCCACCACACAGACCACTTGCCTAGACCATAACACATCATTTTCTATAGTAGGAGGCTGTGGGAAACTACCGAACGCCTTGGAGAAATCCAGGGAGACAATATCCACCACTCCCCCCTCATCAACTCATCAAAAGACCAGGTTACTTTGTTGTAGAAGGCAACCAGAGCTGTCAAGTACAACCTTGGCGAGTCCATGTGGCTTTTCCCGATCACGATTCATTTGATTTGTGGTAGCCTGCAGGATGATTCACTCCATAACTTTCCCAGGGGCTGAAAAAGATTGATGAGCCAATAATTTCCTGGATCTTCTTTTAAGCCTTTCTTGCAGATGGGGGTGATGTTAGCCTTCTTCCAGTCTTCTGGGATGTCCCCTGACCTCCATGACCTCTCATAGATTATGGAGAGTGGCTTCGCAATGATGTCAGCCAGCTCTCTTAGCAGCAATGTCTATGATCTTTTCAGTCTTGGCTGTTAACTCTTCCATCACCCCGTGGAGAAGGGATGGGTGCCTGGCATGGGCAGGGTACGCCACGGACACTTGGGTTGCCTTTTTCTTGACCACCTGTTCTGGGACAGAGAGTAGGGAAATGCTTTTTGGCTAATAACCCTAATAGTAATGTCTAGGTGTACAGGGCTGGGATGTGCCCAGTACAGAGGTTGGATGCAATGGCCAAGTGTTGGCCACATCAGTCTGGCATGATTTTCTGTATAAGGCTTGGGATAACCATGGTTGTTACTTGATTGTAAAGTTTGATTCTTCCCGCTCTCCCTTCCTGACATTGATAAGTAGAATGGAGTTGAAATGTTATTTATTAACTTCAGACCATGGAGTGGAGAGGGTGCTGGAAAAGGAGGGTTGACACAGCGCTGGCCCTTCCAAGACACCACGTGGCTTTGGGGACGGCCACGTCCCTTCAGCCTGCCTCTTCTTTCTTAGCAAGGCACTCAGCTTGGGATCATGTCTTCTAAAAAGATATCTATGTGTCAGGGCTGTGTCTTGAAAATGGGTCACCCAAAGCCCTTAGGGTGGTTTGCTGCTTTCTAAAGAGGACATAAAAAGGAACTGCCTTCTGGTGCTGTATAATACACTTGCTCTTCTTCAACACGCTTTACGATCGCGGTTAATGGCTCTGTGCAGGCCAGTACCGCACTCCATCGCACCTTGCAAAGGCACTGGGTGATAATTTCCTCGAAATGAAGAGGAGACGCAGGAGAGATTGCAGATGGGCTCTCTGGCCCGCCTCAATAAGGACTTGGGTCATTGAAAATAAGTATTAGGGTAATGGCTTGCATTAGCATAGGTTTTTAGATGTCACTGTGCTTGTTAAGCAAAATTTCCTGCAAATTTCCCTTGTCCTTAGGAAATCCTAGTCAGATCTTGTTTAGCGAGAAAATTGTTAGTGAAATACTACAAAAGTTGTTTATATTTTATCCATCAAACCACTATTGCATTACTTGATAATGTTTCTCTCCAAGCTTCCATTAAAAACTGTTGTGCAAGCTGAACAGTTAACTGCATTGCTGTGTGTTGGTAGTGCACTGAGGTTGTTCCTAATCTATTACACGAAACCTTTCATGCTGGTGCACCTGGATTTCCTCTGACCACATCTATTGCATCACTCCAGAAAGCGTTCTTTATCCGGAGAAAAAGCCATTTATCCCATTCCGTGATCATTTGTTTACTTACAACAGGTAAAACAAAACGCTGAGCTCCCAGAAATGTTTTGTGCATTTTCCTGACCGTACCTGTGTTCAGTTTCTTGTCGGAGATTTCTCCCAGTGTGAGCAAGGGGGTAAGCAAGCGTTAACATCCTGGTTTAGGGCGACTGAGCTTGGTCTTTCTTCCAATATATCATGCTTTCCCAGGAAAGGTGGTGGATCCTGCTTTCAGAATTAGATTGTTTCCGAGAAACAATTTGATTCTGCTGTAAGTTATTGAACGTAATAACATTTTATTGCTCTGCTTAAACAGCTCAAAATTTCTTGCGGTGGCTTTGAAGGAAGGAAAAGCGAGAAGAAAAGGGTGTTATGGGGGATGTGGCTGAGGGCTGGCCAGGTGGAAACCACGGCAGAGGAGAAAGACGTGGTGTGTGTTAGACAAGGTGACGCTGAGCTGCCAGGGTGGTGCAGCTGTGATAAAGGCAAATGCAATCTAGGAAACATTTACGTTAGGAAATTAATGAAGTATTAATGAGAACTGTTAATACCGTTACAGTGGGTGCATTTGAAACTTCCCGTCATAACTGTGACCAATTGTGCTGGTTTTTGCTGGGACAGAGTTAATTTGCTTCGCAGTAGCTGGTACGGGGCTGTGTTTGGGATTTGTGCTGGAAACAGTGTCGATAACCCAGGGACGTTTTAGTTATTGCTGAGCAGGGCTCGCACTGAGCCAAGGCCTTTTCTGCCCCTCACCCACCCCACCAGCGAGTAGCTGGGACTGCACAAGGGGTTGGGAGGGGGCACGGCTGGGACAGTGACCCCAGCTGACCCCAGGGATGTCCCACACCGCATGGCGTCATGCTCAGCGTATAGAGCTGGGGGGGGAAGGAAGGGGGGGACGTTGGGAGTGGCGGTGTTTGTCTTCCCAAGTCACGGTTATGCGTGATGGAGCCCTGCTGCCCTGGGGATGGCTGAGCACCCGCCTGCCCCTGGGAAGGAGGGAATGAATTCCTTGTTTTGCTTTGCTTGCATGTGCAGCTTTTACTTTACCTGTTAAACTGTCTTTATCTCAACCAATGAGTTTTGTCACTTTTACCCTCCCAATGCTCTCTGCCATCCCACAGATGGGAGCGAGCGAGCAGCTCAGTGGGGCTGACTTGCTGGCTGGGGTTAAACCACACCAGTCCTTTTTGATGCTCAACGTGGGCTTGAAGGGTTCAAGATAATGACAGATTCGACTGGAATGTGCCAGATCAAATTTATAGTTGTTATTGCTGTTTAGCTGTAAATCAGGTTGGCTTCTGTGCTTGCCATGGGGCTTGCTTACCTCTCTGTATATTAGAGCCTAGTGCTCGTTAGTGGCTGCGTCTACAGCCATCCCAGCTGTGCCCCCTCCCAACCCCTTGTGCAGCCCCAGCTACTCGCTGGTGGGGTGGGTGAGGGGCAGGAAAGGCCTTGGCTCAGTGCGAGCCCTGCTCAGCAATAACTAAAACAACCCTGGGTTATCGACACTGTTTCCAGCACAAATCCCAAACACAGCCCCGTACCAGCTACTGCAAAGCAAATTAACTCTGTCCCAGCCACACACCAATTCTGGTTACCCATCCTCAGAAAAGGTGCAAAGCAGAGCTATTAACAGGAGCAGAAACCTCTTCTGCAGGAGCAGAGTGAAAAAAACCTGTTGTCTGGCTTCTGTTTAGCAAACCGAAGGCTGGCGTGGAGGGGATGGACCTCTGCAAGTTGCAGCCGCCAGCCAGAATCTGGAGAGGACAACTTCAGGCCAAGAACGGGATCGAGACGCTCCTCTCTGCACAGAGGTTGCCGTTCCTGTCTGTAGTGCCCAAAACTTGCAAAATGCTCTCCTGGGTAGGGAGTAAGTGTCACAATTTTTCAACACCGCGAACAAAGTTGAAGTCAGGGTCCATCCGAACCTGTGCCCAAGCCGAACTCTTTAACATGGATTAAATATGTATTTCTGAATAAATGTTGTTGTGTATAATGATCTTAAGTTCTGCTTAGCCTTTTAAGCTTTACAGGATAGGATTAAGGTAGGGGGAAGAAAGCGTCTTCCAAAGGTTATATTTCCATCAGATTGGGTAGAGGTTGAATCTTGGTCTAATCTTAATGCTAAATAGCGTAATTGGACTTTCTAATATCATACCTGGTGGAGCTGAAAAAGGATAAAGGGGTTTTATATTATATTTCTGCTGCTGTTTTAGTTTAGTTGGAGAAGTTTCCCTATAAGGCAGCATTGATTAAATAGCTGCACTTGCGTTTATATTGTTAAACCTATTCCTGCTATTGAGAGGGTCTGCATACATCCTATAAAATCAAACCTTTGTCTGTTTTCTAATATCTCATTTCTTTAGGAGGCTTATTTGCAAGACTTCCTTTCTTCCCCCAGACCAAGCTCCTTTGAGCTTTCCTTCATCAGGAGCTCCCTGTCCCAGTTCACCCCCTTTGTTTTTTTTTTTTGCTTTTCAAATATGCATCACTATCAGATCCTGAGGATGGGTCACAGTGAAACAAATTGAGGATTAAAAGAGGGCTATGACTTGAGCGTGTGGGTTATGAGACACCCGTATTCGGTGACTGGGCCTAGCTGTAAAGCTACAAGAGTATGACACGGAAAGCATGGTCTTGTTATGAGGTGGGACTTTGGAGACCTAGATTGAAGTTGTTTATTTGTTTGGGTTTTTTTCTATTGTAAGGGGTTTTTACCAACTTTAATCCAGGAAATAATACTATTTCACTTTGCCCCTAGTTGTATGAGCATGGGCCTCTTAGCATGGGGGGTACGACCTTGGGGCATATCGGCTCTTCTGCTTGTCCCCATTGAGAAGTGAATGGCAGCTGACCCTAAATCCATGGAGAAATAGGTTTGCATGGCTCTAAATAGACATTGCCGATGACCGAGCGGTAGTTGATCCTGTGAATTAATACCTCGATTTTCCTCGCAGTAACTTTGCTGGATTTGAGCACGTTACAACTAGATTCTTTATGACCAGTATTGTTTCCTGGTGATGAAGTGTGATAAGACCCAGCCTTATTGGGATTCAGTAGATGTAACACACAACACAACGAAAACGGCAATTTCCAGAGTCTTTGGCTTTCAGATGAGTGTATCTATGTCTTGCTTCGATCTCTGGTGTGTTGTAACTCAGCATGCTTGTAGCCACGTACAGTAGCCCTTAATGTCAGCAGCTTTTTACATTTGATTAAATTGCCCACAAATCTCCGATTCTTTTAATCACAAAAGTAGATGCTGACATGATATGTGTGACAATCAAAACATGAAAAAAACAAGTTAAAAAGTAAATAGCAGCAGCTTTCTTACTGCAGATGTCAATATCTTTGACAAGCAAGTGCTTGCATTGTGATGGATGGTAACAGAAAACATCCCGTCCTGGTAAAACACCACTAGCACGTTGAGAAAAGCCTTGTGCTTGCAATGCCAAATTACACGCCGAGTTTCTAGGGTCCTTGTTCAAAGAACGTTATGTCAGTAGTAAGCCTGATCTTTCAGTTTATCAGCAAGAAAGGAAGAAAAAAAAAAGAAAAGAAAGAAAAAGCCACCACTAAATCATCGTACTTCAAAGCCTTCAGGCACTACGGTAATACAAATAATAAATTAAGAAATAATAAAGTGCAGAGTAGTGGTGTTCAGCTTTGGGCTAAGAATGGGATTGATAAACAGAGAGTTTAAGAAAAAATCCTTTGGGGCTTCAACCTTTCCTGATTGTAGTGTGTCAGGAAAGAAATTAGCATTTTTGTTGTTGTTGTTGTTTACCTCAGAAATTTAGGAAGAGGCAGAAAATGAACAAAAGATGCTCCAAGGAGCCCTTCTGGAAAAAGTCCAAGCATTGCAAAGTTACACAGATGAATTGATTTAATTAGGCTGTATAATACCGCTTCTGCTGCAGCTTTTGAAACAGACTCATAAAAGATATTAACTGATGCAGTCTGGGTATTGCATATTTGTTTCGAAGATGCCCATGACTCTTCCCTACTTCCAGGTCATAAAGATCTCTGCAAAGCATAGAGTTTCCTCATATCCTTTTTCCTCTCAATTTTCTGTTTTTACTGATCTAAAATATCTGTACTGTGGCTGGAAATACTTAGGAGGGGGCACAGAGGCGAAAATCCTCTTTCCTGTGATGTAGCTTGTAGAAATAATTTAGGAGGAAATGACAACCCTGTAGCTCTGTACCATGCATTGAAAAAATTGAGGGTGAAACTGGTGCGGAGAAAACACGAGGATTTTTTTCTCCTTTGTGGAGGAGCTGTGCCAAGACGTCCACCCAAATATAAGTGAATGTTTGGAGTGGAAGGCATCTTCCTTCAGACTCTTGGTGACCTATCAGTGATGTTCAACTCACTAAAGCTCACTCCTTAGGTAGAAGAACTTTGTTTCAAAGTACGCTGACCAATTTTGACCATCGTCTTGCTCTTCACAAACACAGTGGTGGTGACGCTGAAAACCCTGGTCTTGATGGAAGTGGAGAGCGAGGGGTAGTAGGTGGGTAGTAGGGCAATTGTAGGCACTTGCAAACTTTGATCTGAAGGATACTGAAGTAATTGAAAAAACTGTTCTTGAATCCAGGGATCTGTGGATATTTCATCTAGCAAAATTAGAGGTAGGTTTTGAAAGAGATTCTCTTATTTCTTGTGGAATAAACCACTTCCCATTGATCATGATGGTCTGTCTTTGTTCGGGAACTGTTGAAGGATCTTGGGTTGGTTATAGGCTTTTCAGTAAAGCACTAACGGTACCTTCAGAAGAGCCACACAGTGATGGAAGGATTGTAGAATCCTTTTTCATGCAAACTTTTCACACTTACTTGACTGACAGAGGGAAAATGCTGGGAAAATCCAAGTTACTCTGAGTGTGGTACTATAGACTTTGTATCTGCAGGCCTGGAGGTATCGGTGATTGAAGTACAGGACATTCCACTTCAACATAAGGAAACGCTTTTTTACTGTGAGGGTGTCAAACCCTGGAGCAGGTTGCCCAGAGAGGTTGTGGAGTCTTCGTCCATGAAGACAGCCAAAACCCAACTGGACATGGCCTTGGGCAACCTGCTCTGGCTGTCCCGGCTTGGGCAGGGGTTGAACCACATGATCCTCCAACCTCAGCTTTTCTCTGGCTCTATGTCTTAATATCACTTCACATTTTCTAGGCTGTCAGAACAAGATAAAAGTTCAACAATGACAAGTTTGGCTTTTGTATTTTGTTAAATTAGGGAAACAGGAATTCTCCTTTGTAATCATGAAAGCCAGCACTGCTAAAAGTGTGTGTGTACGTCTCTTCCAGGCTCAGCGATGGAGCGATGCAGGGAATTCAGCAGAGAGTGCAATCATTTCTGATGTGCTTTGGCTTTATGGGGGTCTGTGCATTTCAGCGGGGCTGCGTAGTGCCCGGTTTGCATCGTTCAAAATTGCTTTATAATCATCGTGTAAAACTTTGAAGTAGTAGAGGCTACGTTGGCAAGACATAGTACAGTTGCTCTGTTATGCATCTTGTTATGTTGGCATATTTGTTTAATTAAATTCATTGCTAATTAGAGCTGTATGTACTTGCGTTAATTATTATTTGCTTAACACAATCAACAGTGTAATTCTTTTCAGAAAAGCCGCACACTTTCTAGTTAAATTTAATTACCGATTTTGTGCGCTTTCTGAAAGAATAGTTGCTCCATTTTTGTCAAATGATAGGTTGCATTCTTTAATGTGAATGAAATTCAATTTAGACTAACTAAAACTTAACATAATATATTATATTTTTAATTGGTGATTAAGCAACAAGAGGAAAAACCAGTTTGATTTGTACCTCAACGTGAAGATGTATATTTTTTCTTACTGGATTACAAAATCGGATGGGTCTGCTATTTATCACCCACCAAGACCTTTTTCCATCTGACAAAGAAAAAGTACATTTGTCTTGTTTGTCGTGAGGCTTTGGAAGGGAACTACTTTCTCATGCCAGACAAATGTAACCCAGTGGAACTTCTGACCTTTTACCAAGCCCTTAATTACTTCTTAAAATGTGGAGTACTATAAACATGTTATACAGCCAGGGGCCTATTTGGTTTTTAATACTATGCCCATTAGCTCTGATTTTGATCTGTGAATTTATATTTAGTCCCTAAAAGTGAAAAGAAAGCAGTAACATATTTAATCATGTTCAATAAGGACGTTAATAACCAAGTATCTAATTGTTTCTGCGACTAGATGACTAGACGCTACACAACATGGGTAGAGTTTGTGTACGTACATACACCCACACCCATATGTGTCGTCTCTCTATATATCTGGCAAATTTACTGCTCTGTCTTTATAGCATTGACTTCTGTAGGTTGTTTCTCATGTGAGCAGTGAGCTGCTGATCAATACTGCGAAATGTGTTTAGTATTGGGGGATCACTGAACCGCAGTATATTAATGTATTTAAGTTGAGAACCTCAGGAAAGTGGTTAAGAAAGAAGCAACTCAATAGACTAATGCGGTAGGAGCAGATGGAAGAAATAATTCTTCTAAAGCAAAGTATAAACATGGCCAGGATTATGAAGCGGGATAGAGAGGATTTGTTCTCATCCCGAGAAGGGTTAGGAATGTTTCTTTGCATTTGTCAAGACAAAATGTGCCATTGAATGAGAACTTTATCGGTGAAGGAGCGGAATATTAATGAGCGTGGTGAGCCTAAAGGCTCTTCGATGTCTTCATAATCACTGAAATGAAACCGGGCAGATAATACAAACACTCCTGAGGTCTTCCCGCAGATTACACAGGAGCCGTAGATGTTCTTCTTCAATATTCACTAATTGTAGTTCGTCATTTTTAACTATGCCACAAAATCAACAGATTTTTTTCTTTTAAACCGCGAGTGCAGAGCTTGGCACGTGGCTATGCCCCTCCAGTTGTAGCATTTTTAATCTTCCATTTGAATGCTGGCCGGTGACTGAGATACCTTGGGAATAGAGCAGTAAAACCAGTAAGAATTGCAAAGTGTTCCTATGCCATATGCTTAAATGCTTTGCTGAACAGCGATACATTTTTTTTCCAAACTTGTTAAATTGCATCTTTTCTGTTAATAATCACCGTCGTTAATCTACTGGGAAATAAGCTTTTTAAAGAAATGAGTGATTTACTCCTCCATACAGAGTGAAGGACACAAGTCCTCTGTTGGATATTGTAATTGAAAAATCACAGAGAGAAAAAAATATGGATATTGAAGAGTCACAGGAGAAAAAATAGAGAAGTAGAAGAATCAATAGTAACATTAATGAGAACTGCTGGAACTGCCCGTTAATGGCTCTGGGCATCACTGTTTCAGGAATCATTTCCAATTGTAAAGCAGCACCATCGCCTTCCCACACAAGGAGCATCTCAAGAGATGTGAACCACGTTCCCCAAGACCGACGTGGTTCCTCAGAGGATTCAGCTTTACAGCAGTACGTTTTCTCGCACGGGTTGTGTGAAAAACGTCAGATCGCCCACTCAAGCCTCCTTGCGCTTCTGTTGTCCACCTGGAAACGGGGGTGAAAATATTTCGCTGTTTCAGCACGAAGGAGAAGTTAAATAAAGATGCTAAAAACTTCTTTGGTGGAGACTTGCTGATGTTACCCTCACACGGCGGTGACTGCAAACAAGTCCCAGAGCAGGCAGTAACCAGGTCAAAACCTCTGACAGCCATGGCAAGCCTGTCGCCAGCTGACTGAATTGCTAAAACAGACATCCCGCCTACCCTTGGCACTTAGAAAGCTCTCAAGAGGGTTGAAATCTTCTTTCTTTTCCAAGTCAGGATAAAAATCATGGTTACTTAGTGGTACTAAACGTGAATAAAATGGGGGTGAAGAAGCAGATTTTATAGTTTTATGTCCCCCTTCCACTGACGTCCATTGCAAAAACCCGGTCGGCTTTGGTGGGTCCATGGCTTTTGTGTGGATTCTTTGATTTGCACGGAGGAGAGTTCACCTCTGATGGCTTGTCCTTAACAGAGGAGTGGAAATGTTTTAGACTTAGAGATTTTTGCTAATTTGGTAACAGCACACAAGACAGAGAATAAAGTTACATATATGGTTGAAAATAAATAAATGTATGAGTCAAATATGAAGTGAAATATATGAGGCAACACAAGTCAGGCTAAAAAGGCATATAAAAAAACGTATTATCTGCCAGTTCCCAGAAATTAAAAAATCCCAAGGAGACTGTAAATTCTTCTCCTGCCTTGGGCCTAAACCTCCTGGTTATGTTTGCAAAGCCTAAAACCTTTTTCCAGGAATAACATTTTTGTAAATGTCTTTTTACTTTTTATGCTTTGTCTACATCTTACTTTCCTTCCTTTCATTGACATGACATAAACAGTTTATCCTGGAAAGAACTCAGCTTTTAAAGAGAGGCTAATTAACATGAAGGCTTTAGGCACCCTACCCTATGTAAAGCACTTCTAGCACCTCCATTTCCTATATGCTTGGCCCTATTTTACATATAGACCTCTAAATTATTACCTTGCCTACCGGTATCTGCGTGTGTGAGATACTTGAACCCAGGTCGCTGACATCCTGGGTTGGTCTCGTAACGATGAGACCATCCTTTATGTGGCACCTTCAGCAAGCTGAAGGAAATGGAGGTATGTTTAAACCACAGCTCTGGAAGCTGTGAGATATCTCTGGGCTTCTGCTTTGAGAACAGGGAGTTTGCAAGGCTCCTTTGCACGACCAGATGCAAAAGGATAGTGTCTGTCGTGTTTGGAGCAAGTGCTAAGCTTGAGAGATTGTAGGTAGATTGGATCTAGGAAATCAAGCTCTTCAGTAGCAGCCCTTGGGGCTCTACAGCCACTTTTTATATCGAGCTTCAACTCTAGCAAGGTACTATATTTACAAACATCAAACAGAGATGTGGAGCAAGGGAACTTCATGCGTTAATGATTAATGGATTCTCTGATAGCCCCTGAGTTAGTATTTTTCATAGATTGGATCTTCCTTTCTGCCCAGAGGCTGTGTCTGAATTTCATTCCCTTTCTGAAATCGGGCTGCAAACACCTGAAGTGCCCTGCTCTGCTAAGGCACTTCGCACCATCCTGTGGATCAGGGAAAGTATTGAACATTTCTGTACAGAAAGCACGTTTGGATGGAGCATCTCGTTCCAAAATTGGACTGCCCTCACTGTGAAGGTCATTTCCTAGCCTTTTAGGTATTGTTACAGGGAATAATCAGCTCTTTATTTTCTTCTGGTGGGTGTAATCTGTGACTGGAAAAGGAAGGTTTACACTGTACAGCGTTCAGGGAAACGAGTGGTTTCTCTAAAAAATTAAGTAGGTAGGATACAACTCCAGAATATGTAATTTGTCTGGGATTCTGGGATTGGTATCTGACACACTCTGGAAACGCCTGTGTTTCTCCAGGCACGTTGTGCTGTTAATGCTAAGGCAGTCTCCAACATCAAAATGCACTTCTCAGCTGAATCAAGAAATGCCACTCGTAAATAGGTTTATCCAAAAAAGAAGCTTCCGAATGAAGTCTGACTGCTCTTGAAGCATGGCATTTCATTAGGTCACATACGCCGGTGTTATGTCGCTAGGGTCATTGCTTTCTGGGTGTTTTCCCCAAAATTGGGTAGGGGTAGCAGGTTGCTCGCATGTCGATCCACAGCAAAGTGCTTGTATCAAGTTGCGCTAAAGGAGGGATTAAAATCTCCTTAGCTGACCTGTGTCCCTTCCCTTTTACACCACTAAATTCATGCCTCCGTACAGGCAGTTGTCTTACGTTGGGTGACTTTGTGCAGGAAAAGGGTAGCTGTCACCAGGAATTTAATGAAGACATTTCCATCCAGAACCTCCATGGTGCTTCCGCATGCACTTCATGCTTGCAGAAACAGAGATGGATTAATTTATGCTTGCTCTAATTAATTAAAATAGAAAAAGAGAGAGAACTAAGGTCTGGCTGTGCAGTGCAAGAAAAATAAGCTCCACAAGTAATTGTTGTGGTTGTTTAGATATAATTGTTTCATTAGTCATCTAATAGTTCTGCAGGCAGCTTCCACTTGCATGTCATATTTGTGTTCTAATCCGTCTCTTTAAGGCTGACTACAGTAAGGGGGAAGAAAAGCAGCAGTTTTAATCCATCATTTATTCCAAATACTGAGTACCAAAGAGGAAGAAGGGTTTAGGAATGGGGGGGTAGGGAATGTTTAATAAGACAACAAAATTCATTCACCAGCTTGTTTCAAGGGGATTTTTAATATTCTGGAGCTAAATTAGACAGCGGATCCAGCATAGGCCCCAGGCTTTGACATGTGTTTTATAATGACAGTTAATTAGATGCTGTCTGCAGCAATCATAGGCTGTCATTCCTAATACATGTCTGGTAACGTGAAGGACAGAAGAACTCCCTCCTCCCTCCTTGCCCTAATTGAAATTGGTTGCCAGAATTAACTATGAATATATGAGACGGTAGTTTGACAGTTAACGTAGCCTTTCCGCGCATGCCATGGAGCAGGGCTATAACTCCTTCTGTGCTCTGCGTGTTTTGTATGTGTGTGGATACTGCAGCGAAGTGAAAGGGGTATGGTTTCCTGGTAGCATGGAGGAACATTTCCCAATTCCTCCCATCTCCAGCCTTTCTCAAAGATTACTTGTCCAAGAGCCTTAAAATGTTCAAGAGATGTCTAATCCTGCAGGTCTCCTCCAGTGGTGCTCCTCTCCTCCTCCACCACTGAGTAGTCATTATCTTACAAGATGTGGGTCAAGCTCTTAGAAGGAGGTAATTCTGTGCAAGCTTTTATATAATTCAGAAAATCCTGATTCCCAGCAATTTCTGCTGTTCACTGTGATGCTTCAGGAAAATTGGCTTCGGAGTAGCTGTAACGTAGAACCAAGTTCTCTTCTCCCCACCTCTTTCTCTCTCTGTCCCTTTTCCTACTTTTTCTGCTCATGCATGTTTCCTTTGATTCCTGGTATGTGAAGTGCGGCTGAATGTTTCCATACATCACAGGGTGGTTTGAGGATAAATATCGTGGTATTTAGATACTGTTACTTTACACATGTAAAGAACAGAAGCTGACTGATCCTGGAAGCGTTCATGGAGGAGCTACGTGTTGTTCTTTTACTGATGGAGAACCAGGTGCAGATCAGTTGAGTTACAGCGACACTGGAAGAGAAGTGTTCGCGTTTGAGTTAGAGCTCCACATTGCTGGGACTGTACACGGACAGTTGGTCCATTATGGTCTCAAAGCTGATATTCCCATGTAGCTCAGAATTTTGGACAAACCTCATTTGTTCTGGCCGGAGTGCAAAGTCAGTAGATAACAGTGTTCAGGAGCTATGAGCCATCCATATTGGCATTCAGGATCTTAGGAAATATCTTAATAAAACATCAAGTGGCCATCCTCTGCCTGTCACGTATCTCTGGCCTTTGCCAGTAAAGCAGGAGGGTCCACATGCCACCATGTGATTTTGGGAGCCATGTTGCTGAGCCACTATTCTGCCCATCAGCTGGGCAGGCAAGACCAAGGACCTCCGTACCAGAATAGCTCGAGGAAAAGCATCTCGGCGTCTGAAGATCATCATCACCATCGCGGTTTCTAGATTGGTCCCCTAATTGTTGTTGTATTTGCCCATTGCTCAGCTACCCACTGTATTTGGAAGTCCTTTAAAATGAAGTCTGTTGTTGAAAGGCCATCATTTACGATGTTGCCTTGGGTTCAAGTTATGCGTATTTTCTTCCTGCTGGTCTTACTTGAACTGAGGGCTACAAGTTCTTTGTCTGGTTTGTACGCTAACATTATAATAAAGGTTTAGTGCGACAAAAGTTACCTTCAGTTGATGTTTGGAAGGTACCAGCACAGCCTTCAGATAGTTCTTTCAGTGAAGCCCAGCGTGACTCTTCACCCTCAGTTGCTTTGCACAACGTAAGTGGAAGAATCCTAGAGTGGGGGATCTTATTGATTCATTTGGGTGTTTTTTTTTACAATCATTGCTGAATAAAACCCTTCCCAGTAAAGTCATTTATACAATTCATTTTTTCCAAGTAAGAGCAGCCCTCTCTGCTGTCCTGTCTGACTTTCCCCTTGCCGAGGTCAAGGCAAACACTTACCTATCTCTTTTATTGCCATAGTACCTAGACAGCTGAAAAGTGCTTTCTCCTCCTGGTTGTTTTGCCAGCCCTCCTTTCTGTTGTGATTCAGCAGTGATGGGGAAATCTCCCTCCATCTGTCAAGTCCTGAACTGAAAAGTCTCTGCTAGGAATTTTAGGGCAGGGTGATTTACCTGGTTGGATTTCTAAACTTGAGAGACTTTCCTGAGAACCGCAACTGTTGGCAGGTGTTCTGTTACTCAAGAAAATTTAGAATTGTGGCTTCAAAGCAGTGATGTTGATAAAGCTTGTGTCTTTCTGCATCATCAAGAAAAACCTCCAACTTTGCTGTAATTGCTTCATCTGATCCCTTATTAGTCTGTAATATGGTTCCTGTCATGTCAGGCTTTTTTTTAATTTAATTTAAATAAAATGCTAACAATATTTTGCTTCTAATTTATCCCCATCCTGGCTGCTTCAGAGACTTATAAGTAGATTGTTATGGCATTAATGATGATTTCATGGTCAGGCCCTGTTCCTCAATAGGAGTGATACAGCTTTGCCCCCACTACGTCTTCAAACAAGGAATCTACAAACAGCCCTATGATGTCTCCCACTGCTTTAGAAGATTTGATATAATGGAGGGTTGATAAAGCAATCAAACAAATCCTGTTTACGCATCCCTGAGAGTATAATTCATGCATCACTGAGCACTGTCAATGGAAAATTACCTTTGGAGTTTAAATTTCCATTCCAAAGTTGCATTATAATTTTGTTTTTGTAGGCTACAAGCTTCTGCTTTTTCAAGACCATGAAATTTATATCCAGTTACCATTTACTGTACAAGCAAAAAGCTTAAATACAAAATATTTAATGTCCCTGTCTATAAATTGATATTATTTAATAGTTTACTCAATGCTGCTGACTTTTACGTTTTGTCTCTAGTTTCTCAATAGCTCAAACTTACATTTCTATATGTGTGGGGGTTTTTCTTAAATCTAAATAACAAAAACAGTGGCTGGAAATTGATTTTTGTGGGGACCGTTCAACATCCTCTCATCCTTGTGTACTCTTTCATCGCTATCCACTTGGAGCTTTATTGGGGGAAAAAAAAAGTGTGAAATAATGCAAGAAATTGTAGTCCTATTTTTTGCTGTCAAGAACTGGTATGAAAATGAGTGCTGTTGTGTGCACATCAGGGGTTGTCTGTCATCTGGCCTTGTGTGAAAGCGTGCCTAGATTTCATTTCCAAAATCAAAGGGAGCTTCTAGTCTAGTAACCAAGGGGTCTGCATAATGCGGATGTTATTCTCATCCGTCCTCCAGCTCTGCCTTGAGTTTGCCATCAGTTGTATTGTCATTGTAGGAATTTGCTAATTATCTGGCTTTGAAGCTGCAGTTTTATCGAATCATGGAATAGTTTGGGTTGGGAGGGACCTTTAGAGGCCATCTAGTCCAACCCCATGCCATGAGCAGGGACATCTTCAACCAGATCAGGTCGCTCAGAGCCCCATCCTACCTGACCTTGGATGTTTCCAGGGATGGGGCATCGACCACCTCTCGGGGGAACCTGGGCCAGGGTTTCACCACCCTTACTGTGAAACATTTTTTCCTTATATCCAGTCTAAATCCACCTTCCTTTACTTTAAAGCCATCACCCCTTGTCCTGTCACAGCAGATCTTGCTAAAGAGGTTGCCCCATCTTTCCCATAGTCCCCCTGTAAGCACTGAAAGGCCGCAATAAGGTCTCCCCGCAGCCTTCTCTCTCCCAGGCTGAACCACCCCAACTCTCCCAGCCCGGCCCCGCAGCAGAGGGGCTCCAGCCCTCGGAGCATTTCTGTGCCCCCTCTGGCCCCGCTCCAACAGCCCCATGTCTGTCCCGTGCTGAGGGCTGCAGCATGTTCGAAGTATCTGTGTTCAAACACAAGTGTAGACTCCAAAAGGTAAAAGTTCAGGAGGAGGATGAGGGTTCATGCATTTATAAGGAACCAAAACTTCCAGTGGCTGTACCCTGCTGTGAGGTGCCTCTTATTGGACAAGCGTGGTGTTACAAGGGGAGGTGCTGGGGTCTTCCAAGCTTCTGTCTCTGCTTTTTTCCTTATTTTGGGCAGTGCTTAGCATCTGTGCTGCGGCGGATCATTCTCTGGGTTTCACCCCTTCGTTAGTTTTTCTAACAGTCATTAATTCATAAGATATTTTGGAAAGCAGGTAATGACTAGCCACACTTTACAGTTACGAAACCCACTCAACAATCCATTCAAGTCATGTGGTACCGCAGCGAAGGTCAGGAACAGGTTCAAGGATCTTAGCTTTTCCTTCTGCTTTGTCAAATGCATGATGGTTTGGCCTTCATAAAAGTCTTTTATCTGCTCAAGAAACCCTGTTTGGGAAAGGCTTGTGTTCTTGGCATCTCTGAGGAGTTCAGGAGGGCTTTGCTCGGTGAGATGTGCCAAGGGTATATCTATAATTATGTTCTGAAGTTCTTGTTGAATCTGTCTGTGGAACTATCACAGAATCCCAGAATCCCAGGTTGGAAGGGACCTCAGGGACCATCTAGTCCAACCTTTCTGGGAAGAGCACAGTCTAGACAAGACGGCCCAGCACCCTGTCCAGACGACTCTTAAAGGTGTCCAACATGGCCGAGCCAACCCCTTCCCTGGGGAGATTATTCCAGTGGTGACTGTCCTCACTGTGAAAAATTTCCCTCTGGTGTCCAGTCGGAATCTCCCCAAGAGCAACTTGTGTCCATCCACCCTTGTCCTCTCCATGGGACTCCGTGTAAAAAGGGAGTCTCCATCTTCTGTGTAGCCACCCCTTAAGTGCTGGTACATGGTGATGAGATCCCCTCTGAGCCTCCTTTTCTCAAGGCTGAACAAACCCAGCTCTCCCAGCCTATCCTCGTACGGCAGCTTCCCAGTCCTCTGATCACCTTGGTGGCCCTTCTCTGGGCCCCTTCCAGCCCGTCCACATCCTTTTTGTACAGCGGGGACCAGAACTGCACACAGCACTCCAGGTGTGGCCTGGCAGAACTAAGCATCTTTCGTAGTGGAAGGAAAACTAAGTTGTGTAGTTGGTTGATCTCCTCGACGATAATGAAGCAACTTAAACACTGCAACTGGGTTTTGTTCAAGGTGGTCGTCTCCGTTGATCTGGTGGTTAAAACTAGACCGCTTCGTACAGTTGCTCAGTTCGGTGTGGGGGTGGAACGAGGGGAGGGGATACTGCTGGGAATAGTACAGGGACTTTTATTCAACCCTTTTCAACGGTAACACATATGTATGTGCACAATTTAAATAGCTGACGATCTAATCTAATCTAGCGGGCTAATACAGAACATCACACACAGGTGGACCCATCACTGGAGTCGGTGGCAAGAAGGTAATACTGCTGGAATGGCTTTCCAAGCAATAATCAGTTTTTCCCTTTATTGAAATAACATTTATTGGTATTTACCTATGTTTAGTTATTTCCCTGTGTTTTATATCTTGATGAGAGGTTGAAAATAGAAGGCAACATAGTAATTAGTAGAGAGGATTATGGGTAAACTTAGCATGTAGCCATTTTTACATGGGTACTTTCAAATTTAGCTAGATCCACAAATTTTAATAGCAAACCACAGTCCCAGCTGGATTTAAATATATGTTTGTTGAGTTTCCTCTTAATTTATATTCCCAAGGCTTGTTTCTCCCTGTGAGAACTCATACGGTGGTGACATCTCCTGGAAACAAATCTCAAAGTCCTGGTCCTGCTTGCTTGGGCTGTGGAGGAAGAGCAGTTTTGGCCAAAAAGGAGCTGTCTAAGGGACCACAACAAACCTAAGTAGTTTTCTAATGATTGTTGTCTTCAGTCTTTAGGCAGACTTGTCATGGATTGATTTCCAGAGTCTGAGTGGGAAGGGGTGACCTTGGCGCTACTGCTCTTGCTGCACCATGCGTGGGAACCTTGGGGTGGGAGCAGAGTTTGCGCGTCCCAAAAGGAGGCATGTGCTGCAATCCTTTTCTTTCCATCTTGATCAAATAGCCTTTCAAAAATTATTTGAAACTTGGCCAAGTGCTGAGAAGACGTTTTCAGTTTTTCTGACGTGTGTCAGCTGTCATCAGCAGGGAAGAATTAATTGTATGACCATTTCTTGTCCAGAGGATGAAATAATGGAAGGAAACAGCTTTCTTTTTAGTGAGCATGCCTTTTTTTGCATGACTTCAATCAACTTTTTTTCTCATTAACTTAATTTTTGGGTCTTCAGTTCTTTAAGGTCATAGAAAAAGAAGGAGGTGAAAGAAGAGAGCAGCAAGCGGGATAAAATATGAGGGACATTATTATTTTTTAGTTAACTTTTCGTGGCTTCACTCAGACTTTACTGTACTGTCAACACAAGGCTCTGTAAATCCAAAGAGCGATGAGGACTTTTTTGGATTGAGGTCAAGTGTCCGTGCCTCTTTAACGTTGAATGAGCATCTTCTGCTGAGCTACAAATCCATTACTTCCCATATACCGTGCTGTGATCCTAAGGTAGGGATGAATTAAATGGGTAAAGAAGCGCAGAAGGTTTTCTTTTCAATTGCTTTAATCCAAACCTCAAACCAAATCTGAACTGTGTTTTTCTTAGGAAAGTGAGAGCTCTGCCACAGGTCCAGGATTCACAATTTAGGCTGATTTCCCTAGCTGGGTCTAAATTTTTACAGCTTAGTTTTTTGGTTCTTTTTTTAATCAGAGCATCCTTGAGGTATGCATATCTTCAGTTTTCAGCTAGTTCTGCTAGATACTGTTAAGAAGCACTTTTGGAGGGGGTAGGAGAAGTTGAGAATTTCCTTCTACCACCACTGTTCTTTTATTGCTTTGATACATTCTGTACCTTGTATTCTGTCTCCTCAGTCCCCTTCTCATAGGTCCAACTTCATATCCCTTTAATATCTCCATTGGTTTAATACCCACTGTGCTGGAGGACTGTATTTTGTGCTCACTGCTGGATGGAGGCTTTCAATGATTAATAGGTTGTTTCTTTCTCCCATTCATGTTATGGCACAGTCCTGCCGAGGGACAAATTCAGGGATTCCTCTCACAGCTGATGGATCTATTGGGAAAGACAAAGGCACCGAATACCTACGTCTCTTCACCAAGCCCTTTCTTCCTCCTCTCTTATTTATTTTTTCTCCATAGTCACTGACCAGCAAGTTAACGTTATATTATCATTCTGTTATTTCTCCTTTTTCGTCGCTTTGTGTCCTGTTTCTTTCCACTTTTCCTTCTATTTAATACTCTTACTGAAAACTGCATTTCTCCGGAATCATATGCTCAGCTTTTAAAGATAAGCTGATCTGTAGCTACTTAGGTACAGCCTATCTCAAATAATGTGGGTTTGCAATACAAAAAAATATATATAAATCAGTGAATACATAGAATTGGCAGGATCTTGCGTTTATTTACGTTTTACATGGGCCTGTCTGCTGCTGCATGTATACTTGTGCTGTGCTATCTGCGCAATTATGATCCCACTGATAACTGTATGTGTGTGTAAATATATACGGAGAGAGAGGGAGAGAAGAACTGAGAAGAGACTAATCTTAAGCTATTATTTCATCAGGGGCTGAATGCTGCATGCTAATGTTAAAGAGGAAAAAACCAAGGAGAAGCGAGGTATTGGATTCCTCTTCCCAGTCTCCCCTTTCCCCTCGTCGGAGTTTCTCCCTATGCAATATGGCATAGTTTGTGACTCCATCTGGAGAGCTGACAGCGCAGCCTGGTTATAATAAAGCTCTCAGCCTTCTTCCCTAAGTCTGTAATTAAATGACATCACGGAGTCTTAAATGCATCTGCTGTAAAAGTCAGAAGGCTAAAACATCCCATTAAAGGAGGAGAGCGTTTCCGAGCGTTAGAGAAGCTCAAGTGTGGAACCGCTCCAGGAAAGCTGTTTTAAACCCGCTTGAGCATGGTTCATTGTAGGAAGAGTTGTAGGCTGGTAAGTGTGTTGCTAGTTCAAGTTCTTAAGACCCAAAATGTAGTTTTAAAAGAAGCCTCATGTGCTCAGGGAGATGTAGCTGTGTGTAATATGTGTATGTACGCGTGTGTGTGCGTCTGTAAGCTCTGCATGCTTATTTAAAGCAGTATGGGGGGGGGGGGCAGGAGGGGGGTAAGTATTCTTTATGTATTGGTTGGGCAGTGGTCCGAAGAGAATAACTGCTTATGCATCTGTGCTAAAGGGTGAAACTGCAGGGGAATGGAAGTCGAAATTAATAGATGTATTTTCTTTACAAAGCCTGAGAAGCAGCAATAAGCACTATGAAGTGGTGATAAGTAATTAGATATTTTCTCTCTTTGTCTCTCTGCTCTTGAGTCATTTTTGTGGACATCAGAAGCATAACTAAGGAAATGTATTTTAAAAGTAGATTGCTTTCAAGCTGATGATGCCTCCTAGACAGAAATGAAAAATTATTTGCAAAAAAAAACCCTACAGCACAGACTATCAAATTCAGTCATCCCATCGGAAAGATTCTCTATCAAAGTACCCTAATTTCCATGTAAAAAGCAGGGTTTTTTTTTTTAATTTTTGGTGCTTGAACAGTACCTGAGACACCTGAGAATAAAGTTTTTATTCTTTCTCTTTCTCCCTCACTTTTTAACCATTAGGAATAATGAATCCAGAGTTGACATTTCTAAGCTACTCTAAGTGGAAGATACCCGCCACATTTTCTAGCCATCTTGGACCTGGGCAGATAGAGATGAAAGTTTCTTTTCAAAGATTGAGCAGGTTTATGGTCTTTTAAGATAAAACCAAGTCTACCGAGTAGATGGTGCTGCTTCATCATGGAAGAGGTTTTCTGGCTGTAACTTCACTTCAGGTTTGAAGCACTCAAGGCTTTACCTTAACCTGAGTCGGCATTTTTTCCTCATTTTCTTTGGTGTCCATTTTACCTGGGGTCCTGCAGACACACCACTAAAGTCAGGAGATGATAAGGACATGAAAACATGTTCAGTAGCCATGTACGCAGCTGTAGTTTTCTGGAGTATTTAATCATGTGCTCTCTCTCTCCAGTTACTCGCTTCCCAAGCTGCTTCTCTTGCTGAACTGTTTTTCTTCGGCTGCTTGATTCGTCAAAGGCTGCCACAGTCCAAGATGTCTTGAGCTCGCCCTTCCCCTCCGCGTGCACGTTGCGATGGTAGGATGCACCACGCTGTCCAGCTGCAGGAAGAGTGACTTTAGGCAGGACGGCTGCAGTTTACGTGCAGATAAGCAATGGTGACCTGCAGTTGTAGGAAAGGAGACTGCAAATCAAAAGATATCTTAATCTGCTTTGTACAGTGTTAAGTAAAGATTTAAGTTAAGCATTAGTGTGGACTGCATCTATCTTATGCCCCAAAATAGATCAGATGCTCTGTCTGGTTTCATTGGGGAAATTATCCCTTATGACTGATTTAAGAAAAGACAGAATCCAAAAGCTAAGAAGTCCCGGGAGCCGCAAAGATAAGAACAGACAAGGTTGTCCTTATTTTCAGCAGAAAGGCGTAATCCGCTCGTTAGGTGTGGGTGTGGGCTCGCTTGTATTCTGGCTGCCCAGGCGTCATGCACGCTTCTGGCAAAGGCACACTTGTTTAAAAGATACGGTCTGGGAAATCTTTTGGGAAATTCAGAGGGCTGGCTGTCATTCAGAGCTTAGGTTCTTTGAATCAGGCAGCGCCAACCCAGAAAGGGCCGTGTGTGTGCTGAAGCACAGGCTTCGAATAGAAAAAGATCTTGCCAAACGAGAAATACTGATGAAAACAAAAAATGCCAGGACGTAATTCAGAAGCAGCAAACAAAAGGTACAGAGCAGTGGTTGTGCGCACTGGGAGTTGATCTGCGTGTGGGTCGGCAATACCACGTCCTTGAAAAGAGAGGGCAAGTCAAAGTCCCGCTGGGATGAGCTTGTGTTGGCGCGGACCTGCAAGGCTCACGAGGCAGTTCTTCAGTCTCTTCAGCAGTACGAGCCAGGTGATGTCTTCTGCTCACCGGCGTGACGGCACAGCTTTGCATGAGCACCACCAACTCGTCATGTAGGAACTGGGGAGGGAGAGGGGTGGTTTGTGTCATCTTCGCTGTTTTCTAGTCTCCATGCCTACAGAAGTCAGCTTGAAACTGTGACTGAGATGAACCCTAAAGGCTGATAAAAGGGAAAGCAAATGAAAAAGAAATAAGCCTATTTTTAAATTCTTAAAGTTTTTAGATTGATTTCATTTGAGTCTGATGTACTCTTTCATGTTTATGAGAGGCCATATTGTACGTCTGTGAAGCTGTCAAGTCCAGCTATGGTGCCGCATATATAAACCTAAACGCAACATTTATTTCAGGATAAATATTAAAGGAACAAATCATGATAACGTAGCCTTTTTTTTTTTTTTCTTTTCTTATTCATGTCTGTTCTAAAACAACATCTCCTCTTCTTTTTAATGGAGGGTGGGAATAAATGGGATTATTTTTGATGTGGCCCAAAATTATTTTTGGTTTGATCCAGTCATCAGTTTTGAAAGTCCAAGGGAGAGCCTGTAGAAGATGGGGCAGACTGCAGAAGTGTGCTCCCCCACTTTTTTGTTTGTTTGTTTTGCCTATGAAAATAGTAGGGTTGCTAACAGTAGGTCATGTTATAGATGCTGCAGCCATCGTAGTTGTTCTCTGCTAGTGGACTGCAGTTTGGGGCAACACCTACCTGTCTTTTCTGGGTCTGTGCTGCTTCACACAGACCAAATATCATCCAATTTTTCAGCTTGGGAGACATCATTCTATTTTTTTACAAGGTAAAAAGCTAATTCAGTATATGGACACGTCCCCTCCCCAGAAGTGATGTGATTCCACTAAGCTGAAATGAAATGGTGAGAAAGAGCATCCCAAGAATTGACTCCTCCACACACCTTGGCCTGGATCAGCTCCTGTCAGTGGGGTCAAAAAAGGCATCTTTGAGGGTTTCTCAGCATAAATTTTTTTGCATTCATAAGGAACAGAGTCCTGAAAAATTGAAAGCCTCTCGGCAATCAGCATTTTACATCAGTGCCATTCTAGGTCTGAGATGACTTGGGAGCAAGTTGTGGGTAACCGAGCCATGCTTTGAAGGTATGGCTTTAGTGAGGGAGTGGGAGGACAGGAGGCAATGAAGGGGCTGTGATCCCCACTGATACGCCAGGAGAAGAGCTAGATGTCACCTTGACCTCCTGAGATACCTGGAGCCTCTCTAGTACAGGGACAGCACTCGTCTGATGTCCCTGCCCGCAGCAGTGGGGTTGGAAGTAGATGGTTTTTAAAGGCCCCTTCCAACCTAAACTGTTCTATGATTCTGTGGTCTCTTTTTCCGTGTTTACATGAATGTTTAAGTCGTAAGTTAATGCTTCAGTGTAGCATACAGCTGCTAACACAAGATCCTGTCCTCTGCTCCATTCCCTCTTGCTGCTTCTTTACTGTCTCTCGACTTGCTGACGAACGAGCACCACCAGCCCCTGGCAGGCGGTAACACCCCATTTGTGTTAAACCAGTGCTGACACTGAACGTCCCGGAAGACTCAGCTTGGTACGAGGCAGTTTGGCCAACTGGCTAAAGAACAAGTGTTTTGCTAATACAGCTCGTAAATCTGATACTGCTCCTCTGCACTGCGAGCAATCCCACCCTGGCCGCTGTATTGTGCTAGATCAAGCAACAGCAGCCATGAGCGCTTGGTTATTACTGCAGCGGTGGTAAGCAAGACTTCCAGGCAGGAGAAATAGGTCTTCCAGTGTGGACATAAGGAATCCAATCAAGGCAGCACTGGAGAAGCACAAAGGAAAGGCTTGGCTTAAGGCATCTCTGAGACTACAACTGCCCCCAGTGGAGAGTTCTAGCAGGGAGGTCCGTGGACTGTTCCTGAAGCCTGGAATATATGTTCACCCAAAAGGTGTCCTCTTCAGGTCATGGGTGATGTGTGCTGGCACAGGAACGTAGGGAAAGTTTCTCATCTGTCCAGCTGTAGTGGGATAAAAGGAGCCGAATTATCGATGCTGATCATCTGGCTCTTTGGGCTACAAGAATGAATTCCTGGATGTTTTTGCAGTATGGTAAGACTTACAGCTGCAGAGGATGAAGTGCAAATGCCATCTTCTCGAATACAGCTTTCCATGTCAGGATTTCACCGTTAGACTGATTTAACATATATATTTTCAAATGGAAATGATGATTTAGGACGTTTTAGTTGGTGACGTTTTGCCTAGAGAGTTTCATTCTCAGAAAGCAGATTTTAGGTACTTTGGGGCTCCTTTAAGTTGTCTTGTACATGACGCCTAAAAATGAGTATATTCTGCATATTTATCAGAATAAATTTGGTATATAATAATGTACCATTATATTGGTATAGAATAATTCAGCATAATAATAAACTTGAAATAATAATAAATTATTCACACCATTCAAGCGCTATTCACACTATTTGTTAGAGGAAGAAGATGAAATGCAGAGGACTGAAATGATTAACACAGGCTGGCTGAGTTAGGACAAGTATTAGGTTCCTGATTCCTGGTGCAATTTTTACAATGCAGGAAAAAAAAATTGTGGAAAATAATTCAAAATAAAGCTGCTGCAACATCCATCCCATCCTTGAAGCTGCAGGATCTGCATTGCTTCATTTTTTGTAGTTGTAGTCACATTTTTACCTCTTTTTGGTGATTGAAAAAAATGGGAGAGTTGCAAGAAGGGAATGTGTGGGAGCTGAGCACAATTTACAATGCAGGTAGCCACAAAGGTAGGATTTTGTATCAGAAAAACATAGCCATAATCTGTAAGATTTCTGCTGAATGATGTCTTCATGGTTCTCAGTATTTTTTTTCCACCTGTTTCATCTCCCCAGGCTTGTAAGACTTGCTCCAAGATTTGTCATGCCTCGGAGGAATATAAACACAAACATGAGGCTTTATTTACAGGGTGACTTTCGAATTCAGGCTGGGAGAACGCCTGCCGCTATTGCTGTAAGAAACATCCTCGTAGCCCCATAAATGTGTGGGGTTTGCCATCCCTAGCAGAAGGCCACCAGCTTTGCGTTGACCCTGTCTTAGTGTTACTGTAACCGGAATAATAAGAACTATTAACAACTCTTCGCTGTCTTTTGATAGACAGTTAAGAGTTAATTAGGCCAACAGCTTCCTGGCTCTGTGCCCGTGGTACGTCCCCTTGGCAAATAATAAGATTTTGAGTGTAACACTACAGCCCATCGCAGTACACTTTCTCGCTGGGAAGATGAGGTACCAGAAGGCTGCCATCCCATTTCAGCTGGAGTGGTGCTGGCCGGCAGGGCAGGGTGGGATCACCAGGGATGAAAGCCTGTTATGGCAGCCCATCTGTTACATATCCTTAATTAGTGTAATTCCCATGCAGTCATAAACGGGAGTTTCCCCATCCTTGCTGTAATTTTATGCACGTTTCAGAGGAGAGTCCCTCTTTCAATGCATAATGTCGTAGGAGACCTCACAGATGCAGGGAAGCACAGTTCACGTCACCTTATGCCATTGAAAATGATTTAGCCTGTGCACTTGCAAGCATTGATTTATGGTAGTGGGAGGACGAAGTCGTCGCCGGAGCCACCGTTAGCGCTGCTGGGCAGTTTGCGTCCGCGTTGTGGGGTGGAAGGGCTCTACAACCTCAGCAACATTTTACTGGCCTCTTCCAGCCCTGATTTGTGAGCGTGGTAAGGAGCGTGTCGAGTTGATACGCTGCATTCAGTTCTGTTCTGCGTCTGTGCTTAAAGATTATTTAGTCTCGCTCTAAAACGTGGGGCCTTTGATTCGATAGTCTGTAATCAAGAGTCGTAGCGTGCCTTAGACCGTTCTTACAGCCCCATTTTATAAAATTATATGTTTACGGAACAGAATGCTTTGCTCATCTGGGCAAAGTAATTATAGGATAATAAAACCGAGACACATGTGAACATAAAATGACGTGTACCAGGGTCAGAAAATAGTTCTCCCAATGGCAATACAGCCCTTATATATTTATGCTGTGTTTTACAGCGACTTCACTCACTTTATTAGGTTATTATGTGTGTTTTATAAGGATCACTCTGTGGACAGAAACCGACTGTCTAGGTAGTAGAAGACATCATCTGTCAGTAATTCCTCATTTCAGTTTTTAAGATCAGGAGTTGAAAAAACTGTCGTAGGCAAATGGAACTACACAGAGAATTGGTTTAACTGGTTAGTTTAATTTGGAAGAACGTAACTCCTGGTGTCGGAATTTGTTGAGGACGTTGGAGCAAGTGCCCTCACTCTTTTGAGAAGAGGAATGAGATCCTTAATGAGGTACAGCATCCAATTTGTGCGAATTTGCTGTCTCCAGTAGCACAGCATTGTTGCTCAGGTCCGTTATGGCGCAAATTCATTTTCCTCATTAGCTTGGACCAGGCCCTGCATGCCCAATGAGGTGGATGATCAGAGGCAATTCAGAGACCTCCTTTTCATCTGTATTTACTCTGGAAGCTGTTTCTGTTTTCCCCAAACACATTCTGCAAGCATCTCTCCTTGTAAAATGAGCCCACTGAGCCTCATCTCAGCCCTTCCGAGAAACAGTGGTGGCTACTGAAACTGTGGCGTCATTTCCCTGCCGTAAGTACCTTCAAGGGCGTATGGTAAACTTTCCCTCATTTCTTTCTCTGCAGCTCTGGCTCTGTAGACAAGGTGTGCCCTGATTAACATCTGGAGCCTGGAGCACAGCTGGTTCTTTGATCGCTCTTTCTTGCCTTCCTAAATAGCAATATTAGCGTGCCCCAACTGAGTTAGGTTTTACTTGCCAACTTACTAATGAACGTGATTAGGCTGAAACTGTGTGTAGCTTAACGTCGCCTGGCTTGATTTGTAATCTAGATTTCAAAAGCGCAGTATCTTTACACGGGCGACTCTTTATATAGAGGATCGTTGCGTCCCTGTGCAAACAGCTGTAACTCAGCAGCATGGACACAGTGACATCAGGTGCCAGATCCATGGCATGAAAGCTGCCAAGCTTTCCTCTGTGGTGTTGCATGCCCGAGATCAGTGAGAAAGTAAAGTAATCGGGGGCTGAACTACTGGAGAGCGGCTCTGCTGAGAGGCCCTGGCAGTGCTGGGGGGCAGCGAGGTGACCCTGAGCCAGCACCGGGCCCTTGGGGCCAAGGGGGCCAGCGGTGCCCTGGGGGGCATGAAAAGGAGTGTGGCCAGCAGGGCGAGGGAGGTTCTCCTCCCCCTCTGCTCTGCCCCAGTGAGGCCACACCTGCAGGGCTGCGTCCAGTTCTGGGCCCCCCAGTTCAAGAAGGGCAGGGAACTGCTGGAGCAAGGCCAGCGCAGAGCTGCCAAGGGGATCAGGGGCTGGAGCATCTCCCTTGTGAGGAAAGGCTGAGAGACCTGGGCTTGTTCAGCCTGGAGAAGAGAAGGCTGAGGGGGGATCTCATCAATGCCTATAAATACCTGAAGGGTGGGTGTCAGGAGGATGGGGCCGGGCTCTTTTCAGCGGTGCCCAACGCCAGGCCAAGGGGCCACGGGCACAAGCTGGAACACGGGAAGCTCCACCTGAACATGAGGCCAAACCCCTTCCCTGTGCGGGTGCCAGAGCAGGGGCACAGGCTGCCCCGAGAGGCTGTGGGGTCCCTTCCCTGGAGACATTCACCCCCCGCCTGGCCGCGGCCCTGTGCCCCTGCTCTGGGGGTGCCTGCTCCAGCAGGGGGTGGGACGGGGCGATCTCCAGAGGGCCCTGCCAGCCCCCACCAGTCTGGGATTCTGTCATTCTGTAATTGCACTCAGATTGTACTCTGTGTGCTTGCTTACCTGGGTGTCTTGAAGTGAATTGCATCGTGCATATTCTTGTCTTATAATTTTAGTATGATTGAGTATGGTTAAAACCCAGCCCAACTCAATAACATCTCAGGTCAATTCTGCTCTGTGTGAAAATCAGGAGGGATCCCGTTCCGTTTCCTGTAGGCTACTTGCACACATGGCGAAAAAATATCCTTGATTTGCATTATTTGATCCCATAATTGCCAAATATCAGGAGCTGAATTAACTATAGCACCTGAAATCTCCTCGGAGGACCCCCTGGGTCAGCTGGTGGGGGTACCAGAGGTGCTAGCACATCTTTTCATTGGAGGTCAATAAATTCTCTCCCTGGGGCTCTCAAACCAACATCTTTCCCTACTTCTCAATTCTCTTTGCAGAGCAACAGGTATTCATTATGACAGGCTGCTAAGGAACAAGAATCTTCAAAGCAGGCTTTGCATTTGTTTACTCATTGCTCCTAATTTTGACATGGCCCTAGGCATTCTCTGTTTGTCCTCAGAAAAGGGAAAGAATAGGCAGAGATGGGCTTACTGCAGAATATAGTTACTCCCTAATCAGTAAGGAACAGAATAATTTAGGAAAGATGATGAGGTTCTTAATGACTATGCTTTTCTTCTCAAACTGACACCATAAAATCGTTATCCTCATTAAAGAGCTCTAAAGTTGACTGCTTATAGTGGCTCAGCACATTAATGCATCCCTCCTAGTGCAGCCTCCCCCGGTTGGCTACAACTGTGCATTTATGGGTCCGGGTGCCCTCTGGGCATTACTGTTCATACTGGGATGGTCGGGAGTCTCAAGATCCTGCCAAACTGAGTTGTTAACCTCGGTGATGAGGAAGGCAAAAGAGGAACCCAAGTCGTTGCAGCATGGGTCTAGCCGGTTCCCTCATTAATAGATCTGACCATTGGGTCATCTATGTGTTTCCTGGGTCTGCCCATGGCTTGGCTATGGAGACGCTGTGACCTTAAGAAGGCTTTTATGTTCTCGCTTTTAGGCCTGTTGTACACATACGTCCTGTTCCTGGGTGTGCAGATCCTGTTCCTGGGTGTCCAGCAGTGGCTACTCTTTGCCTCAGTTTCCTTACTTATAAATCCACCTCTTTTACTAACCCTAATATTCTGTGGTATGTGAGTAGACTTTCACCATGGATGAATTTGAGTCTGACTGAAACACAGAGCAACTTCCTTGATTAGCCAAATATTGTCCCATCCAGCTTCCCAAGCCAGGCAAGAAGGTATATGGAAGTGATCCAGGACCTATGTTCTTCTGCTCCATCTGCTGTGTTTCAGGGCCATATCTTTGGCAGCACTGGGAACGGGATTAAAAAGTGAAAAGGAGTGTTAAGGGATGAACTTGACGTTGACTGGGATAGAGGGACTTAATGCTCTGCCACAGATTTCTGGGCTAACCGTGTCTTATTTCCTACTGTAAGATGGAAGTGGTCTAGGCATGTGAAGAGAGCAGGGCTATCCTTGGAACTGCATTTCCCAAATACTTGCAAGGACACAGGCCTGTGGGATGTTACTGTCCTACAGCTGCTGGGTGAACTGCACCTCCTGGCCATTTCTCCACACTGACTAAAAGGAAAGCCGACTGCTGCAGAGAGGACAGCCAGAACCGCTCATCAGCCCTTCGCTGTAGATGCCACGGTGTTGCGAAGCCTAAGTTAGGTGTCTATAGCAGGACAGCTAAAGTTGGCCCTGTGTGCTCCTGGAGGCAGTAGCTCCATCAAGTGTTCCAGGGCATCCCCGTGGTGGGCGCTGGAGTTACAGTCTCTTGGTTTGGGCTTTTCGTTTGCCCTAATGTGGTTTTTTGGAGTAATCCCTGATTTAACTGATTGGCCCTACCCCTGTCCACACACCGGAGGCTTAATCAGTCAGTCGGATGATAATGAAAGATCGCGCCATCTGTCTGCTTATTTAATGGAGTGTCAGCACATAGCAAAATGGAGGTAATTGGATTGACAGACACAGAGCCAGTTATTAGGCTGTTTGCTATCAGATTGGGAAAAGCAGAGGAGCAGAGAGGTATGGCAAAGCTAATCTGATAGTGTCTGTTGTTTTAAGCGCACACAATCTGCCACACCAAATTCACGGGCTTCGAAACCGCTGGCTGGTCGGGGTTGTGCCTGACCGCCGTCCGCTCCAAAGCCATCCTTGCATTCCTATTACAAATCATTATAATGCAATCTAATAAAAAACAGTTTGCATAAAGATGGTGCCCATTTATAAAGCTGTCACCACAGCTACCCTATTAATAGAGCCATTTTAAAGATTTATAGTCAGCATATGTTGCTTTTTACAGGGGCCAGATTGAGAGCTGTGGGGTTTGAGAAGGAAGAATGTGCCGCCAGATAAGATTTAAAAATAATACGAATAGAAAGTTAATTTTTATAGAGCTGTTGTGCTCAGGAGAGAGTGTGAAGTTGAGGGGAGGTGTCGTTACATTTCAGTGGTGGTCAGCAAATTGAGTTTGGTATGGCACTAAAGGAAATAGGATTTAATAATACAGAATAATACAAAAATAATACAAAAAGCTAAAGTTAGTGAACTTGATATTTCAGATCACTTTTTGTAATAGGGTGACATAGGTTCTGCTAACATCTTTATCGACGCAGGATGCTAAAGTGGTTTGTACACATTGAATGAAGCCCTACAATTTTTCTATGCGGTAGGGGGGAATTCATTTAGAATTGCCTATCAAGATCCTTTAAAATTATAATGCTTTTTAAGCAAGGCTGTATGTATTTTCTACCTTGCACAGTGCCGAACGCGTCAGTAGTAGTGAAATCACCTGCTGTAGTTTCATGGGAAGTAAAACATTGCTCTTACTTCTATAGTAAGTTAAAAATGGAAGAAGTGGTGCGATCCCATAGGTTTGACTTCGTCTCATGGGCAGAAAATGCCTCTGAGCGTACATGTGCCCTGGGTTCACGTAAAATAAATACATCACAAAACTTTTATAGAGAGAGATTGATTGGCCATGGTTAGTACATTTATCTTCTGGCTTCTGCAGGATTGGATTTAAATTACAAATGGATCGACGGTGGGTAATTTAGTTCAGTGGTCATTTTGGATTATCATCTCCATCATGAAGCAGTCTTGTAACTTGGAGGCAACTGGCAGGCTTTGCTCAGCGTCAGTCTGGTTTTGGGTTAGAAGCTTACGGTTTCAGGAGCTGGAGCGGAGAAATGTGGCCGTGCGGCTTCAGAAGAGCAAAGGGGTGGCTGGTTACAGGAGCTGTGTTTGCTCAGTTCGGTATGAACTTAAAACACATAAAATAATATTTATTCATTTATTCAGTGACAAATGATAAAGTACTAGCTCATGGGAGCTGTGTGTCAGGCTGGAGGTGAAGCGTGTTGCCGTGCCCGCTGAGCTGCACATCACAGCTCTGCTGTCCCCATTCACTGGAGGTGCAGCATTGCACATTCTCCCCTCACCTGGATGCGCGCAGGTGGGGTTTGTTGGCATCTTAATGATACCGAACCCTTCTGCAGTTTTGAGGATCTCTTTGCAAACATCCATTGTTTGTTGCAGTAATGGGGAAACTGAGGCTCTTTATACGCCAACAGCCCCTAAAAGTTCCTCAACAAATTAGGAGGAGACAAAAACATTTGACCACACGTTTTCTGCTTCCAGCCTCATGTTGTAAAGAACCTGCACCTGCTCAAAAGGATTAAAAGCAGGTTCACGGCATATAGGGAATAAAGCTACTTTATATTTGTTCTCAAAATGAACTCAGAAGCCTCACAGCGTAGTTGGGAGTCTGTAGGGGGTGAGCAGAATAAAAGCAGAAGCCATCCCTCAAAAGCACCCGTGTAGGTTGGGCTGATACGAGACTGCGTTACCCGCTGGCGTGTGTAGCTACGCACGCAACGCCGCCGAAACGCAGCCTCGTGGAGGGGAGCGAACGTAACCCACTGCTCGACGGTGACATCTGAAGAGGTTTTTGTCTTGGTGCTGTGGGGTGAAAAGCTGTCTCTTAACAAGTATGCTGCGGAGGGTCTTTAGGATCTGAACAAAGCTCTAGTTTTTCAGGTTTGATCTAAAAGACCTCTGCGAAGATGTGGAGCAAACGGGATTTGTCTGCTGGTGGGGGATGAAAGGTCAACGCCAAGGGACGGCTCTTGCAAGGAGCCACAGAGTACGTTGCTTTTACATCCCATACTGTGCTGTAGGTACTGAAGCCACCGTGCTCTGCTTTACATCAAGGTGGTCTCAGGGTGAAGGTATGAGTTTATAGATTCCTCTGATGAGATGTACGCCTTGTAGGATAAATACATTGCTCCAAAGCCCCAGATCCGTCCACTATTTTTATGGGCTGGGAGTTCAGAACGAAATGAAGAGGTCAAACCACAGCTGCATTTTGGTTATAGAAGACAGGCAAGTTTTCTCTTTACTCAGTGTTTGTTAGTAAGCATTGCCTTCTAATGCTTGTTGCTTAAAATGTGCTCCTTGGGGTGTATTTTAGATCGGTGCTGAAAGTCACGTCACAGCTCAGCCATGTCCCAGCCATGGTTTCACCCACGGTTAGGATTCTTGCTTGCTGGTTATTGTGAATAATCAAAATGTCAAGCAGTCATTCTGCCTCGGTAATAAAAAATGATGCATTGCTACAGCAATGTTACTGATCGCTTTTTAAGCAGAGCGACAGCGTGGGTGGAAAAATGGTATGGAAAGCAGATCAAGGGCCATCAGCATCGGGGACAGGGCAAGGTGAGGAGAGGACTGACAGTGATTCCTGTGTCTGGGCGTACACTTGCAACAACCAAGCAACGATGTCTTAGTGCCTATCAAACACGTATTCCTGGCCCTTTCTGGATGCCAAGTAAACCATAGGTCACGCTTTAATTCCAGGTCAAATAGGGATAAGGGCACTTCCAACCACTTATCGCAGCTTGGTTGATAAGCCATAACTCAACGTTGGAGATCATCTCTCCATACCAAGCAGATGGAAGTGATTTTGCCCACATAGAGATGCTGCCTTGGTCTAAAGCGGACCGGTTGCATCATGTGCAAGGTACTTCCCAGTGCTCATGGGGAGGGGGGTGAATCCCCAGAACCTCCGCCAGCGACTGCTGCCACAGCTGCGTCTAGTGTTGCTTCCCCTGTAGCACTCGTGATTTGTATTTCGGGTGCGTCCACATTAACAGAACAAGCTGATGTGATTCACGCTTGAGCTACTCTTCTTGTGCCTGCCTTCAGAAAGAAGCATCTGCTCTCAGGGGGAGCTGCTCATGGGTCTTCTAGACAAATAAATGCTATATGCAGATTTGTGGCGCCGGTAATTGCTCTGTTTCATCTGCAGAAAGGGAAAAAACGTCTTTGCAAGAACAGTGTCTAGAGATAGAAAGGGAATAAACTTAGATTCTCACTGCTGTAAATTCACAGGCCAATGGATTGGTTTTTACCTCTGCAGATTTTCAACTAAGCTCAAAATCTACCCAGTTTCTATTTCTTAAGTAATGTAGCCCCCTTCCAGTGGTCTGTACTGTACGTTTTCCCATGTTTTGCCCAGGACTGGGCTGTCAATGCACATTTCATAGCCTTCATTTCACAGCAATGACTCCAAGTTACGCCGTTTTATTCCTTTTGAAACTCAACTTCTCCGAGAGGGTCACAAAACTCTGGGCTGCTCCTCCTTCAGATTTACCACTTTTGGAAAAATCACACCTGGCTGAGGTTTGGCAGTGGATGGAAATGCAGGCGTTTCTTGAAGCTTGCTCCTGCCCTCGCAAGAGATGAGAGGATAGAGACCATGAGGTGCGAGCATCAGCCCAACGGCTGCACCAGAAACCTTCCATCGGGCGGGCTCTTGCTACTCTTCGCAATGCATGAGTTACCTTGCGCCAGCTTCGTCGAGAGAATCATTACTTCTGTAGATGAGATTTACCTCTGACAAGAGGAAAAGTGAGGAAGAGGCTTTGCGGTGGTGCACCAACATCACTTCTGCTCAGCTGGGTCACAGCAGAAGGATGTTTTCATTCATGCCCTTGCTGGTGGGTGTTAATGAATCATAGGATCATAGAATCACAGGATGGTTTGGGTTGGGAGGGACCTTTAGAGGCCATCTCGTCCAACCCCTTGCCGTGAGCAGGGACATCTTCAACCAGACCAGGTTGCTCAGAGCCCCGTCCAGCCTGGCCTTGGATGTTTCCAGGGATGGGACATCGACCAGCACTCGGGGCAACCTGGGCCAGTGTCCCACCACCCTCACTGTGAAAAATTTTTTCCTTATTTCCAGTCTAAATCTCCCCTCCTTTAGTTTAAAACCATCACCCCTTGTCCTGTCACAACAGGCCTTGCTAAGGAGATTGCCCCCATCCTTCCTATAGTCCCCCTTTAAGTACTGAAAGGCTCCTTCCAGCCCCAAAAGCAAATAAAAACAGTTTTGAGGCCACGAGAAGGGGAACAGAAATGTGGGGTACTGTTCAAATTACGCAGTTGAAAAGGTTGCAATTAACACATTAAAATTTGCCTCCAAGGTTCAACCTCCCTGAAAAAAATCCACTGTGGTTCTGCTGCCACCGCTCATGGTTCCAGCTCAGTGAGAGGCATCTGAGCTGTAGGGTATAAGATACACATTTCTATAATTTATGAAGCTTTAAATCGGATTAGTTCTGGCTCTACGTCTTCTTGTCCAAATACTAGCCAATATTCCCCTCTGGAGACGTGAGACAAAATTGCACCTGGTCTGTCCCAAGATAGTTGCATTAAGTCAGAAGTTTGTGTTCTTCAGGTGATAGGTGAGCATTAAGTAAGCAACATTTTTAGCAGAAGATGGTAGCTAAATTATAATTCCTTTTTTTCGCAGTGTGTGTGGTGTTTGTGGTACCTCAGCGGCAACAAAATACTTCTTTTTATATTATACCTGCATGGGAAGGAGGTATTTCTTACCTCAATCTCATGGATGAGCAACTCCAACACAGAAATCAATTCTTTATAGTTCATATTTTTTAGCTACTGTTAAAAAAAAGAGGTTCTGGACTTGGGGCGCTAAAGCTCTCAGCTCTGTGGGGACATACTCAGAAGCCTTTACACTAAGCGAAAGAGCTGTATCAAGGAGTCGGGCTTTTTTCGCTTGGGGATTTCTGTTTGTACAGAGGAGGGGCTGACGTGAGGGGGAGAGTCGGTGGAGTCTGGCCGCTTGCCCGAAACAGCCCATCGACCTCAGCTTGGTGTTGGGGTCACCAGTGTGGCTGGTGCTGCCAGTAACTTGTGCTAAGCCAAAACCTTGATATTTTAGTGGAAAATACCCAAACCTTGGTGTGTTCTGTTAACAGTAGTAATTTTCCATTGTTGTTACCTGCCTGGATGTTTTCTATGCTATATAATATTTCAAAACAGCAGAAATTTAATGCTTTTTGTCTGATATTTGCTGGGGTTTTGTCTGGTTTTGCTAAGATTTTAGATGCACTCAGCGTAGCTAAATCTCCGTTGAGTGTCCCAGAGCTGTTTGCACTTTTTTATTATAATTATAACTTTAATCACATTTTGGGTCACCTAGAGAAGAGGTTAAACCTTTATTCCTGCTGTTGTCCCCTGCATACAGCTCCCTTTGGACGTACTTAGTACAGAAGCAGCTCGATTATCTTGCATATAGCCACGATATTTATCAGCAGTGTGCTCCTCAGTGAAAGATCAGACCTGGGGTAACTGATAATGTAGCCAAAATAATTCTTTGTGGTCAAGTTTTTAGGCAAAATAATGTGCTTTCTGTTACTTTTGTACCTATTTGATTGGCCTTCAAACGATCTCTCGTCTATGGCATGCAGTGAATTTTTAAATTTAGCTTTATTTATTGTATTCTGTACGTGTGTATTTGGTACGGGAGCATCAGTGGGTCTCACTTTGGCAGAGAAGAGAGGAGTCAGGGGGTGGACTAGACCGTGGGATGGATGAGAAGTAGGTTTTATTCCAACTAGTTCATTACATGAGCTGAATTTACTGAAGTAATTGCTCAAGAGCAGTGGTACCAGTTCGGTTGCGCATAGTTGTTGAAACCGCCTCTTTGCCTGGCAATGTTATGACAAGGGTGGAAAATTAGGAATCAGAGCTGTACCTTGTTGGTTATCAAAGAGCTCGGCAGGAGAACATAATTTTTAGCTGTCCCTTCTGTTGACCCTCTCCCAAAACACCCACTGCTGGGGTGGGCAGCCTGTCTGGATGGGGAATGACCAACCTGGGATCTTCCAGGTGCCTCTCCTAGTTTGAATGTGTCTTCAAACCTTCAAGATCCTATAGTCTTGGATATTGTCTCTCTGACTGCATGGAGTCTGAACACCCAGTTCGGGATTTGCCGTTCTGACAGTAACCAGTATCCAGTTCAAAGGATTTCTGATGTTTCATCGGTATTTCCCTACTTTGCGTAAGCTCACCAAAGGGCTCATTCCACGTACTTGGGTGTTTTATGACTAAGAGAGAAAGGAACAGTTTAGGATCATACAACAATGAAACAAGCTGAAATGTAAATTTGGGCTGAATGGCTGTAAAAATCTTCTTAAGCTTTCAGAATATTTTAATTTTTTGCTGGTAAATCATTGGTTTTTTGAGGAGGGATTTTCAGATAATATTACCATCATCGTTAAAAAAGGGGTAGTTGATGTTATGCACTTCCAATGACATGTCTTTGGTTCCTTTTAATGATATTTTAGAAGACATCTGATAACGAGAAGACAGAAGAAAGCCTCGGGAAGGTGCAAGTTGTAGATTTCTAAATAAATCCGTATAGCTTTTTTAGGCTTTATGTGTTTCATTACACACGTTCAGCCTAGGTAAGACAGTCCTCATAGCCAATTAAGTTGTGAGTTAGAATGAATTAAATTTTCTAAAATGGTTTGCCTTTTTTTTTTGTCTTTTTTAATCCAAATGACTGTCATTTACGAAAAGATACTTCATTTTACTGAAAGTGCTTTTCTGTCTAAGGGGAATGCTTAACTGCAGCCGCAAATCACCTCAAATGCTTTCATAGGAAGATAAAACAAGTTCAAAATCGTGCGTCATTTTGAAAATGCAGGTTCTGAATTCAGGATAAGATGCAGATTTCTATGGATGTTTTCCCGTCTGCTCTCTTCGAGAACTCTGTCCTGGCCAGACATCTCATAAAAGTGTCCTTCGGAGCAGTGACATCCCTTCGAGCCTTTTTAGAATTTCAGGCAATTACCAGGGCTATCTACGTTGACTATTACCCAAAATCTGGTGACACACCTCGCTCTTCATTTTTATTCGGAGGAAGCATTTTTGCATTTTACAGATGTGACGCATGCGGCGGTTATGTTAAATAAGTGTTATTGCTCAGCGTTAGGGGAATTTTCTATCCTGAATGTTCCACGTGGCTCATTCTCTCGCATTTAGAGAATACACCCCACGGCGTGTTAACCTTTATAGGTTTTCCTTCAGTTTTTGTGTGCCGGTGAGAGATGATTTTAAATGCGGTTGTTGATACTGTTTCAGAAACCCTACTAAATTACAACTGAATGGTTCTTTTTTGAGTAGAATAATCAGAGCAAATGGAAAGTGAATCGAAGCTGTTCCTCCAAGGCCTTCTTTATGGCCCTTTTTTACAGTGAGCTATATCTCAGATTTCACTCTTTGGAGAGTAAAAAGAAAATAGTAGGGTATAAAAGGGCTCAGTGGCACAGCCTTTCACCATCGCAGTGGGTTTTGATTGAGGTTTTTTTGGTCATTTGGATTTACGCATGTGCGGGTACGTCCAAAACCTATTTGAAGAACCACGTCCAGACCTTCTCTGATGCTCCGCTTTATTCAAATGCCAAAAAGTTTTCTCCCCTTTGATTTTTACACATTTCATATAAGTGTGTTGTTGACCAAAATGTGATATCTTATCGTGTACCCGGTTCGCACAGAGGCATAAACGTTGATCTCTGGGATAGCCACGGGTCAGATTGCTCTTTTGACAACTTAATAGTTACATGGATAGCTTCTATGAGTAAAATGGGAACGTTTTTGGAAAGTACTCTTAGAATATTTCTTTTAGATGCTGTTAAACATTTTTTTTCTTTATAAAGACTGAATAATGTTTGAATAAATTAACCAGCAGTATTTGAAATTTAAATAAATAAATAGCACAGTGTGTGACTGTGAATGTATGTGTGTGTGCGTCTGCCAAGCAGAAAACAGAGAATATCTGTTAGGTCTTTAATGCCACCCAGTACTTACCATTTCAAAAACTTCTTTTTCAGTTCTGTGTAATTTGGCTGGTCTTTCATTGCCAACTGGGGCTAGATTATTTTTTTTTTAGAAAAATGTGTCTAAAATACTTGTTCTTTCTGAGCATGAGAAGAAAAAATACATAGTACGTGTTGGCAAATTCTGGTGACCTTTTCTTTGGCTGGGAATTTGCATCTTCACATTTCTCAGTAAGAAAACTGTTGTGTAAAGGGTGCGCCTTTTGCCATTCCCCTGAAAATACACTGAAATTTGGCTTAGTTAGACACCTTTTAAGAAGTGTAGTGCTCATGCTTTCGTAAAAGGCTTTGAGTTTATAGCAGTTGAAGTTCCTGATGGGCACGATTCTGCCCGTAGCTAACCAGGACCAAGCTAAGGACAAGGACCTTGCAAAGGGTCTGGTCCCTGAGCCAAGGAACGCCTCCCCTCGCAACATTTTTTGGGCTCCCGTACTCGCTGGGCTCCAGCTGCCTGGAGTAAGATGCTTCCTGATGTAGGCGCCAAGAGGAGAGGAGAAGCGTAGGGTGAACAAGTGGGTTTGGGAACGAAGCAAAATAAGAGAACTGGTGACCAAATTCCTCCAAACAAGAGTCACATGAAGAAATGAGAAGGCAGGAGGAAGGAATCTTGGAAGCGGTGCAGGCAGCCCCGTGGGACTTCGTAGCAGAAGCGTCTTGGTTGGTGTCACACTGATTCACACAGATGACAATTGGCTGCTGGTGTGTGTTACTCCAGTGACGCGGCAGAGAGTTGCAAGGTCCCGACGCTGTGACATTTGCTGTCAAACGCTGGCCATCCTGTTCCTAAGACAAGACAAGGATCTGCTGATGAGAGCAATAGTGTGCCATTGTGTAGTTACAAATTATACTGCAATGTCGTGCATGGCGGGCCAAATTAAGGTGACAAAGGCGACTTCAATCTTTGCATTTCCAAACTTGTCATTGTTTGACTTTGCGTCCTTAATTCTCTTAAGAAATACATAAAATTAATGTCTTCCATAAGATTAATCTGTTCTTAATGGCATTCTGAGTCATCCCCTCAATGCAGAACATGTAGGGTGCATCACTGTTGCCAGAAGTAATCTGCTAGAAGGTTTCTTGGTGCAAACCTGCCGTACATCTATATCTGGAGCCTTGTGAGGCTTCCTTGGGCCGCTCGTGTGCTCAGTGGGGATTTCCTCTTGGTGGGATGAAGGTTTGTCATGGTTTTAGCTGGGATAGAGTTAATTTCCTTCACTGTAGCTGGTACAGTGCTGTGTTTTGGACTTAGTATGAGAATATCGATAACACACCGATGTTTTAGTTGCTGCTGAGCAGTGCTTACACTAGTCAAGGACTTTCCCAGCTTCCCATGCTCTGCCGGGGGCACAAGAAGCCAGGAGGGGAGGAGGCACATCCAAGAGAGCTGATCCAAACTAGGCAAAGGGATATTCCATATCATGTAGTGTCATGCCCAGTATGTTAACTGGGAGGAGTTGACATGGGGAAGCAATGATCTTGGCTTGGGGACTGGTGGCGTCGGTCAACGCATGGTGAGCCATTGCATTGCTTCTTGTTTGGGTTTTTTTTTTCCCTCCTCCCAAGGTTTCACACCTGTCTCTTTCTCTCTCATTATTTTCCTTTTCATTATATTATTATTACTGATTTATTTTAATTATTAAACGGTTCTTATCTCAACCCACTAGTTTTCTTACTTTGGCCCTTCCCATATTCTCCCCCATCCCACAGGGGTGGGGGCAAGGAGCGAGCGGCTGCGTGGTGTTTGGTTGCTGACTGGGGCTGAACCATGGCAAGGTTGGAGCTGCACAGTGGCTGCCTCGGGTGCTCCATTGGCAGAGCAGATGTGGGAGTTATCCTGACGAGTGAAGACATGGTGAGGTCATCCTTGAACCATAGCAGATCATAGCAAATCGGATGCCGGTCGTCCTTTTAGGCTGTGCTAAGGCGTACTTGTACCATTGGAATATCAAATTTCTGAACTCTTAGGGCTGTTCCCTACTCTAAGATATGCTCTGACATCCATACTACGTTCTTCTTTACCTTTTCTCTGTTTCTGTTTCCTTTGCTCGAGATCTTTTGATTAATGAAGACTTCAGAAATTGTCTATTTTTCATTACCATTATAATTTAATCAAGCTATCCTTGAACAGTCAAACCTAAGGTCTCTCATCCACATCCTCTAGTCCTCCATGCCATGCAGAGTTTCATTCTTAATAAGTTTTTCCTGATACCTCATTTAAATCTGCTTTCCTAAGCTCTTGACCACATGTTCTTTATCACAAGTGTTGCTGAGCCTCATAAAATCCCCTCTCGCAGAGTCATTGCTATCTACAGCTTTCCCGTAATCTGTGATTACTTTATGGTTTGTATCAAGTGAAATAGGGATACGTTTTTGATCCTTACCAGTATTAAGCAAAGCACTGTTGTCTTGTTTATGCCAAGAAATTAAAACCTATTAGAACATGTCAACCAGTTCTCTAATGAAGGTAAAGTTTGCCTTTAAGGCACGGGTCTTTAGGAGAGATCTGAAATGGTGATTAATGCCAGGTACTGGGAATCAAAAATTCTTGATTACACCTTTTTCTGTCACTGACCTTTCCTACGGCCTCGCACAAGCAATTTAGTCTCTGGTATAGGAAACGCTTAGAAACACCATCAAGCTATTGTGGGTAAGGAATTGCCACAGGTCAGCACATCTGAGCTCTAATAGTTTGCTGCTAGTTTGTATGTGGCCATTCTCCCTCTAAAAGTTGTCTTCCCTTTCCGTTGGTTTAGCCAATTTTAAGCATATGCTGGATTTTAAAAGAGCTTAAAAGTTGTTCCCTTCACTTCACTGGAAGTTGCTTATTTCAAGATTCAAGCTGCTCCTTTCCCATCTGAAAGAAGTACAGTGGTATTTGGCTGCACGGGGCAGGTATTAAAAGAATTAATTCACTTATTTTTGAGAGTTCTAAGTATCACGAGCGCAGTGTAAATAAGCTTATAAAGAAAGAGTGGAGAACATTGCAAATTTATTGGCAGACATGAAAAGATACAGCAAGTTAGTTTAATACGGTCCCATCAACCTTGACAACGTTCCCTTAAGGACATCAGTGGTTGTCGCTCCAAGCTGGTGACATTAGGTCTGTCATTTCAGAGATAAGCTCGGTGGTGGAATCTCTGCTCTCTTCCCAGATGACTCCGCTGTTTCCCCGTTTGATAAAGCCGATTCACATTATCGATCTGTGAAAGCCAGGGAATAAAACTGCCATCCTTTGCACTTCTCTCCGTGCAGCATCTCTCTTTGGAGGAGAGGCAACCTTCAAACTTAACTGCAAATGGGTTCCCCTGCGGAAGCAGTAGCTGTATCGGCCCAAATGTGTCAGTCTAGACTGATGGAGCCAACAGCGCAGAGGCTTTAGGGAGCAAATTGTTCAGATTTGAAAGAAATCATGCTACTAAAATTGACAGGAGCTCCTCAGTCAGTCCTCTGAAGAGAAGCTGCCTCCCCTGGAGTGCTGAAAGTGGAGGTAGGAAATTACGGACAATTAAGCAGACCTCATTGAAGTGTTTGGGGGAGTGGTTGGTGGTAAGGCTTCTCTAAAAAATGCTAACTGCGCTGCAACTGTTAGAGATGTCTCATGCAAAAAAGGTCTTTTGTGAAGAAGAGGTGCCTTTCAGGGCACCTTTCAGGGCAGGGGGTGTTGCTTTGTATATTGGGAGATCCAAGGTCAAACACTTGCTTCTGCTGCTGCTGTGTAAAACAAAGATAAAAACAATCCCAGCCTGCCCAGGGGTGAGATTAAAATATAAAAGGTTGCAAGGCAGTCTCCATGCATCGATGAAGAGGGCTGTGTAAACACCGTACACGTTTCTCCTTCTCGGACAGAATGTCTCAATCCATTATGACTCCTGATACTCAATTCCTAATTATTTTGATACATACCATTTTGAAAGGAAGAGTAATTTCTAGAAGAAACTCCTGTGCGTTAAACAGATGGCATCACTGAGATAAAGATATTTTGCAGGAAGAGATGGCAAACATTTTGTGTTAAAATATTCCCAGAATCGGCATGCTGTTCTGCGTACGCAGGAATGGGATTCTAGGATAAAACAATTAACGCATAATAAAAATATAGCATAATACAGGCATACATAATGCAGTACGATATCAGCACAATACATATGCATTGCTTTTTCAGCAATATGTCTAGACTTTAAGCTGGAATATCTTGTTGTTCAATTCAGAGATGGGGAACCCACCTCTGGGAATCGAGTGACCAACCTCAGAAGGAAGTTTGCCTTTTCAAAGGGATTTCTGGCATACTGTATTTTTTTTAGGTGGGGTGTGTGTGTTATTTTTAAAAAGACATCTTTCCAGTGCATCTCAAATAGAGCAGTCAGTGATTTTTGGACTGATAAACACAAATCATGCCCAGGTTGTGGTTTTTCACCGATTCCCCGTTTTGCTTGTTCTTCTACAGCCGTTGAGTCTTCGTCTCACCAGCTGTTGGCATTTTTGAAGGCTACCTTGTAGGCCTTTTTTCCTACTCTTCGCGCCTCATCTCATCACAGTCTAGTCATTCCCCACCGCTGACGCTTGGCTCTGAGACGTAGGAATGGCAAAGGCAACGCTAAGACATTCAGAGTAACTACATGGTTTAACTTAATTGCGTTCGTCCCTTTCTGTTTTCCAGATTTATCCAGGAGATAGAGCACGCCATGGAGCTTGGCCCAAGCAAGCAGTGTCCGCTCCGCGAGTTCCTCACCATGTACATCAAGAACATCTTCCTCAATCAGGTCCTGGCTGAGATCAATAAAGAGATTGAAGGTGTCACAAAGGCATCTGATCCCCTGAAAATTCTGGCTAATGCAGATACCATGAAGATCCTTGGTGTGCAGCGGCCTCTTCTGCAGGTAGGAGCTGAGTGAACGGCCAAGTGCATCCTTTACTGTCCCTGTTGAGCCATGACCTGGCTATATTTCCAATGAGGAAAGACATGGACCTGCTCGAGCGGGTCCAGAGGAGGCCACAAAGATGATCAGAGGGATGGAACATCTCTCCTATGAGGACAGACTGAAAGACTTGGGGTTGTTCAGCCTGGAGAAGAGAAGGCTCCAGGGAGACCTTATAGCAGCTTAAAGGGGGGCTATAGGAAAGAGAGGGACAACTCTGTATCAGGGACTGTAGTGACAGGACAAAGGGTAACGGTTTTAAATGGAAAGACAGTGGATTTAGATTTGATTTTAGGAATAAATCCTTCACTGTGAGTGTGGTGAGGCCCTGGCCCAGGTTGCCCAGAGAAGCTGTGGATGCCCCATCCCTGGAAGTGCTCAAGGCCAGGTTGGACAGGGCTTTGAGCAACCTGGTCTAGTGGAAGGTTTCCCTGCCCATGGCAGGGGGTTGGACTAGATGATCACATCCAGGCCAAACCACTGTGTGATTATATGACCCACAAAGTTTGTCTAAATATTGAGTCTGTAACTGCGATCTCTTCCAGTGTCATTGCTAGTCTAGTATTTCCTCATTCAGTCTCTGTATGCTGGTAGAGCACCTAAAGTATGTTTTACTCGAGCGAGAGGGTGTGTTTCTCTTGCTAAATATGTCAAGCTAACAGCAACCTTTGCATCTTGTCAGGCATGTGTTGGTCATAAAGCACCTCGTAGCCATCGCAACAAATTGTTACCAGCTTAGCTAAACTTGGCCAAGGAGGCCAGCGGTGCCCTGGGGTGCATGAAAAGGCGTGTGGCCAGCAGGGCGAGGGAGGTTCTCCTCCCGCTCTGCTCTGCCCCAGTGAGGCCACAGCTGCAGGGCTGTGTCCAGTTCTGGGCCCCCCAGGTCAAGAAGGGCAGGGAGCTGCTGGAGCAAGGCCAGCGCAGAGCTGCCAAGGGGATCAGGGGCTGGAGCATCTCCCTTGTGAGGAAAGGCTGAGAGACCTGGGCTTGTTCAGCCTGGAGAAGAGAAGGCTGAGGGGGATCTCATCAGTGCCTATAAATATCTGAAGGGCGGGTGTCAGGAGGATGGGCCGGGCTCTTTTCAGCGGTGCCCAACGCCAGGCCAAGGGGCCACGGGCACAAGCTGGAACACGGGAAGTTCCCCCTGAACATGAGGCCAAACCCCTTTGCTGTGCGGGTGCCAGAGCAGGGGCACAGGCTGCCCAGAGAGGCTGTGGGGTCCCTTCCCTGGAGACATTCACCCCCCGCCTGGACGCGGCCCTGTGCCCCTGCTCTGGGGGTGCCTGCTCCAGCAGGGGGTGGGACGGGGTGAGCTCCAGAGGTCCCTGCCAGCCCCCACCAGCCTGGGATTCTGTGAAACCCCTACCATAGAAGTTTATTTTCAAGATTTTCAGTAATGTGTACCTCCCCCAAAAGTTCTGGGGACGCTTGCAAATCACAGAGCCATGTCATCAGACTAAATACACATGCCAAACTACCAGGAGGAGGAAAGATGAGGTCTGCCGCATCCCAAGTGCAGCGTGTTTGTGATTGATGAGATGCTGTTGCAGCAAGGCAGCTGTATTGCTTCCTCAGCCAGATAAGAGAGATTTGAAAGATTTGGCTTTGAAGATAGAGTATTTCTATGACAAGTCTCTTTTCAAACAGCTTTTTTGAGCTCTAATATGGAGTAGTGATAATAGCAACAAGCACGGTTCTCATCCCAACTACATGGGTAGCAGGACAGTGTGGAAGCCCCCCAAAAAATTCTGAATTACATGTGTTGCCTGGGCCTGAAAGGAGTGAACTGACTGTCAGCTCTGACTTTTGCTGTGATTTGGGTCAAGCTCTTTTAATCCTTTTAAATTATTCCTTCTTATCTGTAAAATCATCTGTTCAGGGATGAATAATATTGGAGTGTTCTTAGGAAGCAGCATGCATCTCCCAGGGTTTATACGGCCACTTTCTATATTAGTTTATATCTGTAAAATACGTGTATATTATGATGATGTACAACAATAGTAAGAACTATTATTGTTGTTATTATTTGGGGGAAGTCGTTAGGATTTTTGCACGCATTAACGGTCATTAACACTGTGTCTGTCTGGGTGCCATGGGTGTGGGATGTTTCTTACAGAGGGAAAGCAAAATTAGGTTCCAGCAGAGAGTTTTCAGAAGCCTTTGGAGGGAACCGGCATCCTCAGAAGGAGGGGAAAAGTTTCTTAACATGGTTTAGAAAATCTCCATGATGTTTTGGAGCAGCACAGCATCCCTGAACTATTTCATCCCCAAGGTACAGCTTTAGCAACCTTCTCAGAAACCCAGTTATCAAAACCGAGAAGTGAAGGAATACGACCCGTTGTAAATAATTACCAACGTAAACATTGTTTCAGCCGCAGTGTTGGGAGCATGCACCACGTAAGATGAGAGCAGGGCATTGGCCCGAGAGCGGGTTACATCTGGATATCTCATGTTAAGTCCTCTCGTGAGCTGAAGGTGGATTTGATGGCGTTTGTCTTTTTTTTTTTCCCTTGGGGCTGCGGTGCCGATCAGGTGTAATGTGTAGTGAATAGTAAAAACAGTAAAAATGCAGCAGGAATGGTCATGAAATAAGAGCAGAGTATTGAAAACAACTTCAACGAGAGCAGAAGAGGTTTTGTAGGATCAAGAACTCGAATGCATTGGCTGAGCGGGGCTGGCAGGAGCACAGCAGAGAGGGGCTGCGCTGGGGAAGAAATTACAAAGTACGCCCTCATTTTGCAGTTACGCCGGTGATGCCTCACCATTGCAAGCGCCTGGGGAGAAAAGCAGCATGCCAAATCTGTGATACACATAGAAGTCTTCCAAGACTTGATTTTCAGGACAGGGCAGAAAAAAAATAAGTTTAAGGGCAGGTTTGGTTTCCACAACAGAAAAAGTATCTGAAAATTGAACCTGTGAATCACAGAATCATAGAATCATTAAGGTTGGAAAATACCCTTAAGATCATCGAGTCCAACCGCTAACCTATCACTGCCAAGCCCAACACTAAACCATATCCTCAAGCACCACATCTACCCTTCCTTTAAATACATCCAGGGACGGTGACTCCCCCACCTCTCTGGGCAGCCTGTGCCAGGGCCTGACCGCTCTGGCAGGGAAGGCATTTTCCCTCATCTCCAACCTAAACCTCCCCTGACGCAGCTTGAGGCCGTTCCCTCTTGTCCCATCACTGGTGACTTGGGAGCAGAGACCAACCCCCCCCTCACTCCAGCCCCTCTCAGGCAGCTGCAGAGAGCGAGAAGGGCTCCCCTCAGCCCCCCCTTCTCCAGGCTAAACCCCCCCAGCCCCCTCAGCCGCCCCCCAGCACACTTGTGCTCCAGACCCTGCCCCAGCCCCGCTGCCCTTCTCTGGACACGCTCCAGCCCCTCCAGGCCCTTCTTGTCCCGAGGGGCCCAAACCTGAGCCCAGCATTCGAGGTGGGGCCTCCCCAGGGCCGAGCACAGGGGCCCCATCCCTGCCCGGCTCCTGCTGGCCACACCAGTGCTGACACAAGCCCGGGGGCTGGTGGCCTCCTTGGCCACCCGGGCACTGCTGGCTCATGCTCAGTGAGTTACAATAGAAAGCGAAATTCTACTTACTCACGGTCTGAGGAGCCTGGTGAAGATGTTATTTGAAGTTCGTTTTGAGAGATCAGGAAATAAATAGGTGTATTCCATGTTGCAGTATGTATTGTTTGCCTTTCTTTTGTTTTCTCCTATGAGAATTAAACTGAGTGAGAAGCCAAACTTGGCCTGCGCAGGCGTCTGACCTTACTGAGAGCAGAAAAATACTTCATCGTAATATTAACACGCAAGCTTTGGAGCAGGACCGTGAAGGCTCTTAACCTTACAAATTTGTTTTGGATTCTTAATGCGATAATGTATTTTTGTGGATTTTGCCTTCATTTGTAGCCATGAAAATGTGTTCCATAATATCAATGTATTTTCTTAAAGTTCATTTGGGGTTGAAGAGTCAGAATGGCTTGGAATTTTCTCATCCAGTTCCTATAATTTGTTTCTCATAATGGATGGAAATCATTTTGAACTGGAATTATTCTTGGTCATAATGTACATGGTCAGAATGTCTGCCTGTTCCCGACATTATAGACGGGTAATTTTGTGAAAGAGAAGAAAAATTGCTGCCTCTTTGAACTAAGTCATCCAAATAGCTCCCTAAAATAATTTTATTGATTTTTACATTAGAAGAAAAAAAAGGCTATTTCTACATTGACAGTGCTGAAGCCTGAAATTTTTGCCCTCATCACCTCATAGGGACGATGAAAATACAGCATGTCGCGTGAATGAGCCTTGCACCTCTCTCCCAGCGCTGTGTGATTTTCCCTGCCTTGTGTCATTCATGGATGGGTTCGGGGTTCAACCATCCCACTCCTTTCTACCCTGAAGATCTTTCTGAAGCTTCTGCGGCAGAAGCTGGCGCTGTGATTTGAACACGACTCAAGAATTTATCAGTTCCTGCTGCACAGGCTGATAATAGCTGCGTTTTGATAAGTATCAGCACATGTTTGAACTGAATTAGCTTATAGATAAGAGGTTTTCTAGCATCCCATGCCATCAGGTCCTCACAGATGAATCATCCATTTTTGTAAAGATTATGCTTTAAAAAAGAAATTGTAGCTGTCCTTTGTAAATATTACGTTTGAGTGGGAGGATGGTCGTTTGCCATTCTTCCATCCTTAAATCTCAACTATTGTAAATCCCTTTCCTTTTCAGAGTGGCTGAATAACCATGAAACTAATTTGTCTCAGAATTATTCTGCGTTAAACTTCATGCTGTAATTGTTTAAATCAATACTAAATTAGGCTACAAGCAGCTCGACAGCTTCTTATTGCCTGTTCTTGTTCAGTTCATGTCGAGGTGATAAATCTTTCCAGCTAGGTGGTCACTACTAATAGTGGCCTTAAAAATGTGTTGCCTTGTCTCCATCCAGCAAGAAACAAGTGCGAGTTGCTTTGATCTTCCCACTCGTAGCAGCAGAGCGGGAGTTTTCATCAAGAGCATCAGTGTGACAGTTGTTTCTTATAGCTGTATTCTGTAGATGATGGGCCTGGTAGTTTTCTGGCCAAGCTCCAGTGTCTGAAAATCCAGTGGAAGAACCCCTTCAAAAGTCAGAGTGTGTTTGCAGGATAATGATTTGCTAGAGCTAAATACCCCATCACCCGCAGCGCTTAACCCGTGCCTGAAGTCACTCGCTTGTGACTTCCCGAGGAGACATCACTGGTAGCTTTGGCATGTTTTCTTCCCGACAAATTACTGGTTATTAAGAAGAATGGTCACAGTGAGTGGCGTTGAAATGGCTTACCAGCAGTGATGGGTGCATGCTTTGATAGTGAGTGGATCTTATTATTTATTAGAGTAAACAAATTAGTTGTTTTTTCCAGGCTGGCTTCCAACGATGAAAATCCATTAAGGAACAGGCACGGCTGATCAATTGAGTGTTTCCCATTCAAGGACAAGGGTGACTTTTGAGGCAGCACCTGTGGTTCTGGTCTTCATATTTCAATTTTTTTGCAGTGACATGGTGTCTGAAACAGTATGAAGTGCTTTGCAGATGTTTTCATCGCTTGTGTGATGCATCTGTTTCCATTGCACAGCCGAAACGTCAAGAGGTTAAGACCCACCAACTGAGTCTGTGGTTCAGCTTCCAGCTGAATCCTCTTTGTCAGTTTGCAATGAGAGACAAAATTATCTCTCCGTGAGAGTCTGACTCTCCCTATCGCTTTCAATATTTCTTTAGATAATTTTTCCTCTGGGGGGATCATTTAGCGTGGTTACTGCCTTTTATGGAAGCTTTTACAAGGTTCCCGTGTAAGTCATCTGCAGATGTGTAAGTTCTCCGCTGAGGCTGATTGTGGAGCTGTAAGTTATAGAAAAGCAATTGCTAGCTTTAGGCAAACTGTTATGGCGGTGCTTCAATTTATGTTAAAAATCAAGTTTAACATGCACGTTCAGTAAAGCCTAGGTAGGAGACGGCTTCAGGTTGCGTATGGACATATTGAAGCAGTACACCTTGCAGGCAGAATTAGTTTCTTCCCCTAAGGATCTGGCAAAGCAAAGTCAGGCTTCATAAACCATCCCACAGATGTGACTCACATTTGACCTGAAGGAAACAGTCACACATTTGAGGTCTCTGTAGCCTAGTAATCCCTGCAGCGTTGGGTATCTCTTCCACAGGTAGGTGCAATCTTGCGTTGGAGTCAGCCAGAATCCCTATAACCCTCGTTTGTTCAGGGCTAAATCCAAAGCTGTATTCCCCATCTCTCGTGACCTGAGGCTCAACACCAAGCTGGTCTTGGCCATGTGGTTTCTATCTAGAACATGTAAGAACCTCTCTCCTATTTAAACAAACTTTTTGAGAGCTGGTAGTATCACAGCTGCTCTACCTGGAACATGCTCTATTAGAAATTAACACTACAGAGAAAAGTAAAAGCCTAAGTCTTGACTGAAAGCAGTGAGAATTGGGTGCAAATGTCTTTGATCATGTTCCCACCTGAGACCACCAACTTGTTTTGTTCACCTCAACAAGTATGTGTCTTATGACAGCAATGTTTGGCCCATTCCAACCCAAATTGGATTTGAACTTCATAAGTGATGGGTTACTGTTATTTCCAGCTTTTTAATAACCTTTTTTTTTAGTATTTACATACCCAGTATCACAGGATTGTCATGATGTTAGTTGGAAGAGACCTCTGGAAGTCGGTCTCATCTGCCTAAACCTCTGGCCCAGAACCAAAGTCCAGTGAACACCAGATCAGGTCAGTTGTGGCTTTGTCTCGGTGAGTCTTGAAAAATTCCAGAGGTGGAGATCCCCTGGGCAATAGTTCTGCATTATTCTCCTACTGGAGAGCTTTGTCCTATCCTAGAATTTTTGGCTGCTGTCCCTTATTATGTCACATGTATGATTTATAGAATAGACCAGGAGTCTTCACTTAAATCACATATTATTTTTACTTCTAGAAATGTGAAGCCTACACACAGCGCAGCTCTTGCATCTGCCTAAGGCCCATTAGGTGTGAAGCAGAATAACTAGCCCAAGGACCACTTTCACAGCCTTCACACTTCTACCTGAGGTTGTATCTTGTTATGGCTGATCTCCAGTTTAAATTATTATGGTGTAATTAAAATATACCTCCATGGGGTCAGTCTATCCACAGTGGTTGTGACAGTGCTAGAGGTGAAAGTGTGTATGGAGGGTATGTATCATACCTATGTGTCTAATCAAAAGATGTTATGGGCAAAGCAGACCAGTTAATAAAAAGAGATCACCCAGTCTTGTATCTCTTAGCATACATTGTGCTTTTGATTGGTAATTCTTAAATGTTTTTTCAATGATTTAATTTAATTGGTAAAACTTACTGTTCGAAGACTGCCTTTCTAACAAGGCTTTATCTCTGGATCTGTGTCTTTGTAGTGCATCAGCCAACATTGTTCCTAGGGTCCAAGAGCTATTATTTCATGGTCAATTCACGTCATTCGCTTTGTTTGCTCAGGGTTGCGTCTACTGGGTTATTTTAGAAGATGACCTGAGCTGGGAAAGCTCTATTTCGTAGAATCATAGAATCATAAAGGTTGGAAATGACCTCTAGGATCATCAAGTCCAACCACCAACCCAACACCCCCAGGCCTCCTAAACCATGGCCCCAAGTGCCACGTCTATGTGTTGTTTGAACCCGCCCAGGGACGGTGACTCCCCCACCTCTCTGGGCAGCCTGTGTCAGGGCCTGACCCCTCTGGCAGGGAAGGCATTTTCCCTAATCTCCAACCTAAACCTCCCGATGCAGCTTGAGACCGTTTCCTCTTGTCCTGTATTTCCAACCTTAATCTCTGCATTTGAACAAAAGTGATGACCAACGCTCTGAATGCCCTTGGGAACCAGGAGCTTCAGGTTGGAAAAGCTCAACCTCCTGAGCTACTGGTGCTGAGAAACCTGGCTGTAATGGGGTCAAACCTTGTGTTTTCAGGGTGGGTTGGAGGGTGTGGACTGGCTGCTGTCTCTTTTGATCTTTCTGCAGCAAGAATTTTTGGTAGACAAGCTGGAGAGGAGTAATGGTTTCTGACACATCTGCTGACAGGGACTGAATTGCATTAGCACTCTGTCAATCCCATCCTCTAAGAGCTGCCTTTTTTGAGACCTGTTTGACTTTACTGGCTATCAAAGGCATCCTCAGTTTTTGGCCTGCAAGGGGAGAGCAGCAGGCAGTCACGGGAGAGGCGGATAGCGAATCCGCGGGGATCAGCTGCTCTAAGGGAGCAGAAGGGGCATTAAGCCCCCAGGGTCACGCTGGGAGCTTGAAAGAGTGTGAAGAGAAGTCAGCTTTGCTTCTGTGCATTTTCTGCCTCTCTCTGTTTTTTCTGGTCATTAGTCCCACAAGTGGGACTCAAGCCAAAGGGGAAAGAGAAACATACTCCAATTCCCGCACGCTGGAGATGGCCTGGCAAACAAAAAAAAGAAAAAGAAAAGAGAAATAAAAACTAGCTGTCACTGTCTTCTTGGCCTTGAAGATTGACATCTCACTAGCAGGTCCTGTCTGTGTCATTGCAGTTCCCTGTACAGCTCCTGGATTAATCCTGTCTCCATGGATGCACTATCTCTTGAGCTGGTAGGGCTTCTATCCCTTTTCTTTTGCTCCTGAATCAATATGGGGGTTTAGGGTGATGGGAGAAACTACATGCATAGTCTGCTTCTTTCCCACTCTTTTTGATAGGATTTTATTTTAAAATCCCACAGTCATCATGCATGCAACAATTTCTGGCTTGGCCAGAAGTCGACGGGAGCGTGCAACAGTTGACGTAGGGAGGCTGTGGGAGATGCACCGGCGTGGTGCCGGGAACGCCTCCGGGGTGCTGAGCCCATCGGCTCCCACTGATGTTGGTGAGATGTGGAGGAGCATCCATACCTTGCAGGATTAACCCTTTTAAGGGACTCTCGCTGTCGTGGCATTTACAGTGTTCATCCTCAGCCTGGTCCGTGCAACTGTTTTTCAGAGGCAGTTCATCGAGTAGTAACTAGACTGGTAAAACACTGAAAATTCCCTGTAAGTTATTTTATTTTTAAATTTTTCTTCTTGCATTCTTCTTTTTTTCAGAAGTTGGGAGTAAACCGCATGCACCTGCCCCAGCCTCGGTCACAGGCCTCGATTGATTATTTTAATTACCAAAACAGCCCAGACAGTCTCCCTCAGTGGTAATATTGTGCTTATAAATTCTCATTTTGCCTCACTTGGCTGAGCCCACATGGCTGGTGTCAGAAACAGCCCCTCTTATCTTTCTGACCAGAGGAGAAGCCATTTAGCTTGGCCACCCTCCTGTTTGTTTAATGCTTAAGCTGCACATTTCTCATTTGCAACCTCATTAAGTGTACAGCATCCGGGGCAGGGGAGCACGTCCCTGGGATGCGGAGGCAGGGCTGGCCGTGTCGTTGACCCAGGCGTGCTTCTGAAAAGTAAGTGTGAAGTCTCAGATACAGCTACCAGAGAAGCGATGCTTCCCCCAGCTTTCCCTCTTTCCCTCCAGCTGCCAATTTTAAGCCGTGTTTTGACTTCGCTAGGGTTGTTTCTGTGGTGGATGGCCAGCTCTGCGGTGTCCAGGAGGCTCTTAGCATCCACTTGTGAGCACCTGCAAAGGCAAAGTCTGATGAACTGCACTTGAAGGAGATCCGTATGGCTCCATCACCAACAGCCCTCCCGGAGTTGCCTTCATAAGTATCTTTTCACTAGGAAAGTTTAATTACTTGCTTTTTTGAAACAGAGCAGTGGTAGTTTGGGGCCTTGTTTGGGCTTTTTTTGGCTCTCGGTGCGCCCATTAGCTGAAGGTTGTGTCTGTCACAACAGCGCAGGTATTTTTTCCCTTCCCTCTGCTTGGTTCGCTTCGTGACTCCCAAATCCAGCCTGTACCACAGCCCCATGCAACGCAATTCATAGATGGCTTCAAGAGAAGAAACTTGCCTGTGTTCTTGCCAGGCTCACTGAAAACCACATTCATTTTTTCTCCCCTTGCATTTGAAGCCTGAGCCCGTTTCATTTAGGAAGAATAACTCTTAATTTCTAGTTTTTGAAATGTTTTCCTAATCAGAAGTGCTGTATGAGAAGAGCCATCGCATTTTAAATAATTGATGGCTACTTTATTGAGTTGTCAGCACTAATTCATCCTCCTTTTAAAGTGCTCAGATGTTCAAAGGAGTAATCCTTTTACAACGTACTCATTTTTTTGAAGAAAAGTTCATTTTTATAATTACTTTTTTTTTTTACAGTGCGGAGAGTAATTGTAGCTATGCGGCGAGGGGGAGGGATGAAGTACCTTCCAGCTCACGCAGGCTCTAAAATGCCTTTATTACTACTTTTGCTGTTAATTTCTCTGCCTCCCTCCTTTTGCAGAGGTTTAATTATACCTGTTTTAAAAGTGCATTTTGAAATATGACACCTAGTTCTCATAGAGAACAAAAGAGAGATTAATCTATTGTTAAAAGGAAAGGTAAAGAAGCTCGATATTATTTTTTGTCAGGGGCTGCCCCTCCCTGACAGGCAGCATTCAGTGGGAGGATTGCAGAGAAGTAGCTGAGGTTTTGAAGGAAGGGACTTGTCAACAGGAGAATTAAAAAATGAAAAACAGATGCAGAGATGCTGCAAGATCCTTCTTGCACGGTGAGTTTCCCCTCCTCCCCTCTGCTGGCAGAGAGGAAGGTTCTTGCTAGAGTGTGTAAACTTTGCTAGCAGTTTAAAGGTTAATAGCACTCTAAATTACATCTGAAAGACTTGAGAGAAGGCAGTAAATTAAGTTTCCTCTCTTGTTACTAATCTGTAAATAAACCCTTTCCATTTCAAAAAAAAACCTAGTAGTTTCCTCACTCACACAAAGCTGTCAGAATGGTAATGGTTTTTTGCAAATGATCTGATTTTGTGCTGTGATCTTTGCTTCCGTGAACTTCACCGTACAGAAGAGAAAAGCTTTTCCCTTGCACCACCCGTGCAGCAGCACCGTGAAGCTCTCGGGTGGTACCAGGTTCCGCAGCCCCAGTTCTGGTCATTATGGGCCTGGTCCAGGACTCACTAAGGAATTTAAACCATTGGGATAGGCTGTTTAATTAAAATATTCGGGGACCTTGTGTCTCTGTAAACTGCTACATGGACTGAAAATAGAGTAAAATGATACAGCTCTACAGGAGAGCCTTGCCCCGGGCTGTGTTCTATTTTAATTAATTAGGTGCTGATTATAGCTGCTGGAAAAGGTAAAGGGAAGAGAGAATGGAAAAGCATTGAATTTGTGAAGATGGTATCCTAGATTCCCATCTCAGCTGACCTTGAAGTCAGTGGAGTTACACTGGATTTCTTCCAGCGCAAGTGAGATGAGATCTATCCCATTAGCTCTAAATAATGTCTGTAGTCTGTCATTTTAAACATTAAAGGACAGGAAAAGATACGGTCATTCAGCTGCATCCAACTCCTGTTTGCATGAATAGCATCAGCCTCCATAACCTCTTGAGTTGCATACAGTTAAAACAGGCTTGAAAATGAAGGAAACCAAACGTTCAAGCCTCCAAGGGAGCTCCAAGGCACTTGCAGCAAAAGGCACGGAGATTTCTCTGCTTAATTTTATTTTTTCTCACTTAAGGGTCGTGTCAGAGACTGTATTAAGGGCGGGTTGGTGACAGGTTGAAATTTGGTATTAACGTGGCATTTCACGTTGAATTCCTGCTCTGTTGTTTTCCATGGCCACAAAATGAAAAATATTATTAATCACCGTTTTAGTTAGACACTTCAAAATAGTGAAGATGAACCATTTGCATGGAAGTATTGACTGCAAAAGTGTACACGAGCTGGTGCGTTAGAGCTCTCACCCAAGTGCCAGTCAAACCACTGATCTGAAAATAAAACTATGTGCTTTGGGTCTTCCTAGAGTTGCTTGAAGAACTGTTTCCTGTCCTCTAACTAGAAAAACTTTAGCTTTGCTGTTTGCGTTGCCACTGATACAATAGAGCAGTCTGCAAACCGTCAGGGAATGGCATTGGGTCCCACTGGGTGATGTAGGAAAATGGTGCTGCGGTGTAATACCTGCACTTGCAGACTTAAAAGGAGGTAAGTTTGGAACAACTATTTGGAGAAGTCCATTCTCAGATTGGTACAGGTGATCTCATTGCCTCTCAAAACAAAGCTGCATCTGAAAGGTGGCTCTTCTGTCTTGCTTCTCCATTTAAAGCCCTTTTTCTTGTTCCCAGGTTGGAGGTAGCAGCCAACACTGACCACACCTCAAGGCAGAGACCGTAGTTTGAGCTGTTAAAAAAAAAAAAAAAAAAACAAAAAAGAAGAAGAGAGAAAAAGAGGGAAGAGGTTAAGATTAAGCACCCGATGCTCTGAAAATAAAAGCCTGCTGTTAGATCAGGAAGGAGTATCCATGACAAATAGACTCAGGCAAGCAGGATCTACCTGCTCTTGAGTGTAAACCAGCAAATAGCTGGAGGGTGTCAGGGCTTACTTGGTCTTTTAGGTTCTTAAAAATAATATGGCGACACTTGCATGGTTTGTCAAGCCAAGAAAATCTTGTTTAATTGAAATGAGTTGCCTGTGTGTGTATAAATAGGACGAGACGAAATGGCCTCAAGCTGCGTCAGGGGAGGTTTAGGTTGGAGATTAGGAAAAACTTCTTCACCGAAAGGGTTGTCAGGCCTTGGCACAGGCTGCCCAGGGGGGTGGGGGAGTCTCCATCCCTGGAGGTATTTAAAAGAAGGGCAGACGTGGCACTTGAGGATATGGTTTAGTGGTGGGCTTGGCAGTGATAGGTTAGCGGTTGGACTCAATGATCTTAAGGGTCTTTTCCAATCTTAACGATTCTATAATTCTATGATTCTATATGCATATTGAAGTTTCTGTGTCGCAGCCTCAAACCGGTAATATGGGATGAGCATCTCTTAATTGCATTTGACGTTGCATTTCACAGCTGGGCCGAAGATCGCCCAGAAAAGCTGCTTTCCATCAAGTCAAGTTTCAGGTGAGGGGGAACAAGTCCTCCTGCTAAATTTTACCTTAATAATTCACCAGGACCATAGCATTGGAGATATAAAGAGCTGGTTGAAGTTTTGAAAAGGAGAGAAAGACTTTTCAAATCGAAATGTTGATTTGACAGTGAGCTAATGCAAAGAGTTTAACCCAGGCGTTGATATGCTCAGGCAGGTATGTTTGGGTGTCTGAAGAGCTGTGAGCTTCACAAATAAACTCCATTTTTTATATAATGGGAATAAGAGCTCTTGAACATTAAACAATGCAGCCTTGAAGAGAAGAAGGAATTTAACAGCACCTTCACTTTTGTTTTGCTGAACATCACTCTTAGCCTGACATGTTTTTATAACCATTCAAAAAAAAAAAAACCCACAGAAAAGAAAGAAAGATTATGGAGTGGTTCATCTTGAGTGTGCTCACCAGGCAAGTGCTCGACAGCCGGGGGATCAGGCCCAGCCAGCACGGCTTCATGACAGGCAGGCCCTGCCTGACCAACCTGGCCTCCTTCTGTGACGGGGTGACCCGCCTGGTGGGTGAGGGAAAGGCTGTGGATGTGTCTGCCTGGGCTTGAGCAAAGCCTTTGACACCGTCTCCCCCAGCACCCTCCTAGAGAAGCTGGCGGCTCATGGCTGGGCCGGGTGGCCCCTTCGCTGGGTAAAACCTGGCTGGTGGCCGAGCCCAGAGAGTTGGGGTGATCGGAGCTAAACCCAGTTGGCAGCCGGGCACGAGCGGGGCTCCCCAGGGCTCAGTGTTGGGGCCAGCCTTGTTTAATGTCTTTATCCATGATCTGGGTGAGGGGACCGAGTGCGCCCTCGGTGAGTTTGCAGGTAACACCAAGCTGGGCGGGAGTGTCGATCTGCTGGAGGGCAGGAAGGCTCTGCAGAGGGACCTGGGCAGGCTGGATCCATGGGCCGAGGCCAGTTGTGTGAGGTTTAACAAGGCCCAGTGCCGGGTCCTGCCCTTGGGTCACACCAACCCCAGGCAGCGCCCCAGGCCTGGGGCAGAGGGGCTGGGAAGTGCCCGGCGGAGAAGGCCCTGGGGGTGCTGGCTGACAGCCGGCTGGGCATGAGCCAGCAGTGCCCGGGTGGCCAAGGAGGCCACCAGCCCCCGGGCTTGTGTCAGCACTGGTGTGGCCAGCAGGAGCCGGGCAGGGATGGGGCCCCTGTGCTGGGCCCTGGGGAGGCCCCACCTCGAATGCTGGGCTCAGGTTTGGGCCCCTCGGGACAAGAAGGGCCTGGAGGGGCTGGAGCGTGTCCAGAGAAGGGCAGCGGGGCTGGGGCAGGGTCTGGAGCACAAGTGTGCTGGGGGGCGGCTGAGGGGGCTGGGGGGGTTTAGCCTGGAGAAGAGGGGGCTGAGGGGAGCCCTTCTCGCTCTCTGCAGCTGCCTGAAAGGGGCTGGAGTGAGGGGGGGCTGGTCTCTGCTCCCAAGTCACCAGTGATGGGACGAGAGGGAACGGCCTCAAGCTGCGTCAGGGGAGGTTTAGGTTGGAGATGAGGGAAAATGCCTTCCCTGCCAGAGGGGTCAGGGATTGGCACAGGCTGCCCAGAGAGGTGGGGGAGTCACCGTCCCTGGGGGGGTTCAAAGAGCATGTGAATGTGGCACTTCAGGACATGGTTTAGGAGGCCTGGGGGTGTTGGGTTGACATTTGGACTTGATCTTAGAGGTCTTTCCAACCTTAATGATTCTATGATTCTATGAAATTGCCCTAATGGAGACAAGTAGGCAAAATCCCTTGATAATCTGTAGCTAAGTTAGTGTTCCAACTCCTATATACATTAATTGGAAAGGGAAAATTTTGGGCAGGGCGCAGAGAAGCATCACAAAGCCTTCCAAAAATCTTTTAAAATACATATATCTATATATTTTGTTGTATTTCTTTATTTATGGTAGCTTGAGCTTGAGCCGCAAGGCACTGCGCTGTGAACAGTGAAGGAAGGAAGAGGGGAACTGTGCATGCTGACAGTATTGGCAGGTTGTTGTTGGAGTAAACAGGAGGGTTTGAACCCCTTGAGATCTTCTTCTCCAGATACTCATTTGGTGGTGGGCTGGTTTTAGCCACCCTCACTTCAGTGCATTGCGCCTTCCCCCCGGGCTGTTCCCCCAAACTCCTCTTTCGGTATTTTCACGTGGGTATCAGCTTGGCTTTTTTCTTTCAAAGTGCATTTCCACCCTGTATCTCTTGGCACTGATCCATATCTCAGTAATGAGAGAGGTTGTTTTCCCTCTGATGAGGAAAATTATTTTAAATGTTTTTCTTCTAATAGGTTAGCAAGTGTTGAAATTGATGTAATGAAATAATGACAGGGGAGCATCTCCCCGAGAGTTTACTGCAGTGGTGAAAAACATTCTTCTTGACAGGCTTCAGGTATTTCTTCTAGGTTTATTCCCTTGCACTTGCTCTTTTGCTTTGATTTTAATTACCAAACAGCTCTTGAAGGCATAGGGTGGCATCAAGTAAGCCCAGTCTATCTCCTCTAGCCGGCACATCCACACCAACCTCAGCTACCACCACCAGATCTGTACTTGACCACTAGCTTTTGCAGGAGGTGGTACACATCACTGGCTCTTCACTTCCCCTTTTCCTTCCATAAACCCCCAGTGACTGGTTATAACTTGTAGCCAGGACATAATTTAAGGTTATTTATAGATTATTCCTTACTTACCATCTTCAGTTGCAAAATTTTTGCAGTTATGGTGGTAGCACAAGGCTTCAAGAGAGATTTGAATGAAGGTGGGGATGGCATGGCTGGCCAGTGGAGGATTTTCCATGCATAAGAAATCATAAAAATCCTGAAATAATTATACTGGAGATATATAAACGACACATTCAAGATTAGTGCTGATGCCAGAGGAGGACCCAACACAAAAGCAGGCAGCAGTTGAGTGGCCGGGATGGAGTAGCGCATGTCTGGCCCAGGAAGCTGTTCGGTTCCCATCCCTACCACCGATTTATTTTGTGCATTCAACTTTTGTAAGAGGCTACTAAAACTCAGCTCCAGGTCCAGGTTGTGAGATAATCCTGTCTCTTTTTGTACTGGACTCTGGAGGGCTGGAAGGGAACTCAGGAAACAACCAGTCGGAAAGTTCATATCAGCCCAGGCTAGGAGCGGCTATTTACAGAGCGGCTTGATGGCTGAGTTTGTCGTACAAGTCAGGTCAAAATCACCTTGTTTGGGGTTGGTTTTGGTTGGGGTTTTTTTTTTTAATCTAATTCAAGGTGCTGATTTTGGGTTGCATGCATGGCTGGGAAAAAGGAGCTGACTTTAGTTTGGTTGATATTCTGACGGTGGCTTCATGGAGCAGGTCAGTGTAGACGAGGTCTAACGCAGCAAAAAAAGTTGTGGCGGAAGTTTGTGGATCTATCCTTAAATCTTCACATTTGGGGATCGGCATCCGCAGGCGATGGGGAGGAATAGAGGAAAATTTCCAGAGGCAGGAGTGGAGAAAGGCAATATTTGGGAGCCGACAGCCTTCTGTGGGTGGTCTTTCAATGAGAACATCATCTCCAGAACGTGCCGTTAGCTGTCCAAGGCCTCTTCCCTTCCCTCACCTCACTGAACAATGTCAGACAGCGGTAAGTCCACAACTGCTTGCTGGTCCCATATCCTTGCAGTAATTAAACATAAAGGTCATTTACTACAAGAGTTAGTTCATGCTCCCTAATTATTTTTTTCATTTAATAGCATAATAAAGCAGGAGAAGCCCATTTTTAAGCACCTTTTCTATGGTAAAAATAGCAGTCAGGTTGCAATTTAAAGTATTTTTCACTTCTGTGATCTGTTCTTTTCAATCATATAACTCCATATCTGCTCTCTCTCTTAGCTTTCCCATCAGTTTATGATCACATGAAGCCTCCAGCATCCTTCCTGGTTTATTTTTGTGTACCACACTCTTAGGAAAGGAAAATGAAAATAGAAGGAGCACAGAAAACTTGAATACTGTAATTGCTTTTTCAATCAATTTTAGAGTCCTGCTGAAGGAACAAAATGCAAGAGCATTTAGAATTATGTTTATGTTTCCAACTTATTGCAATAAAATGCTCAAATCTCTTTTCTGCTCTCTTCTATCGTAGATATCCTTGGCGCAGTAAATTATTAAGCAGATGGTGGGAATATTTAGGTAAGGCCATGGAAATTGGTCAATAAAAGCTTGATTTCCACTGACCCTTTTGGGACCTTTTATGTATTTTCCTGTGAAAATACACCCATTTTTCTTGGGTGACTTTAATAAATTGGTTCTGGGCAAGATATTTGAGGCCACAACGCAGGGTGAAACCCTCACTTTCCTTATTCAGAGTTTACTCCACAATCGCTCACTGAATTTTCCTTAGCTAAGGAGGTCTGCGAAGGCAAACGTCAGGATTTGTCCCACTTCCAGCATTCCCATCAGCTTTGCATATCACCAGCTTCGGGAAATGGGATGGGGCATGTGTGTTGGTGGTGGCCACAGTGCTATGCAGTTCCTGGAATGGAGAGGAGAGGCTTAAAGATCGTGGTTTCAGGGGAGAGAGGGGAAGGGACCGTGTAAGTGCCTGACTGCAGCCCAGTTCATGATGGTGCCATTTGAGTCTTCCCTATGATAAGGAAATTCCAGGGATGGCTCAAAAAGCTTTGTGTTGAAGGTTACCCTCCCCCCAAAAAAATAAAAAAGATATTTTAAGCAAGAGTTAATCTTCCAGTGTCATAAGTGACATCTGCTTTAAAGGGGGTTATGAAATTACAGTTTTAAAACCCCATAGGCAGAGTGGGCTGGGGCTGCTCGGGGCTGGGACTGGTACCCTGGGCAGGCAGCGACAGGGAAGATGCAACGCTTCAACTCTAAACTGATGTATATGGGGACAGCTTAAGGCTCAAACAATTGAAGAGCTGTAGCTCAGGACTAAGGTGTGTTGGCAGACAAAGGTAAATGAGTCTGGCAGTGCATGCCAAGCAAAGGTTTGCCCAAAGCACATCTACAAGTAATATTTTTGTGAGAACTTGCATCCATATTAATTTAACACAGGGATAATGAGAAGTCTGTGTCTCCTATATCTCCTTCGCATTTAAGTCAAACGTGTCAGCAAGAGAAGATTGAATGAATTGTAGCTAATGGGGCGACATTTTGGGTAACCACAGAACGACAGAGGTGGGTTTTCAGAATTGTGTCGTTCAGAGTGACTATTATTTAATGTGTTTATTAACATGTTGATGGAATTTAGGTGCAGCTGTTAGGAAACACTTATTTTTAGGAAACCATTGATGTTTGTGTGAGACAGAATAATGTTTTGGTGTCAGTTTGTCTGATTTTATTAGAAACAAACTATTTTGGAAAAACATCTGATGTGGGTTCTGTTTGCGTTTCCCCAGAGTGTTTCTTGCTCGGCTGCACGGTTCAAATCGTGCGACAAAAGGAGCCACCAGGAGTTCTCACTGGGGGTAGGATAACCACTTATCTCCCAGAGGGACCCAATATCGCCCAAGGAGCCTTCAGACCTGAAGGAATTGTGTTCAGGAGGACTTTGGGGGACACAAAAATACATTCCGGCTTCATGGAGCAGATTAGGCATCACTGCGAAGCTGGCTGAGAGCCTGGCCGGCACAGGCCTGTGCCCTAGTAATGAAATCACCCACCTGCCTGCCTGGCCCCATGTCCCCCACTGGCATGGGGTAATGAGAAAGATGAAAAAAAAATCTGGCAAGCTGTAATTCTACCATATTGATGCTTATGGGCTTTTTTCTCCTTTCTTTCTTCATCTTTTAGAAAGCCTACTTGACCAGGGGTGTTTCCCGCAGCAGTGATGTCTACCCAATATAATCTTAGCACAGCAGAGCTTCCTTGTGGTCTTTCTCACATTTTCTATCATACTGATGTTCTTCAGAAAAAAAAGTGCCTTATATTCTCTTACATTACCTCCTGTGAATTTTAAAATTTAGTATCACTTACGACAGCGCAGATTGGGCCAGTAACCTCTGAAAGCTCAATAAACATGTGGCAGCAAATTAAAATTACATGCCTGAATGACTTACTGCCCGCAGCCATCTGCGCTGTCCCTTCAGTGGTTGTTACTGGAAAGGTGAGGGTAGGTGATCCACTTGTGAATCAGTTACCAAAAACCTCTAGTTTTCACAATATTTTCAAGCAGGCTGAGTTGAGTTTGCCTTAACGTATGATGTAGAGTGGTGTGAAGGTTTGGGAGAAAATTCACAGGTGGGTGAGATGTCCCTAGATCATGCTATTGAGTGGAGGAGACGGCTGGGCCATCTAATTTTAATCCATCACCTCATTTCTCTGAGCCTCTGAAGATTTTGAGATCTGCGCACCGATGTGCCCTTGGTGGGAGCAGGACACTTGGCTCCTCAGAAGTTCAGAGCTGTGGTGTATCCTGTGTTGAAGGTTGTCAGATTTGTGTCCTCCTGCTCACTCCTCTTCAGCCCCTGAACTCTTAAGAGATGATTTTTTTCATCTGGCCCCATGGCTCGCGCAGCAGGCGTATTTGTATGGCAAACGTGGTGGTGTAATGATGTTGCTTATGCTTTAACTCTTTTCTAGAAGTAGAAATTTGGGGAACGTAAGAGCTACGATAAGAAAACTTATCCAATTTTCCCTTCCATCTTGGGAATGGCCAGCAAGAAGTGCTGTGCGAGCCTGCTGTAAAAAAATAAATAAATAAAATAGACCGTGGGAAATCTTCCCTATTAATTAGGCTTCATCATGGCCTCTGATAGTTCAGCTCAATTCCTAAACACTGCGTGTGATATCCTTCCCAAATCACATTAAGTCTGACAGCTCTGGATTGCCTTGGTAGATGTGTAAATGGTCAGCCCCATTGTGAATGCCACGGAAACCCGTGCCTCCTTGATACGTCCCATCGCCAAACCTAATCTCGTGCTCCCGTGATCCTAAGCTCTCATTACACATCGAATAACAACTATTTGCTTGTTTCAGTCTTGAATTGCCAGTAATTAATTTAGAGTCCAGCGAGGTGTGAAAACAGGTCTGATATTTTCCCTCTAGTCTGTCTTTAGAAGCACAGTGCTGAGGGACCTCTTGGGTCATGAAGTCCCAGTCCCTGCCATCAGGTGCACAGCATCATATAATCTGCTTTTCATACACATATTAAGTCTGTCTTCAAAGCAGCCAGGCTTTCATTCCCCATAGCCCCTGTTGAAGGGGATGTGGAGTTATATTGTTTTAGTGCTTTACTGTTCCTCTAATTCCAAGCAATAATAATACTCAAGGCTGTTTATCAGTGCCTGCTCCTGGAGGCTGTTGGGTTTGGTCCACCCGAACTTCACCGTGGGGTGAAGTGGTGTAGGTAACTTGGTGTCATCTGCAAATGAGTCTGCTCAGAGCTACTCAGCCTTTCTGCAGCTCAGTAATGAATAAATTAAACGACACGAGATGAGATTCAATACACAGGCTTAAAACCATCTTCTTCAGTTGCAAATGGGACATTTTCAGTGGCAATACTTTTGGCTCTCTTGGCCACTTTTTGGTCCAGAAATTTGCATCTTGCTCTGGGACTTATTTTAGTAATTTTTTTCTTGAGGGGTGGACCAACAAAACCTTTTCAGAGGCCTATATTTATTTAGCAGAAAGTTGAGCTGTTTTTCAAAGGACTCAGCCTTATTATAAGCCATTTTCAACTTCTTGGTCACAAAGCTTGGTCTTAGCAACCACAGTTTGGGAGGATTTCCAGATTCAGGAGTAAGGAATGCTTTATTTTTGTGATAACTGAACTACTCAGGATCACCTTGAGCACTTGACCTCAGCTACTTTTGTACCTTGAGGTCTGTCAGAAAACACTCACTGCCTTTGAATTCCTTCACCTGAAGGTGTATTGATGAGTGAGATGACTCGTGGGCGAATGAGACACAGGAGTGAGGAAGAGAATGGTCAGACATGGGGTGATGGATGTGCTGTGCACGTTTGCCTTCTGCCTTAGCTACCAGATGTGGTTGTGCAACACTTGATAGGCTTTGCTGTTTGCGCTGAACCAGCTCCCTGCTCGCCCTGTTCACAGCTCAGAAACAAGTAAGAGAGAACAAGAAAGGACAATTGTGGACAATAAGACTGTACAGCCAGGACAACAGGAGTCTTTGATGTATCATTCCAGCTACTTGATTCAATTCATGGTTGAGGGAGGTTATCCTTCCACTTTGCCCCAGTGAGGCCACACCTGCAGGGCTGCGGCCAGTTCTGGGCCCCCCAGTTCAAGAAGGGCAGGGAACTGCTGGAGCAAGGCCAGCACAGAGCTGCCAAGGGGATCAGGGGCTGGAGCATCTCCCTTGTGAGGAAAGGCTGAGAGACCTGGGCTTGTTCAGCCTGGAGAAGAGAAGGCTGAGGGGGATCTCATCAGTGCTTATAAATACCTGAAGGGTGGGTGTCAGGAGGATGGGGCCGGGCTCTTTTCAGCGGTGCCCAACGCCAGGCCAAGGGGCAACGGGCACAAGCTGGAACACGGGAAGTTCCCCCTGAACATGAGGCCAAACCCCTTTGCTGTGCGGGTGCCAGAGCAGGGGCACAGGCTGCCCAGAGAGGCTGTGGGGTCCCTTCCCTGGAGACATTCACCCCCCGCCTGGACGCAACCCTGTGCCCCTGCTCTGGGGGTGCCTGCTCCAGCAGGGGGTGGGACGGGATGAGCTCCAGAGGTCCCTGCCAGCCCCCACCAGTCTGGGATTCAATTCATGGTTGTCCGTCAAGATGCTGAATTAGGACAGGGCACAGGTGTTCTCAGGCTGTCTGAGAAGTGGCGATGGCATAACTGTGTGATCCACCCTCAGGAGTACCCTTTGCTGCAGAAAGCCCATGGTTTTGCAGACCATGAAGGCCACACTGGTGTTTTTTAGGAGCAGAAGTCTTGCACTAGGAAAAGGTTTAATCCCTGATGCCATCCAGGTCTAATATTCCAGTTTTTGGCATCGCTTGACAGGGAAGTTGCAAAATTTGCTAGTGCAGGTGGGGGGTTATTTTCTTGAAAAACAGGAGCTTGGCCTGACTGCTCTCACAGTTGGGCGTTTCAGGAAAATTCCCCCCCTTTTTCAGACTGTAGCAACAGGCAGTGATTCTGCTGAGAGAAGAAAGCTCATGCATACAGTTTTGGCAAAAAACCAAAAAAAACCCTGAAAATTCTCTAGGGTATTTAGTTGGCTCTTCACTTGGGGGGAGTTAAGGAAATTCCTTTTGGAGAGATTATACAGCCACGTTCATCAGCCTGCTTCGTGCTGCTTGAGTGGAAGATGCATAAATACGGCTTGACCCTGTGTTGCAGTAATGCATTACCCCTTTTAAGCACTTAATATTTAAAATGACTCTTTGCTCTCCAAAAATTCCCATATTTTTTTGCCCAGTGGCAGCTCCAAAGTGTCTTAACTGCTTCTTGCCCTGTATAAACTCCAAACGGGATAACCGTCCCGTGTCTTCAACACTGCCTCGGCACGTCTGATGCATGTTCCCCATCAGGCCTGGCCACAGCTTTTTCTGGATAAGAAGAAAACTTATTTCTCCTACATAGGAATGAAACAGAAAAAACCAAGCAAGCATTAATTGAGTAGTAACCTGGTAGTAACTGAGGTACTTTAATTTGCTCTTTCTATGTGGAACTGAATCAAATCTGCTGCCACTGACTGCAACAACGTCTTGATGCCAGAGATGAATTCCTCCTCCGCTCTCTTTGCATTCAAAGCGCTACTCCCAGAGGCAGAAAGACAGCACGAGCGATCTTGAGTGCCACCTGGCTTCCCAATGAAGCTTGCATTTCATCTGGTTCACTTGTCGGCAATATCGCTCCTCTTAGCCGCGCGGCATTGCCAGAGAGATCTTGCAAATATGACAACATTCAAGAGACAAATTATCTCCATTCGGAGTTAATTTCTGTTTCCCAGCAGGGCTCCGCTGTGACCCTGCTGGGTTTGGAAATGCTGCTGTTTGGTTAATAGATGAATGTTTTGTGGATGACTGTATCTGTGCTCTGCTGGTGCCAAGTTTGGCTTCCTCTGCTCCCTCTCCTCCTCACTTGCAGCCAACACTGCGAGGCCTAAATGGATTTATTCACAGGACAATAACTTGACTGTCATTAGCATGGGGAAAATAATGTATGAGCAAGCGATAAAACAAAATGCTCATTCTCTGCCATCCATAACTGCCTGGGAGGTCTCTTAAAGATGTACTGTAGGGAGCCATCTGCTCGGAAGGGGAGATGGGACTGTCAGGAAATGATACACAAGTTAGAGATGGGAAGGGAAGATCTATAGTATCATCCAGGCCATTTGCTGAGCGGGACTGCTCATTACTGCTCTGCCCTCTCTGGCTGGGAATTGAACAATGGCATCTCCGCTGTTATTAGACATGTCTTGTAATGAGCTGACCCAGTGGGTCTTTCATTTCCCAATTTGATTTTATTTTCCTCTGCGTAGAATGTGGTTTGGGGGAAAAGACAACTTTTTGACTGCCCTTTTGCTGTATTTTGGAAGCAGGATTTTGCGGTTGCGCAAGGCTCTGCGCTTCTTTGCTGCGGCGGAATTCCTGAGTTATAAGCAGATGGTTGCTAAACTGCTGAGTAGTTCATTTAGTTCTTTTTGCTCCTTGCAGGGAGCTCAAAGGAGTAGAAATATTCCTTGCATAGTGTGGGAAACTGTGAAGTGCAACAGAATGCTTCTTTGCTTCAAGTTTGGTTTGGCTTTTTGGATTAATGGAGAGGTCTGTAGGCAGACAGTGATAAAATACCCTAGCAGTGAAGGTGGGCTCTTGTCAGCCTGGGTATTGTGGCTGTGAAATGGGGAGAGGACAAAGTTGGATGAAGTAGGGGTTCCCCTGACTTGTAATTCAGGGTTTATCTATAGGAGTGTTCCTCCACACATGACATTTCATTTTACAGAGCCGGGCAAACAGTGCAGCTGGCTCCTAGCACAAATATTTATTGCAGAGCTTGGCCCCCATCCAGACCTTGTTTTATGTTGAAAGGTGTTAGATGGAGCTCTATGAGAGGTTTTCTTTTTCCATCCCTCGCTATGTGAATAGGATGGGGGAAGTTGCTTTGGCGGTAGCTGGGCCCCATCTATGAGATTCTCTGCAAACATCCAAGGGATCCCATTTCCACACTCTCTGAAGCTGTTGTGGCCAACCTTTCCTACTGGAGATGGTCAATCTGAAAGGGAAAGTGCCCTGCAGGCTACCGGCACTTTCCAAACACATCACTGCTTCCCGGAGAGTCTGGTACGATACGGCTTTCTCGGTTTCCATCCTCACACCATGGGTCACACTTGGAAGCATCCTGCTTCAGAAATGGTCTCACACTTGGACCTGTCGTCAGGTGGGGGCTGAGTCAAGAAGAGGCAAGTAGCTTTTTTCAAGCAGGAGAAAACAGTGGTTTAATAGTGTTTAAATTCTGCACCCAGCCTGCGAGTCTCATGGTAATTGCTGCGTGTCTTTGCAAGATTCAAAGGCTGGTGTTGTCTGTTCTTCCATCTCCTGAGCAGAAGAGTTTGTCAGACCTGAACCTCCAGGGGTTTTAAGTGGTCACTCGGTTTCGATTAATGCAATGTTAATACAAGCTGTCGGATACTTGGAAAGAGCTGCTCACAATCTCCACACATGAGGAATTTCAAAATAATCCTTTGGAGACACGCAGGGACAGAGCTGTGATCTCCTTAGTCTTTGATGTGTAGAACATAAGGTTTAATTTATTGAATGAATCACAAATGATACCGTCACGTGCAATGTATGTGTTTTCTCCTCTCTGTGCTTTTTGGACATTACATCTCCCCTGTTGGGCTGGGCTGGACCTGAGTTGCCCTCAGATTGGTCAACTCGAACCCTGCTCATGCCACAAGAGTAAATGCAGAAAAAGAAACAAAGGGAATCAACGAAACCATAGAGCTTTTAATTCCTCTGCTTCCTTTTGCAGGAGAAGAGACATCGATCGTTTCGTAGTTTCCAACTTGGGAAGCTCTGCATAATGCCAAGGGGTTTATAAAATTAAGATTTCACAAGACTAAGGATATTTGGATTCTATTTGTGTCTGTAGACATATATGTGCATTAATTTCTACCTCGAGTACATTGCCTCTCATTTCCTAGTGCCTTTGCTTTTTGCTTACTAAGTCGTACCTGGGAGGAGCACCAAGGGAAGCTGTTCTGAGAAGTCCTCAGAACAGGCCTTACTAGACTAAGGTTATGTCTGGAAATGGTTGGAAGGTATTTTCTTGCAGACTTGTATTGTGATTTCTCCATACCAGCAATGGATTTGTTTGAAATCCTTTGGAAACAAAGGAAATAGGGGTTGGAGAGGCCAACATCTCTCCTGTCCTGGAGCGCGCAGTGGTTAGAGCACTGGCCTGTGCAATAAGACATCAAGTTCTGCTGACAAATGGTCTAGGAGAAAAATTTCTCTTCTTTCTATTGGTTTCCTAATCACTGAGTCAGGCAGAGATCAGTTTTGTCTATAAATAGCGTTTCAGCACAGGTCTGTTCTAGTGGAAAAGTGGGAAAGGTCTTGGTTTTGCCCATTCTGTTGGGGTCAACCTAAATTAGAAATACCAGAAGTTGCCGTGAAACTAAATTGTCATCCTCTGGCCACCTCTGGCCTCTTGTGTGCGTTGGGGTGTAAATTCCCCTAATAAATACCCTTTTTTTTCCTTCAAAATTAAGATCAACCTTAGCCCTGCCGAATCCAATAGCTCCAACTTGAGGGCAGCTCTCTGGGAGCTGGTGGCTGTTGATGTGGCCCATCAATCACAGCTGTCAAGGGCAACGTCCAGCCCTGCACACGTAGGGCTCCGTTACGTGCGGCAACAAGTTCTCAACAGAACCAATGTCATAAGGGTTTTAGAAGAAACACAGCTGCTGAGTGGCAGAAATCCATCTCAAGTTAGTTGCCGGTAAGTGACCTTTAAAAACATTTTGGAATATTTGAGGTTTCTCTTTTTCACATTCTAGTTCCTTATTTAGAAAAGGGGCATGTGCAAATGAACCTCAAAGTAGTGTTTAGGGGAAAAAAGCTTTTTTAACTATGGCTAGTTAAAATATTAGCTGTAGTTATTTTATTTACTCTTTTAATTTATTATTTTTTTACTATTTACTATTTATTATAATTATTTATTATTTATTTATTATTTATTAACTATTTAATTAAACTAGATAAAAAATTACTAGTTTAAGCACAACTGAGTTGCTTTACTGTTTTTTACAGCTGCTTCTGGAAAAAGGAAACATATACCATCCCTGTGATTTAACTGCATTTCCATCTGTGCTGGCTTATAAAGCCAAGCCACAGAAAACAATACAGTAAATTTAACTACCAATTTTAATATACTTTTGGATGTCTCAGTAGGAATCGAACCCATTGCATGTCGCTAGCTGGACCTTCCTGTAGGACCTTTGCACTCTCCTCATGTTTCCCAAGGATTGCTTTGGAAAATAGAGGGTCCTCAATCACAGTAATTGTAGTTGAGTTAATGAAGAGTGGGGCAGAAATGCGAACTGTAGCGCTCTGCGGTGAGATTTGAGGGGCCCCCGTCTTTCAGGGTTCACCCTACATTGGGTGTTACCTTCTGGAAACCCACTAGTGACGTTGGTCTTCGCACTCCACATTGTCATTCAGCCCTACAAATGAGGCTTTCAGACACTTGTCTAAAATTTGACAAACGGTCTTGTAATTCCGGTGAAATGGCCTCTTTCTGATTCCAGAAGCTCACCTGGGGTTAGCTCTTTGAGCTCAGCCTGGGTTAACTGGTAAGCCTTTACACACGGTTCATGTATTTATTTGGCCGGTTTGTTTCTAGTGATCTTTTGCATTTTCATTAATTCTTGGTGAATTTAGATCATAGTTACAGTCTTTGCATCGGTGTCCACATGGACACCAAACATCCAGAGGCACAGTACCGTCTTCTTTTAGGGGCTCAGTCCTGCTAAGCCCTTCTCCATCTATTATTTCCAACTGCTTTTGTTTGTGCATCAGCCAGCTGCCCTTGTTCTGGTCGCTGTGTCTCTCCAGGAGCATCTCATATATGCCTGTATATGCCCATATATAAGCATACCCACGCGGGGCATGCGTATGCCCTCTCTCTAGCTAGAAATTTTTAATAGGTGAGTATGCTTTAAATGCTGGGGCTCCAAGACTGAAGAAAATAGAGCTCGGAGCACGCAGAGTATTCATAAAGACAATACATATGGGTCTTATTCTCCGAACTGGGCTAGCCGTATGAAAACATTTATTAAAAAACGAGGTTTGCTCTGCTTCCAGAATTGATAGCCAGCTTCTAAGCATCATTAATTTCATGGTCCACGTTCCATTTGTGTCGTGTTGCAGCTACTAATGATGTTCTAGAGCAGATATTACAAAGGAGAAAGAAACCTGCCACTCAGTACATGGGAAATAAATCATCGCCTTGCTGTGAGTTTACCTGTAATTGGGAGAGTTGTGTAAAATCCTAAGAAGAGCCACTTCTGGGAATATTCAGGGGGGCTGAAAATGTCAGGGACGAGCTTTTCAGCTCCTGCAGTACAAACCGTGCTTGAAATAACTGGATGTTATTCCTTTTCATTGCAGCCTTGCACAAATGTATATTGATTAATAAAGGAAGAGCGTGGCCTGTGCCTGGCACTTTTGAGTGATAAACAGTTATGCAGCAGTAAAGAGGGTATATTAAAGGGTAAGAGCTAATGACTTTTCTTGTGTATGTAACACATTAAAACCAGCATGAAGCTACAGCTATTTTATCACGCTGCTAATGTCCCTGACAACATTCACTTGGTGAGAGTGAATGAATGGAAAGCCATTTAGAGAAGTAAATTAAAATACCTTAAAAAATGCCTTTAATAATAGCTACAGAACTCAGCGGGATCAGAGAAGTGAGAGATACAAAAGACCTATTAAGTTATCCAGTCCATCTCCCTGCCAAGGCAGCAGTATTCCTTATTATGCAGTTACTACTGTATCATTCAGTGCAGATTTAAACATCTCAAGTGCCAGTGCCTCTGATGGGAGAGTAATGTGAAGGCTGGAAGATTGGACTGTCACGAACTTTCCCCTGTGTGCAACCTAATTTTTCCTCCCCTGCTCCTCTCCTGCACTGCACATGTGCAAAGGGACTAAATGGAGGAAAATCCTTATCCAAGTGTTAACTTTTCCATGTCCTGCTTTTTAAGCTTGAACCAGTGCTGAGTTAGCAGCCTGCTTGGAATCGGGGACGCGTGCTTGTTTGGAGACTATTGAAAGGCATCTCCTCAAGCAGGTACTTCTAGTCTCCTGGCTGTGATTTACAGCAGCGTGTTTTGGGAGGTGCGAACCACCTTGGCAGGGGATGCTCGGTGGCTTCTGCTGACGGTCCGTCTCTGGCAGGATGGACCCGCTGAATCCAATCCCGTTTTTGGGCACGCGGCTGGGCACTGGCTAAGAGCTGATGTGCTGACAATTCCCATTTTGTGGGGAACTGGGGAGACTTGAATAGTTATGGCGTCTTTTTGGGGGGACAGATTTGCATCGCTAGTTCTGGAGGAGAAGATGCCACTGCTTATAGGTATTTCTGTGTCAGAGGTTCTGGGATGGCAAGGTGGGTTTGTTTTGCTAGTTGTTTTTAAGCATACCTTGGGCATCTTTTGCCACGGGTTGTATGTGAGCTCAAAATCAGAATAAATGCGTCTGACCTCCAGTATAATCAGCCATAGAAGTTCACCCAGTTATTTCTGCGTCAAGCCCGTAACTCCAGTTTGAATGTAGCTTATCTTTCAGAAAATCACCCGCGCTTGAGTTAGAGCCTTGCAGAGATGGAGAAGCCAGCCCACGCAGTCGCAAGCTGTTCGCGCGGTTAATTACCCTCACTGTTAACAAACACGTATCTTCTTTCTGCTCTCGTATGATCCAGCTTGCAGCTCCCACCCGCCGGATCTCGTTACGGCTGGCTTAGAAGGCTTTAATAAAATAAATAAGGAGCTTGAAAAATATTCTGATGTCACAGGCGTTCAGGAGGTCAAAAAGTAAAGGGTTTTTTTTTTCCTTTTTCTATGCAAATGTCTGAATAGACGTGTCATGATAACTATCAAGTCTAGTTCATCTGGGCTATGCAGAGCAGGCAGCTGAGCAGGAGCATTTCTCACTGGAAAAAGCTTTTCATACGTAGTTATCTAGTCACGTCGCTCTGTCTTGACGGTGGCAAAACTGGTTTCTGGTGGGGCAAGTGAGCTGTGGCCTCATATGTGAGTGAGCATCAGGCTACAGCAGTCACTAAGGGTAGTGAAGAAGAGCTGAATTGCAAGCCGGGTGTTAAGTCCATGTCCTACATGGCGTGAGGAAGCTTGAAGGTAGATGTCGGCCCATTCTGACCTGTGATGCCGTAAGAAGGGACTTGTTTTAATCAGAAATTTGGGGAAATCTTTCCAAGAAAACGCCTCCTTGCTGTGAAGCGCAATCTGGAGCAAAAGCCTATATCTCAAACTTGGATGAATAATATGATGAAAAATGCCCTCCAGCAATACCTGCAGTCCTTGTGCCTCCTCTCCAGCCTTCTCCGCCTGTGGGATTTGGCCTCACGTATTGCAGAAAAGGCACGTGTGCTTTTCGACTGCGCAGCCTTTTGTTCAAATTGCAGAGCCGATGAGAATCATTTCCCTGTGTTTTTTTTTAAATCATCACCGAGCGTAGTTTGAAAATACTCACGGCACAGTCCTCTTTTTGTGCTTTAAACAGTTGTGACGAATTGCGCAGGTTTGGCTGCAGTTAATGCCAGCTTTGTGTATAATAAAGGCTCGTGTGGTCAAATCATGGACTCTGTGAGATCCTAAATAATGAATGTCACGTTTAGAGGAAGAAAACGGTTCTGCATGGTCAAAGGTAATACAATAATCAGCAGATTTTATGGTACATGTTCTCCATTTAAAAAAAATATATATACATTTTGGTCTTCACCAATATTCTAGTTCACTGGAGCAAGTGTTCTCTGGATCACACAGTGCCAGGTAAATAAGAGCTATCCAGGACCTTGTTTGTGCACTCATTTAGCTGCTGCAGCATCACATTTAAAGGTGAGAGAGAAACACAGCATATCCTGGGTGCCTGCTCACATCTGTGGGGGTGAAGGCGCTCAGGACCTCTCTGAATAAAGCCCATAAGAAGAAAAAGCTCACCTGCAGTGAAACAGGCAGAGTTTTAGTTTAAAAAAGAAAAAAATCCCTCAGAGTTAGGAGCATTTGAGCAGCAGAGTTGTAGTAGGATGTACTATAACCATAGTAACGGGCAGGATTCTGCAGAACTGATACGGGAATAATGAATTTTGCTGAGAAATACGCTGTACGAGAAAAGCAAGCTATCAGATTTTGAGACCGTAAAAAGAGTTTTTGCATTTAAACACGTATTTGAATTGATACATACTAAAAACTCCAGCCCTTTGTAAACCCTGGATATACCACAGAAGAAAAAAAATTGAAAAGCCCCCTTATCGCTCAGTGTGAAATAACCACTAATCAGTAAAACAGGTGATTTAGACTATCCTCTTTCCTCTGTTAGCTAAAAAAAGAAAAATTAGGTGGTTCAGGGTTGGGTTTTTTTTCTACTTTAGTGGGGGTAACCACAGTACTGGTCTACTGAAATAGGGGTGCAGGTTGACTCTGCATGGCGATGATGGACCCAGCTCTCCTGCCCGGCCCCTGGCCGCTCCCCCGGCCACAGGGTTTATGTTGGCTGTTTTTCAGACACCAAGTAGGCTTAAGCAGCGAGCTTATAGCAATATTCAGGGAACACTGGGTCCCCAGCTCCTGGTTTTCAGTTTTGAATGATTTCCATCTCTAACTCTGCTCTGCTAACAATTAATGTCATCTAATGAGATGAGAGAATAGTTATTTCAGTGGCCTCGCAAGATATTTGTTAAACTGCTGGAATTTGGGCAAAGGGAATAAATACATTTGTGTTTTTCATCTCCATCTCCCATTGCCCTTCAAGGTGCTGACGGCGCTTGATGTTTATCAGCTCACAAGAGCCTGTCCAGGTATTTAAGCAGCTCAACTGGTAAAGCAGAGCGTGGCTAAAGCAAGGCACATGCTGGGAGATAGCCGCAGAGCTCCGTTTCACCCGCCTGCCGAGTAACAAACCATTATTAATTGACAGCAGAATAACCAAATTGCAACTGGCAGCCTAATGCTGCGGGGCATTGTGGGTCAGAGCGCAGCGGGAGGCAGGATGGCAGCTGGGGGCATGGGCTGGGGAGGCAGCTCAGGCAGGATGAGTTTCTATTTTAGAGCTGATTGCCTTGGGTGTGATTTTGGCGAAGCTCCCGCAGCTGCTGAAACGCCGTTAGTCTCTAAATGTTCTAGAAAAATTAATCATAATATTAATGAATCATAGAATCATAGAATAGAACAACCTTCTCCAAGGCCTTTGATATGGTCCCCACAGTCTCCTCCTGGAGAAATTGATGTGTTATGGCCTAGACAAGTGGTCTGTGCAGTGGGTGGGGAACTGGCTGACGGGCCGCACCCAAAGGGTGGTGGTAAATAGCTCTTCTTCAAACTGGCAACCTGTCACAAGTGGGGTCCCCCAGGGATCGATATTGGGCCCAATGTTATTCAACATCTTTATAAGTGATCTGGATAATGGCATCAAGTGTAGCCTGACGAAGTTTGCTGATGACACCAAGCTGAGTGGGGAAGTAGACACTCCAGAAGGGAGAGCTGCTCTGCAGGGAGATCTGGAAGAGTGGGCCAACAAGAACCTTATGAAGTTCAACAAGGAGAAGTGTAAGGTCCTGCACCTGGGAAAACATAATCTGGGAGTGCAGCACAGACTGGGATCCACCTGGCTGGAGAGCAGCTCTGTGGGAAGGGACCTGGGGGTCCTGGTGGGCAGGAAGCTCAACATGAGCGAACAGTGGCTGCTGCGGCCAAGAAGGCCAACGGGATGCTGGGCTGCATCAAAAAGGGCATCACCAGCAGAGATAAAGCAGTCATTATCCCGCTCTACTCAGTGCTTGTCAGGCCACACCTGGAGCGCTGTGTGCAGTTCTGGTCCCCGCTGTACAAAAAGGATGTGGACAGGCTGGAAGGGGTCCAGAGAAGGGCCACCAGGATGATCAGAGGACTGGGAAGCTGCCATACGAGGACAGGCTGGGAGAGCTGGGTTTGTTCAGCCTTGAGAAAAGGAGGCTCAGAGGGGATCTCATCCCCATGTACCAGTACTTAAGGGGTGGCTACAAAGAAGATGGAGACTCCCTTTTTACACGGAGTCCCATGGAGAGGACAAGGGGGGATGGACACAAGTTGCTCTTGGGGAGATTCCGATTGGACACCAGAGGGAAATTTTTCACAGTGAGGACAGTCACCATTGGAATAATCTCCCCAGGGGAAGGGTTGGCTCGGCCATGTTGGACACCTTCAAGAGTCATCTGGACAGGGTGCTGGGCCATCTTGTCTAGACTGTGCTCTTCCCAGAAAGGTTGGACTAGATGATCCCTGAGGTCCCTTCCAACCTGGGATTCTGGGATTCTGTGAACCCAGGTTGGAAGGGACCTGAACTGATAATCTCATCCAACCTCTTGTGGGAAAGGGAGCTGAGATGAGATTATCCATCACCCTCTCCAGTCACATCTTGAAGCCCTCCAGCAAAGGGGACTCTACCACATCCCTGGGAAGGTTGTGCCAGTGACTGGCTGTTCCCACTGTAAAAAATCTTTTTCTTACATCAAGATGAAACCTGGTGCAACTTGTACCCATTGACCTTTGTCTTCTCCATGTGGCTTCTTGTGAAGAATCATCAAATCATAGAATCATTAAGGTTGGAAAAGACCTCTTGGATCATCAAGTCCAACCGTCAACCCAACACTCCCAGGCCTCCTAAACCATGCCCTGAAGTGCCGCGTCTATGAGTCTTTTAAGTACCTCCAGGGATGGTGACTCTACCACCTCTCTGGGCAGAACAAGAGAGCCTCTGTTATCTTTGTAGCTGTCCTTTAAGTACTGGATAATGTCGTAATAAAATTAACCCTGGATTCTAGATCCTAAACCCTGCATCCTATATGGTATTTGGGAAATTGCACATTTTTATGCAGATTTATGCCTGCCAGGCCAATAGCTAAGAGCACACCGAGCTCAGTCCTCTCTCTCCACAACCCCATTATGTGCTGGAAACACTTAATTGCAGCTGGTGGCATTTATGTTGGTATGATACGCAAGTGCAGCAATGGTGAGCTGCGTTTCCAAAGTTTCCATCCCCTTTGCACTCCCGCGGGCATTGCTGTGCCGAGGGGAACGCTGATCAGCCTCAGGCCAAGCAGCTTCCACCTGGAAGCGGATGAAGCAGATGACATGGAGCCACTGAGCAGAAAGACAGAAAAAAAATCTAACAACATCCCAGGTGCCCTGGGACTGGTGGAAGCATTTGGCCTCAACCTTCTCTGTTATTTGAACACTTGCGTTGGGCACCCAGCCCAATGGATGCGGTTCCCCTGGGGTCTTGGTTAAAGAGGGGGACTATCCTGGTGTGTGGCTTTCTCCATCGCACGTCGTGGGGCAGGGATGGCACCGGGGCTGCACTGGAGCTCCTGAGCCAGAGCATCCCACCAGGACCCTGGCTTATGGCCTCGTGAGATGCTTGAGCCCAACAGCGAGGTGCCGGGAGATCACCCCATGCTTTGCCGGCATTCAGACAGACCCGGAGCCGCTTTCTCTGCATACCCATCAGCTTTGTTGCATCTACCCCAACCTTCCAGAAACCTCCACAAGTTAATTTCTGCGGCTCATCTCAGAGTGAGGAATCAACCTAATACCCACAGGTACTACAAGAAAGCAACGCCAGCCTTCCCAGCAGGAAAGGAGATGCTCCACAGTCTCCTAAACCACAACTACCCAGTTTCCAAGTGCAGCCACCAACTCTGCACCCCACCTCCACGGGAGGAGCCGGAGCAATTCATCGGGAAGTTCGTCACTGTAATGGGTGATGGCACAGCACACGGCGCCCACGACAGGTGAGGCTGCATCGAGCAGAACAAATCTGTATGTATGGTGCGTTCCTGCTGGGGCAGGCGAAGGCTTCCTCCTCTGACAAGGTGATTTATGGATTTGTGGCTTTTCCTTGAAGAGTAGTACCCCCAGCATGGGTCTTTGGAGCCCTCTGCTGAATACACCTCCTCGCTGCTGGGAAAGGAGGATGAATAATGCTTTGGAAAGGAAGATGCTGCTAATTTAATGGTTTTGGGGGCAGCTGAGAAGCTGTAATTAAAAAAAAGAAAAAGGAAAAAAAAACCAAAACAACAAGAAAACGTATGAATGAATGTTGCACGTCAAGGAGTCAGTGTGAGACGTAACTGCCAGTGTCCTGTGGAAACCATCCCAAACGCGGAGCTGTGTGTCAGCACTGAGCTTGAAGAGGTTTGGAAACCTGTCATCTCTCCTGTCCTGCCTTTAATTACAGCTGTGCTCCATATAGTGCTCCTTAAATCATGGGGTGTCAGCTTTACTCCAGCTTAAAAATTAAATTAGGCTTTATTTTTGCCTTTAAGGCAACCACATCCTGCACTCATCTGGTGCCTTCCTCTGCCAAGGCATCTTGAGGAGATTTTTAAGTGATGGGCAACAATATACTAATAATCGACAACCTTTCCAGTGCCAAGGTCTCTTCCTCCATGTGCTGTGTTTTCAAGAGCCCATCGCATGGTGAAGACATCCCTGCACAGGTACATTCCCATCTTTACTTTCTTCCCCCGAGAAGAAGGAACCAAGGGAACGGGCGTGGGACAAGCTGTGATTTCTGCAAAAAAAAGATATTCAGGGTGGAGATTGTTCCATTAAGTGCTCCTCGCCACAAGGTTAGAGAAAACAGAGTGATGGATCGGAAGGTTTGTGTAGGCTTGACTTGTTGTTTTGAACAACTTCTGCACGTTGGGGAGTCGTTGAGAAACCAGCATTATTGTACTGAAACTGCATTTTAAGGGACCCTTGAAAACTTCCCTCCAGCTGCATTGTTTTACATCAAGTGCCCTCTTGCTTTAGAGGAGTTGAGTCATTTTAAAAACTTAGGTGGGGTCACACAAGACAATAATCACAAGCGGATTAGTGGGATAATACCGCTGGGTCTGCTTATTCCCCGTCTGGGCTGGTGGAAGCCCTACGATCGACCATAAAGTGTGCCTGCCCTGGAGCTGCTTTATGTTGTCTGAAGCTTCAGCACGACTGAGAATAAGGAGCACATCAAGGAGTGATGATAAATGTTTGCAAAATACATTAAAGATAAAACCCACGGTGTTAATAACGAGTGGTGCTGCTCTGCTTTATCCTGTTACCTCGAAAGTAGCTAATGGACAGGAGGTCGTAAGAAGGAACTTCTTGTTATTTTTAGTAGCCTTAAGACTCTTTTAAAACCTTCACCCCGATGTGCTGTAGGAGTAATGAATCATACCCTCGGCGTGATGTTAGGATTCAGCACCACGCAGTGTTTTCAGGTGCGAGGAGATGAATATTGTTCTGCGGATGAGTTTCCTTGTTAGTGTCGGTTTTTTTAAAAGACTTCATTGAAGTGTCTTGCCATAAAATTATGCTTTGATCATATCCATTTGCTGTTAATGAATCCAGATGGGTTAGAGGCAACTGGATTGTAACTCTGATAATACGTGCGCTGCCTTTCATTTTCTCGCACGGAGTTTCAGAAGATGCTGCACTGGCCCGGCTAACGAATCCAGCGGTATTAACGCGGCCTGATGCATCCTCATACACGGCATCCCCAGAGACACATGCAGATGTGTCAGGATTGCTTTGGAAAAGGTTAAAATGTTACAGGGAAATAGCCATTTCGTATCTGGGGCTGTGTTCTTTCATATGGTAATCGCCTTTTTTCATTCTTTTATTTTTTTAAATCATGCAAGCAGCTTTGTATTTCTTTAAATCAAAAGATCTTATTCTAAATTCAAGATATTGGCAGGAGCTTAGCTGTGATTTTAATGTTGTTGTAAAAAGGAGAAAGTACGTGGGAGAAACTACGTAGGAACCAGCAATACCTCTCCTTTTAACATAAAATCTTTGGGTTTTTAAGTTGTTTACTCAAATGTTGAGTTATGTAAAGAAATACAAATGGGGCAGATCAAGACCAGGTTTGAGTCCTCTTCGTGGGGTAGCGTGTCCAGGCCATGAAGTTTGCTGTCACACAAGGACGCCCAGAAGGACAGATCCTTCCCCTGGTAAGGTAAGAGAGATCACGGGTCTGCTGAAAATCCCACCAACCTCTCAGTGAAATACCAGTGGAAAATGAAAAGTATGATTATCCTTGCAAAGAGGAGAGGGATTGTTTTCGTCTTCCATCTTGCTACATGAGTTAGGAAGGATTTTATTTTTTTCTTCCCTATCTATACATGCTAACTTTAATGCCTCACCCTTAAGGATCAGGAGACTTGGATTTGGACTGAAGCTGCCCAGCAACTTTTCCATTTGTGCAGTCCGAGATGTTCTCGTGGCTCACATCAGCAGGTTGGGGAGTCGCTTTTTCCTCTGCTGACAGACAAACGCTGGCCATGGAGCACCTCTAAGCCATCTAGGCGCAAAGTGAAGCACTGCTGCTTGACCCCCTTGCACTGACTGTGGTTGTTGGTGCTTGAAGGTTGAAGGACAGCAGCTCCTTCACCAGCCCAAATGCAAAGAAGGTGTGATTATGCCCTACCTTTATCCCAGTGGGTCTAATGGGTCTAATTTCCCCAAATTACTAATTGTCCCTCCACGTTTATCAGTGCAACATACACGATTTTGAGTTTACTCTCAAGGGAAAGGTGCAAGATCGCTCTCCCATTTTAGTGGCATTTGGGTGGATCCTTATCCCTGCCAGAAGCCGAGCAGGGATAGGGAAGAGCCTGGGCGACACCTGAATTGTGCAGCTAATGAGCCGTGCTCGCACCTCGGAGCCCGTCGGTATGAAAACAGCATCGGTGGCTGCTGCAGACTCTGCACAGTTGTCTGCTTCATTTGCTTGCGATGGCTCCGGGTCGCAAGGCCTTTAGGGTGGGTTGTTCTCCTCCGTGTGCATCAAGCCCAGGGTGGGATTGAATATTTATTAAAACACAGATACTTGTATTAACAGGAGAAGCAGTGTAAACAAGAGCATCTCAGAGGCAGCTATGCCAGACTACATTTTTGTTTGGACAAAATAATCCCAAATTGTTGCTAATTACAATATGAAAGAGCAGTTAATTCCTGTGATTTGCTTAAGAGCAAGCGTAATAAGATACAAGAGCAACCAAAGAGAAGTTTTCTTTTTTCCTCTAAGTACAGTTGCGAGCTAAGGATGCATCAGGAACAGCACAGGCGGTGACTAATTCTTCACTGAAACCCCCACATGCTAAGGGGTCACGTGTGCTCTGAATGAGGATGAGGTTTGCAGATGCGTTTTTACCAAACCGGGGACAGGTAGCGGAGCAGAATCAATTCCTGTCACTCCGGGGTTGCTCTGGAGGAGCAGGATTATGGATCAGAGCGGTGCTGCCGTGCTTTAATCTGGAAATCAATAGAGAGGCGGAAGTTGGGCTTGTGGGGATGTGGCAGAGAGGATGATTTGGGGTTTGATGAGATTTTGCTCTGCCAACAACTGAGTCACTAACTCCCCTTCACGTCCTGATTAACACAGAGAAAGGGCTAAATTCAGCCCTGATGCAGCTTTCTCGAAGTCCCTGGGGTCCCCCCATGTAATTTGAGTCTAGAATTTCTCAAATGAACCAGGGCTCCCAAATGCTTCAGTTTCCTTCTTTGCCTTTGTGCATAGCTCAGGAATAACCCTTCACTCTACCGAGCCTGATATTAATTCGATTTATATCAATCTGGGACTTTGATAAACTTCCTTCTGTCTTGTTTGTAGCGACCAAATTAAATGCAGTGGGCAATGTTATAAATGCAAACTGCAGCAAGTCACCTTGGGGTGCCTCAGAAATTCCAAAATTCATACGGGACTCTCTAAAGCTCAGACTTTTTCAGGTCTTACGGTACCTCCTTCTGCAGGCTGTGCAGAGTTGCTCACCTGTAGGACGTGGAGCAGCGTTTTCAGTTTGCAGATTTGCCCTGTTGTTCCTGTGATTGTAATAATACACTGCTTGGGGTCGCAGAAGGGTTGCATGGTGCTGCTTAAACCTCAGCCGCTGGCAGAAAGCTCGTGCCATGCAGTTTGTATGAATGGGAGCGGTGGGTGAAATCCCTGGTCTTCAGGAGAGTCTGCGATCTGTGAGTCCAGAATTATTGGTCAGGTTGAAACGCTCGGGCTTTGCAATGGCAAGCAGAGCTCAGCGAAGCTATGGGTACCTGGTTCCTCTAAAAATCACACTTTTGCATTTTAGGTTTCATCTAGTGAAGGAAAGACCCGGTGCGCTCCGCTGGTCCTCAGCCACTCTTTCAGACCTGATATTCCAACCCCTGAGCTGCGCTTTTCCATCTCTTGCACGGTTTCTGCTTTTCCCTCATTCGTTCTGGTTTACGTCCCTCGGTGGCACGGGCTGCTCCAGCATCTGCACGGCGTTGGGGAGCATCAGCTGCACAGTTGCATCTGTGATGCTAATTAGCAAAACATGAGAAAGCTGAAATCAAGATTCACGCTGAACCGCTCTTCACACTTGTGCTTCTCTTCCTTTTCCAGAGCACGGTAATTGTGGAGAAGACTGTTCAAGACCTGATGAATCTGATGCACGACTTGAGCGCTTATTCAGATCAGTTCCTCAACATGGTGTGTGTGAAACTCCAGGAGTACAAGGACACCTGCACCCTCGCCTACAGGTACGGGCAGGCGTGGAAGCCAAAGGGTGCTGGAGATACTGCTCTTGGGCTCTTGCTATTTTGGCATGAGTGGGAAGGAGTTACTTCTAGAAATCATCCTTGCTGGGATGGTGAAGGATTCTTCCAGGTGGGGGAAAAAATCTGAAATAGTGATCATTGATATAGGAAGAGTCACGGTTTCCCAGTGACTTTGTACACATCGCACTGTGGTTTAGGCTCCTTAAACGTGGGTGACAATGGTAGCGGAGCTTAGAAACCACACGGCTTTTCTCTTAATCAGACAAAAGGCGACCTCAGGTTAGAGATGGAGAGTATAAGGCATCATCTTTAACATAAATCCCTGTAGACAGCTGTTGCTTGCTTGTAAAGCAAGTGAGATCCTTCTATTTGAGTGTTCCCAAGAGATTCAGATATATTTTAATTAATTATATTGACATCTGTGTATTCAGATCTCGCGGCAATGTAGGAATTAGTAACCGTAACATACTGTCTAAGTACACACACACTGGCATTTGTAAAACTTCCCCAAAACCTTTCCATAAATTTATTCTTTCAAGGGGGCATCCAGTGCTCTGTCCTGAGCTGTCTTTGTTTATCAGTGTTTTCGGGTGATCTGTGATCTGCTTCCCCAGCCACAGCGCGGAAGCTGAACACCGCGTGGTCCCACCGGGCACGGGGTTATCCTGCCGGGACGCGGGGTTTAAGTCCTTCGGGTACTTGCTTTATCGTAGATTTCCCGGGTAACCGTCGATAAGTAACTTATTCTCTGTACATCCCAGTTGCCCATGGGTAAAATGGCCCTCCCTGGAGAGGGGGGCCAGAAGCGTGCCCCGCGCTGCGGGGATAAATAATGGCATTGAAAGACACTAAAGATGCTGCGGCAACGCGGGCCATAATAGCTGCTATACATAATCTCCTTTAATGGCTAATTGAGGCTGGCAATAGCGGGGGAAGCTGAAAAAGCCCCTTGTGTTTTCTGACCAAGAGCATTAAGAAATTATTTCCTATTGCCTGGTTTCATTCAGGAGAAGCTTCATCTGGTGAGCGGTTGCGTACGGGCTCATTATTGTTATTAATACCGCCAACAATAGCAGTGAGCATGTATGTGGGCTAAACTTTGTCCGAGAGCTCATGTAAATCTTTAGCTGTGCGTGTGCTGTGGTCCAAAATGCTCATATTTTATATGAAACTCCACTGACTTGAGCCAGACAATAGATGTAATTTCTTTGGCTTGAACTTAAAGGTCCTTCCTTCCTTCCTTTGCTGATACCATTCCTGGATTTGGCACCTGCTGAGGAGTAATTAGGACATCCCTAATTTGGCAATATCCTGATTACAGCAGGAGGAAAAACAGGAAACGTTCTAGTTTTGCTGCTAGCAAATGACTGACTGAAATAGAAATCTATATACATTTCAAATGCTGCAGAGGAATATAGCAGCTACCCGGCTTTCCCGGGGTGAGCAGTTCGATCCGCAGGGACGTTATGCCCTCTGCAGGGATCTCGCGTCGGTACGGCTCCGCACAGCCTTGCCCTTTGGACCAGGGTTTTCCTTGGGGGTTTGAGATGGATAAATCCTCCTGTTGATAAAGTTAGCGGAGGAAGGATCATTTATAGCTGCTTAAAACCAGAATAAACTCCCTAGAGCTGTGTATTAATACGATCAGGCGAAGCTATCGAAGCAAGGAACTGTGTGTCTGTTCTTGAGATGTCAAGATAGCGAGAATTTGGGAAGCCAGAGAGATGGTTTATGCAAGATTTGCACATGGCATTTGTTCATTCCCCATGTGCATGTGTTTCTTGAAGGGGAATATGAGTGAACGTGGATGAAATGTATTCAAATACAGGCTCCTCAAAGCAAGACTGTTTTATTCGGAGTCCTTTGCAGAACAGATAGCTCTGTCAGGACGTCAGTGCTAAGAAATGCACAGCTGAGATTTTTTTACGTTTGATTTCCATCTTGCTCTGATTTTCTAGTGAACACAAAAAAAAAAAACCCTAACGGGGCTGGATATGAATGGATTGGACATTTATATAAGTAGCAGCTCTGGATTTTCTTGTTTTAATTGATGACGAATTTTGGAAGCGTATTAAACCTGATCTAGGTGAGATGTCTTCTGCAAATTACATGTTTGTAAGAAGGGCAATTTCGGTTTGACACAAACTGCTAGTTGTGTTTTCTGACTAGTTTATGAGGGGTTGGGGATTGAAATACAAACAAAAACAGGAGACACAGCCACAAAACCTCCTGCTGTGTTGGCACTGCTCTTCTTAAGTCTTGTCCAGCCCACGTCTAGCCTCTTCTTCAGCAATTTCCTATGAAAGCAGCTCTACTCATGAGTTAAGCTTGCATAGTTCAACCATTAACCATTCTTATGAGGCTTTGGGAAATATTGATAGGCCATAGAAGGAATCTCAGGGACAGGGGAAAACCTGAGCAGTTCAGGGTAGCTACCCTTAACATGAGTCTCTCTTTTTAGTCTCTTGCCAACACCCTTCTCAGTCAAGCTTTGCCGTCTTGAGCACTAAAATGAATCTCTTTCCATGTCTTCCTACAGGAATTGGCCCCATGTTTAGTTATATTCATGCTGAAGTTGTACATTCTTATTTTGTTGTCTGAGTTTAAGCTCTATCCTGTGTGTCCACCTCCTTCTTATATATCTACATCCTCTCTCCCTTGAACAACCATCCTTTTGCACGTTTTCAACCTATCTGAAGTGTCTGAGTAAAGGCACCATCACCCAAATGACTCTCTTTAGTCTGTAAAAAGAGCTGGATGTGTCCAAAGAGTGATTCGCCTTAATTAAAACGTGCCTACACTCTCTGGAAGTGCCCAGCTCTCTCCATCAGCAGTGAAGGCAGCTTACAGTGACCAGCCTCTTGGAAGAACTGTCTCAGCTGAATCTGTAAATTTAGGTGGGTTAAAACTAGGCCTAAATCTCTCCAAATGATGGAGGGGAAAGAAAAAAATCACATTTCCTGCTTTCTAGACAAGCAAAATAAAAGTAAGCCCCTTTTTATTGATAAGGAAATGAGAAGCAGGTTAATTCATCCAAGGTGTGGGATCTGCAGTCAGACAGGTTTTCTCGAGTCCCCAGGAAATGCTCTTGCCACTCCGTTTACTACTTCTTATTGGCACCTTCCCCTTCTTGCATTAACTTATTGGGTTTTAAGTTGTCTTTCTGACTCTTTGGGGCCAGGGGTCTGTCTCCCTCAGACTGTTAGGTACCTGGCACATGCTGAGCATGCTGCTTTTAAACTCTCAGCAGTGCTTGGCATGGAAACACCATCTCGGCTCTGGGAAGAGAAAAAAAAATATTCCAAAATACGTGTGGCACAAGACAATGAAGCCCAATTAGCCCTTGTGGCCCCCAGCTGTTTTCCTAAAGAAAAGCCATGGCCGCCCAGCTGTGTCCGGGGATGTTCCCCATCACTCTGCTCCCAGCAGTGGTGCAAATCTGGGACCATTACCACCAGCAGATGTTTTCTGGGTAAAACCCACTGAGCTGTGGAGGGATGAACCCCCCTCGCTCATGTGCCATCACCGGTGTGTTACACCTATTCCCTGCCCGCTCCTGGGAGCTGGGTGCAAACAGATGGCGTTTTCCCTGGCCCATTGAGCTGTGAATTAATTAGTTGATTATGGCACTGGTGGTAGCAAGTAACCCTAATAAAGCAGCAGGAATAACTAACTACACAGGAGTTTGGGAGAAGGGGGGTGTCTGAAAGGAAAATGGTCTGACCTGTACTAAAACATGTTGCCCTGTCTTGTGATAATTTACTCAAGGACCTGAATCTACATTGACATTGATAAGCACTTACAGAGGTTGAAAACTGGCTGAGATGCTAGAAAGAAAAGGTGGGGGGAAGGGAGTTTTTAACTGACGGGGGAGGTGGGCGTCTAACAGAGATGGGGGTATGTACCACCCTATTTAGCGTCTTCCTTGATGAGGGGAGTTTGGAGTAAAGCCAACCTGTCAATAACAATTAGGAAGTGTTGCAGTCATGGGAAAGACTGGGGACATAATTCCAAGGGACCCACGTAGTGGTGGCAATGTCCCAGTGTCAACTAATTTGAAGCTCCCTATTGATTTCATTGGAGAATTTGGCTGGAGGCTCCAGTGGCTCATGGATCCATGAGTGCCACATGGCCTGAAAGTGATAGAAGCAGGAATCATGTGGGTTAGGCTCTCGGAAAACGGTGACCCTAGAAGAGCAAGGACACCAAGCTCAGTTTGCAACTTACTATAGCAGCGAAACAGCCTCCCCTCTCTCCTCCCCCAATAAAAAAGCAATAGGATTTTTCAGGACAGCAGATAATAAGGGTCATAAAAGAGAAAGGTAGCTCTGTCCTCTGTACAACTCCATCGGAAGACTCCCAAAGATGACTTGCATTCGTAGACATCCGAAGGCCTATGATAACGCTGTAAATAATTGAAGAGAGTAAATAGTGAAAGTGGTGAGTGCTGAGGCTGCTGTAAGGGGAAATAATGGGGAATAATGGGATGAAATTGAGTAAAATAAAACAAGAGCACAGTATCAGGGTTTTTTTTTTCTTGTCCAAGAGTTAGATTTGTTCAACTGTGAAATAGACTCCCAAGGGAAGGAGACTATTACTTTAGTCATTTGAATCTGGAGAGGACAAAGTACTGGCTAATATATTCAATGGAACAGTTGTCTTGCCTTGGCAGAGAAATGGCCAGATAGCATCAAATTCAGTTTTTCCATCTCAGATGTCAGAGATTCTGGTGGAGCTTTTTTTTCTTCCCCCCACCTCGGTTTTCAGTGGGTGAAAAAAAAGAGACCTTTTTTCATAAGTGGTAAAACACCAAGTTCCTAACAGCAGCAGAAGGCCAAATTGAAATTTTGACACCGAGGTCTTCTGTGGCTGGAAACAAAATTCATTCTTTTGTCTGTGGCAGATTGAACATGAAATTTAAAGAGAAGGAAAATTTATGTGTAAGTGCATGTGACAAATTCATTTTCACAAATCGTGTGTACTTACTGAGCAGAGGTTGTTTTCTTGGTGGTAGGTGAAAGGAGTGATAGGTTGCTCTGTGCTGGTGCGAAAAGAAGTAATCTGCTCTGTTTCAAGGCAGATCAGCATTGGCTTCTATCTCAATGCCTTTTTCACTGTTTTCCTTTTCAAAACACAGATACTCAGTGTATTGTTACTTTTATTTCTGTTTATTGACCAAAACATACCTGTCAGGAAATTTCAAATGAGACCAGTTAATCCACATAAACCCTTTAGAAATGTGCAGGGTCTTTATCGTGATCTTGCATGACCCTTCCCAAAATCACCGCCTGAATGCCAGCAACAGCTCCGAGCACGTTTGCCCCATGCAACATCCTGACCTGGATCCAGAAGTGTGCGGACAAGTAAATTGGGAGGTTTAGACCAGACTTTAGGAAGCATTTCTTTACCGGGAGGGTGGTCAAACACTGGAACAGGCTTCCTAGAGAGGCAGTCGATGCCCCAAGCCTGGCAGTGTTCGAGAGACATTTGGACAATGCCCTCAACAACATGCTTTAACTTTTGGTCAGCCCCGAAGTGGTCAGGCGGTTGGACTAGAAGTTTGTTGTAGGTCCCTTCCAACTGAAAAACAGTCTATTCTAGTCTATTCGAAATGGCTCTCCAAAGTCCACACTGAGCTGACACGGGCTGAGCCAGCAAAGATACATCCATACTGCAGCACCCAGCCACTCCAGCTCTTGGTTGACAGATCCAGTGTTGAATCTTTGCATCTTTTTGATGCACAAAGTTTCTATCCGTGTTGGAGAAGCCATTTCTTCTGGGGGACAGTGACACAAAAAGATCTCTCTGGCATTTACACTTCTTCAGCCCCTTTCATTGTAGGACACAGCAAACAGGCATTACTTCTAGGTGTCTTGTAGCCTTGTGAGCAAGGGGTGGTGGGTGTTTGAGGGGCAAACACAGGTCTCAGAGCCCTTTCTGTATTTTTGGATAGTAGAAGGCGACCAGTCTCTTAGCAGATGAGGGAGATCTCCGTTCTGTTGTTAACCTGCAGCTAAGCCTCTCCATAGGAGCATTGTCCTTCAGATACTTCCTTCCTCAAGTCCCACTTGTGCTGGTTGTTCAGTGGTTTTGCTGTGTTCCTATTGCAGAGGGCAGAAGAGATCCCACTGCTGCCCATTGGAGAGGTCACCACCATGCATTTGCTTTGAGTGATGTGGATGGGTGACACCTGCTTCACGGACTGGAGAAGCAGTCCAAACTGGTCACCATGCAAGGACGTTTTAGAAGAGCCTCCCACATGCTCACCAAAGAAAGAAATCGGCAGTAGAATCTAGATGGAAACACCAGCAGCCCTAACTTCCACTTGCCTTTTCTAAGAGGTGGAAAAACACCTCCCAGATCCTTGCGGTCTACTCATCAACCCAAGTGAGATAGAACGAGAGGAAACGGCCTCAAGCTGCGTCAGGGGAGGTTTAGGTTGGAGATGAGGGAAAATGCCTTCCCTGCCAGAGGGGTCAGGCCCTGACACAGGCTGCCCAGAGAGGTGGGGGAGTCACCGTCCCTGGGGATGTTCAAAAACCATGCAGACGTGGCACTTGGGGCCATGGTTTAGGAGGCCTGGGGGTGTTGGGTTGGCGGTTGGACTTGATGATCCTAGAGGTCTTTTCCAACCTTCATGATTCTGTGATTCTATGACTCTCTTCTCCCTACTCACCGGTGTGCCAGCGAAGCAGCAAACATTGACAAGGCCTTTGCTGATGGTTGTTCCTGAGCAATTCCGACACAAAAAATAGGCAGCTAATTGAGTCCTGCAAATACAGCATCCCGTTTGTCTCCTGCAATTGCCAGTGAGGATTTCAGATTAGTTACACTGCCAAAAATATTAAACAGGGAATGTCTTCATAATTGGAATATGCTGTGATCTTTGATTCAATTTCACACATACACACGATTCAGCTGAAATCTGTATTATTAAATGTTTTGGATGGCTGGAGAGAAGATCCGGAGCTCTTCATTTCCTTTCATTGCTTCAGACCTGGTCCCCACGCTGGACCAGCTGGTGTGCGGTGAGCTGGTGGCTTCCACCCAGGTCTTCCTGGGCAGGTTTCCACGTTGCAGTCACAACGCAATCAGCAGTGGCTGGCAAGCTCGATTGAGATTGTAGAGAACAAATGAGCCGTGGAGAAACTACCTTCTCCCTGTTGTAGTACAGAATGACCTCCTCCGGTTGTGTAAATGATCGCGAGTTGAATGATTTCAAGGGTGGAGAGAACATGGCCTTTTTTCCTTGGGAGGACTCTATCAAAGTGCATCAATAGTTGTGAGTTTGAGAGAATTTTATACCCTGTCCACCCATGTTGCTGTGCTTGAGCTCTTTGTCGAATTCCTCTTTGGACCCCTTCCTTAATGCACATTTGTTTGTGATAGGGATTTTAATGAATATGTGCAGGATTGCGTGAAACAGTACAATTTGCTTCGCACTAGTGTGGTTGTTGCTACTTTCCCCATAGGAGCATCGTACAGTCGGATGAAAAGCTGGTGATCAGCGCATCCTGGGCTAAAGATGACGATATTAGCAGGCTCCTGAAATCTCTGCCCAACTGGAGCAACATGGCTCAGCCCAAGCAACTGAGACCCAAGAGAGAGGAGGAAGAAGACTTTATAAGGTAAAGTATTTTATGAAGTTGTAATACGGTTTCAAGGAGAGGAACAACAACGGTAAACCTGCTGGAAACACAGTAATTATGGTGTTCGTGTAGTTGTTGTGTCCCCAGGTGTGAGAAGAGGTTGAGATGTGGTCTTTCCTCAAGTGGAGTAAGGAAATGTGAGTCCACATGCCATTACACTGTGTGATCTTAAAGCCAGGCACCAGCTTTGCTGAGCTGAGAACTTCTTTTGCAGTGCCTGGATTTGGTTCTGTTGAGAATGAGAAATCACTAGGGAAATATCTGGTTTTAGGATGTTTCTGGGCTTGGCTTATCAGCTGTGCAATGGATTGGTGGATATACCATCCTGAAGCTCTTTATCCTTCAGGAGAAAGGAGAAAGCAGAGCTTCTTAGATGCAGCAAGGACAGAAGAAAGAGAGGCCATGGTTCAATAAGGAGGCTTCAGTGGCAGCGCCTGCTTGCTGCTTTTCTGCCCTCATCACGCATTTCTGCTTGCTCTGTTGCTCAGACATGGCTATTTGAAGAATCGTGCTTGTGAAGCGAGTCAGAAAAGTGGCTGGGATTGGGGAAGGAAAGTATTTGAATCCAAGGCTCCCTCCCCAAAATGGGGCTACTGATTTGTTTGGTTTTAAAGTCTGCAGTAGAGATAATAACATGTCATTTTTTCAGCAGAGGCTGGAAAGGCGGGTGAGCCAAAGTACTTTTTGATCAGTGTTCTGGATTTGCAGAGCTTCTGGATTGGCTGGAAAGGAAGGGTTATTTTTAATTCAGGTAGATCCTTGTCCGGGTTGATGGTGCTTGCCCTGATGACCTATGCAATGAAGAGAGAAGCCATCTGCAACCTAATGGAGGGGCCAGCGGGTTGTACTGGGCAGAAATTCCCAGAACTGGCGTTGTCACCAAAGCCGTCCTCCATTTGAGCCATGACCTGGTGGTGTTTCTCCTTCATCCCAAGCCCAGGAGCTATGTAAGGGGAGTCAAGGAAAAATATTGGTACCTCCACAGGAGGTGCTTTCAGAGGCGCTTACTGTGTCCAAACCAGATTGTTTCTATGTTTTCTTTTCAGGCAAGTCAATGCCTGTAAGTAGGCAGGTTGCCTTTCTCTGCACACTGTAAGTGGCTTAGTCTCGGAATTGTTGACGCATCCTGAAGAAACGGGTCCTTTTTGTTATTCCAGCGAGTCAAGAAGCTTGTCTGCACATTCCCATCACTATTCATCACTTCCTTGATTGGCATTTGGCTATAAAACTGTAGGAGTAAGTGAAGCTGCTGAAAATTAAAGTCTAATTTGCCCAGATTGTCATTTTACTTATTCACTGAATGCAAGCACAATAACATAAAGATGATGCAGTCTAGAGGGAGGAACGACGAAGAGTATAAAATATGTCTAGTCACAGAAATGTTTGCTCATACTGCGGTGGGGATAATCAGCTTTGCCAGTGTTTTAAAAAATCTTTAGCAGCGGTGGAAGAGTGAGGATGCAGGTCCTTGAGGCCTTTGTGCAGTCCCTGGGTTTTTTGGGATTCATGGATTCAGGCCTAGCCTCCATCTTTGCCTTCACGTTAGGCTTTGTTTCTTGGCACAGAGAGGTGCTGGGATGCCCTCGTGGCCCTTACTCTGATTTCGGAGCCATCAGCGGGGGACACCAGAGCTCCCATGGGGGCAGTGCTGGGTGCTACTGGCTGAGCAAAATCTGCTAGTGTAAATTCCTGGCCAGGCTAAATCTGATGGCCGAGCTTTGCCTGATGCTGGCAATGGCAACGTTTCGATCCTAATACGCATTTTATTCCAATATTGTCATTTTACTATCCATTAATTGAAGTATTTTGTGAAATAGTATCGGGGTTGTTAGAATGGAAAGCCTATTAGGTCACCTGCATTGAACTCACTGGGAAAAGCCCCTGTACTGTCTTTTTTTTTCAGCCTAGACATTAGGATAAAGATATTTTCTCAGTATCTGTTTACACAGAGCATCATGTATTAAGCCTCTGCTCCTCAGGGTTCCATGTGAATGCTCCTGTAGCATTCATTTAAATTATAATAATTGGTCTGGGACAGTTTTAGCCGTTGATGGTAAGTGACATGGCTTATAAACTTCCTCAAGAATCTCTGCATGGTTGAATAGATCTCTACTGAAAGCTTCAAAATAAAATTAATTGCTTGCCCAATTTTTTGTCATCTCCCTTCCGTTTAGCAGACTTTTTTCAGGTTTTCTCCTAATACAAAAGAACATGATTTCTTTGCTGCCGTTGCTTCTTTCTCTTCCTCTTCCCACCGCTGATGAATTGGGAATAATTCTGCAGTAGCTATCACTGCCTGAACCCAGCAGTGGAGCCAAAGGGAAGGGGGTCCTGAGGGTTATTAGAGGCATCACTGTGATGGGAGAGCCTGGGAGAGCTCACTTCATTCTCAGCTGAACCATCCAAGACCTTTAAAACCTTGATACACAGATACCCACCTGTGTTCATGGACCCCGCTCCTCAGCTGGCAGGGACAGGACTAAGCCTCCTTTCCTGGAAAGCAAGGTTTAAGCTTAATGAAACATGGGATCACGTTCTTTTTGGACTTAAAGCAAGGCTGACAGGAGTGGTTGAACTACCCAGCAGCATCCCCTTATGAAAGTTGCTAAATTAAATACGTCCTGAAAGTTTACCACCAGTTTTTGTACTGTGGCAGGATGAGATATCAGTGCACAGTTTTCTTTCCCTCCCCCGGTTTCCTATAACTCATTTGTTTCATTAAAAAGAAGAATCCAAACGCGATGTCTTTGCAAAAAAAAAAAAAACCCTCATGAATATCTGTGTTGACAGTGATTGATTTTGTTGTCTTAACCCGCCACTATCTCTTTTGCGAATAGATGTCAAAAGGCAGGGTAAGATACTAGCAGAATCTCCCCATTAATATTCCGGTGTGGTTGGCCAGACAAAGGGACCTGATTGAGCATATTATAGTAGCTCAGAACTTGGCAAGGGGAGAAAGGAAAGAAAAGTCATGCCTCCATTCGTATAATTAGTTTTTAAAGCTCTGAAGGCTATTTGGCACTGGGGCGAGTGTGAAATATGCTGCCCTTATCGCTTTATAAAGGTTAGCCTTCAGTTCATTACTGAATCAGATATGTTGGTGATAAAACCCCAAGATGTATCATTTCCACGTTTGCCTTTGACGAGGAAAAGCGATGTTAAAAGAGCTTCAGATCTGCTCGCGCTCAAGTTACAGCAGAAATCCTTGGGCTTCGGTGCAGCCCTGCAGCACAAGGGGCGCCAAGGGGCCCCGCGCGCCCGAGGGACACCACGTCTTCGGGGCGCTGAGGAAGGCGTGCTGGCAAGTGACAGGGCGACACATTTGCCTGGAAATCCCACGTTGGTCTGAAGATCACACCGCAGCGCAGATTATTCTGGTTGCAGATCTGAGATACCAAACCCATGTTAGGAGGGGGGTGGTGATTCCCCTTTCTCTTTTTGACTCCAGCAAGCTCCTGAACACCAAAATTGGGATCAGATTCTCAGGCCAAAGTTAGTGGAGCAGTAAAAAAACCACTTCTCAGCATCTCCACATACCACATGACTTTTCCTTTCACTGCTTTTGTTTTTTTTAATGAGGATAACCCTGACTGCAGCATGCTCCGGCTGCTTCCTCCGCTGCATCTCCTGTTCACCTGAGGATGCTCACCCTCACTTGCTCTGCACTAAAAGGAGAGGGGTATGTTCAAGCAACGTGGAAGGACACCTGTGCAACAGCAGATCACTCACTAAATCATCCCAGATGGCATTGGTCAGGACAGCTGCACTAGCCCTGCTTCTGGTTAGGATTTCTCTCCCCCGGTTCAGTTGATGCTGATCCTATGACTGTATTTCCAAAGTAAAACTGGAGCCTGGGTGCAGATGTGGGTCTGCTTTGGAAATGTGTCGCTGTGGGACAAGAAAAAAATGTCAGGCTCAGGGAAGAGAGCAGGGATGGGCTAAAGTGTGTCCCTCCAGGAGGCATGACGGGAGCAAGAAAGGTACCCTCTGCTTTTGGATATATATTGGGGCTGCGTCTTGGGAATCACTAGCTTGCCTCAGCTCCCTTGGGGCATGCAGCATGTGTGCCCTGGGAGATGCCCCTCATCTATCCAACAGCAGCAAAGATACCGGGGTACCCTCCAGAGAATGAAACCACCTCTCCTTTTCATGGGGCAGAGCACGCACAGCTGATGGCGGACGATCAAGCACATCTCTACTCCAGATGCAAAGCTTCGCTTAGCCCTGGGAGCAAGGCGCAGAGCTGAAGGAGCTGGTGGTCTGAGGCATGATTTTGCCCCGCAGTGAATTCAAAGGGTCCCGTGAGCTCTTCCCCAGAGGGTGCTTGAGGACAGTAAACTCAGGAGGTTGGTACAGAGCTCCTAGGACTGGTCACAGCTTGAATTGCTTCAGATGTTTCCAAAGGGATCGACGTTCTGTAAACTTCCCATTGTGTAAATAAACACGCTGTGCAAGCCCGGAAAGCACAACTGGGAATGAGCTGGGACAGTTTGCATTGCACCATCCAGTCCTTCCCTTGGTGCAAAGGGTGAGCCGTGGTGGCAGAAGCGTGGAGGTCAGGTCCTGCCCTGGGGTAGGGTGGTCTTTTGTTCCACCTATCTGGACAGCCAGAGGGCACTGGCCAAGGTTTTCATCAAAAGCTAAGTCTCAGGCTGTCCATCTCCTGGCTGGTGGGTGTTTTCTGTAGTGTTGGCTTTGGAGCTTTCCGTTATTTTTATTGTCTTTTGCTGTCTTAGCGTTTCTCCTGCCGCATGGTCCTTTTCCAAAACCCTGATGTTTTAAAGAAAAGCTTTTGCCTTTCTTTACCTCTTAGCTCTCCCTCCCATTCTCAGTTGTAGCTTTGCAGTCTCTCTTTCCTTGTTTCTTTTTCTCTCAATAAAAGATCTCCCTCTCCAATTGCTCAGGCTCAATTTATTATATTCACAGTACTTTTAAAGGGTGATTTTGGAAGGTTGGCAACAGACTGTAGACCTTTTTTTCCCTCTACTGGGACTATGAATCTGAGCGTACCATAGGTGTGAGTTATTTCCATTTGATGACAGTCTACTTTATGTGAAATGGGTTTCTAGATCTCTTTTTTGGATCCTATGGGAGAACGTGCTTCATCACGAGCACGGCTGATGCTAAATCCTATTGCTATCAGGAGTCTCATCTGAGAGGTGTAAAATGGAGTGAGCACCTGGATCTTCACATGGCACCTCCGTATCCACGAAATTCCCTTCTACCTTTGCTTGTCTTGTGAAGGCAAAGAAGTTTTGGAGGATTTGGGGTTTTTTGAGGAATACATATATTCTGAACCTGAATCCAGGAAGACTCTCCCAGCTTCAGATTCATTAATCCTACAAATTGCATTTTCTGTTGAAATCAGCGCGGCGGTGTCCAGCTCTTGCAACCTGCTTTTTTTGGGTAATGTGAGTGTCCCTAAACTGCATAGCAGGGACAGAGGCAGAAGGCAGAGCGGAAACGTGGAGGTTCAGCTTCTCCACAAGGATTTAATAACAGCTCCTGCTTTAACAAGATTCTGTATCGCTAAATCACATCATTAGAGCTACACAATACACTCCAAGACACTTCCTTGTCTGCTGTGATAAATTGTATAATATAAACTTAACAAGACCAGAATATTCAAATAAATTTAAGCAAGAAGATGGTGTGTGATGTTACAGCTTAAAATTGTCAATTAGCGATGTCTGCTTTCTGACAGTGTTGCGACCTCTCAGCAGAGATTCGGAGCTGCCGGGGAGCGCCGGCGCCAATCGCGCCGCTCCCTAATAGAGATGCACAAATTGTTGTCGAGGCTTTTTAAATCCCAGTGAACCTCAAATCTGGGTCATTTTTAGGATGGACTAGATCTTCGGTCCTTTAAAGCCAAATACCTCAGGTTGGCGGGGTGAATTTGTATCCACTGAGGGATCTTTGCGGCAGCTTTTCATCAGCGCTACAACGCGGTTCGCATGTGCTGCGAAAAGTGTCCTCGTGTGCTGAATTTTTAAAATACCTTCAGGTGCTGAATCTTTGAAAGAAGTGAAGCGGCGTCTTCTGCAGGAGGATGGCTGGGCTGGGTTTTATTGTTCTTGTGGCAGCAAATCATTGCAGAGGGCTTCCCTTTGCAGAAAAAAAACCCCATGTGGGTTATTTGTTTTGGCGCTTGCACAATTTCGTTATGATTGTTGAACAAATTCTGGTGCAAGATGAAGCAACAAACCACCTTTTCTCTTTCTCTCTAAATAAGAACATAATAGGAATTTCTTTGAATTTGTCAAGGGGAAATCTGTCTGCCTGGGTAGTTTCTATATAGAGTTTTTAAACACCGTCTCCAGGCTGACTCTGTGGCTCAAGTGCAGGAATAGAAAAGAACTGGGTTGTAGAAATTTCTATATGACATAAATACATAGAAAAATCTCCTGATCCAAAAGAAGCCGCAAAGGTGCAATGAAACCGATGCAAATGCTATCATTATAACCTTTCCATTCTAATGCGTATCATGTTGTGAGACTGTATATATAATATACTATATGTATTTTAAGTGCTTTATATTAGGTAGCATACTGAGTTGTTATACAGCAAGCTTTTCACCCAGTTAATTGTTTTCACTAACATTTTCATGGATGTTCAATTTAATGTGGTTTTGGTACAACGCCGTGACAAAGCGGTAATCCTTGTTTTGCCAGCTCTTCCCAGGGCATTTGCATCTTTGTCCTGCTCACACTTTAAGAGGTACTCGTCGGGTGTTTCCTCTACAGCCACAGCTCTGCCTGCTGCAGTTAGCTGCGGTTTAAATTCATTTTATCGCTTCTTCTCTACGAGCATCCGATGCTCAGCGGAAAGCATCCCTCTGAGGTCTGCGGTCCACAGGGTGTGAGAAAGAACAGGAGGTCCTCGTTGGGTCAGTGTGTTCCTGGGGGGCCTCCCAAGGGGGTTGCTTGGTGCCCCCCCCCCCCAGCTCCACGCACCCTCCCAGCGAGCTTTTTCCTCGGTATTATTTGCCAAAGGGACAATTGACACTAAATTCGAGGCAGAGGAAAGAAAGAGGAGCAGTAAGTGAACGTAAAGGTGCTGCGGAGGGGGTGTCGCAGACCTCCTTCCTCGTTCTGCAGTACTGATGTGGCCACTTGGCTGCTTTTCAGCCCTCCTCTGGCATGGTCAGGGTGCCTTAAACGTAGCACAGGTCATCTTGATTTATCACACATGCCCTTCTTCCTTCACATACGAGTTTCCTATCCTTATGTATACGCTGAAATACGGATGAGGAGAAGCCTCATACATTGTCATCAGTCCCTCTGTTTCCAGGCAGTTTAGCTCAATAGGTTGTTTAATTTTATTAACAGCTCATGCCTTTAAAACATTGCCATTGCTCTTGGCCGCTGGAGGAGAGGAGGGGGAAGCTGGTCTGCCTGCAGAAGACTTCTCTGGGGGACACTGGTCCCTCTCCATCCCTGCTGGTGCCATGGCAAGGACGCACTATGCATCCTCTACAGTATCCATGAGATCTAAAGCTGATGCCTTGCTGGTCACTGTCTTGGAAAGTGGGAAAAAAAAATAGATGGTTTAACAAAGGGAAACAAAATGAGGTGCTCAGTTAATCTGCGGATTAAGCTAGCGCAGCTGGCCTGCTCTGACAAAGCGGAGATTTAAGAGTGAACCCTATTGCAGTTCGCACAAATCCCGTGGGAATCGAGACTAAAGGGCGACAAAGCGGTGTGGCACCAGCATCCGATACCGGTATAAGGAAGAGTGAGCTCGCACAAAGAAACAGCTGGACAGTGAAGAAAGGCACTTGAATTTGCTCACTTTGCAGTGTAGCTGATATGCAGTATTAATCTCCGCCTTGAGCGTGGCTATATGCACAGCTGAATTAATCACAGGAGAGTGGAGCATTGCCTTTTGTTACAGTTCTGTAAACACTGTTATGAACCGCTTGGGTATGAGGTTTTCTCGTTTTCTAAAATATATCATCTCCGTGGCTGGAAAGTTCCAACTTTGGGTGCTCACCAGAAGTTGCAGGATCTTTTTATTGTTCTCAGACGCTTTGGCAAAGTCCGAAGCAAACTTTGTGGGTAAGGTAGGATGGGTTTTGAATTTTCAAGATCATGCTAATTCAAACCAAGGGTACCCACTGAACCATCAGAAACTCGTAAATTAAATGCAGAAGGTGGCTGCAGATCTCTGTATGTGCTGGCTCTGTCTTAGATACCCACAGATACAAATGTGGTAAGTGTTGGCTGAGAAACTGTTTGGGAATCTGAGGGCTGAAGACGTTATTTTAATGCAGGTATTCAAAAGAGCAGGTTGTATGTTCGGGTAATTTGGTTTTTTATATTCTTCCCATTAAGTGCTTAACCTTGCAAATTTAATGGAGACGAAGAAAGGCATGGAGTGAATATTCTGTCAAGCAGGCATCCAGAACACTAGCGAAAATTTGCTTCGGGGAAACGTTTGCCAACAGCAGGTTTAAATGGAAATTACAGGAATCCACCAGAACTCTCTAAAGTTACCTTCCTAAAGGAAGTTACTTGTGGAAGGTCGTCTCTATCATCGGTTTCAGTTTGTGCAAAAGAGTGACCTGGGGTTTCTGCACTCAAGGATATGTATTTAAGAAAACAATTAAATGCATTTGCTGTCCTTTTGATACCAAATTCTGTTGTTTTAGACTGAATGGCAGAATCGCATTGATTCCGACAACATTTTAGCGTACAGCTTCCCATAGAAGACCTTATTTGTATTCCTCCCAGGAGCAAAAATAGGAAGTACACCATGCTTTGTATTATATAGATTTTTCCCAGCCTGACTGACAGCACTGTATTATTCATGCACAGGCTATCCATCGAAAGCGGTGCCAAAACTGTTTTTCTTTGCATGTGGGAAGGCAGAAGAGATGTCCCTCCGATAAAACTGAATTTGTAATCGTGGTGTGGGCAGCGGCGTGGTAGCGACGCCTCATTTAACATCGCTCAAATTGTGGTTCCCAAAGAAGTGCTTTTTCTATGGCATTTTATATTGGAAAGCCATGTTAACAGAGGTGGAAATTCACCAAATGTTCTTATTTTTCTGAGTGATTATCATAGAATCATACAACCTCAGAATCATTTAGGTTGGAAAAGATCTTTAAGATCTTTGAGTCCAACCGCAAACCTAACGCTGCCAGGAGTGACGCGGTTGCCAGTGGGATTTGTTAGTCTAAGTCAACAGGAGTGGTTTGGTTGGAAGGGAGAAAGCATATCTGTGAAAAATCTTCTGCTCCACAGGAACAGATGAGGATATCTGAGTGTTTGTAGGTGGGTAGAGCTAAGTGAGAAGTCAATAACGTGTTTTACTTGAAAAAATGACGGCGCTTTACCCAGAAAAAATTGGTCTAGCCCAGCTATGAGCTTGTCCACCCGGTTCAGCCTTGTATTCACCTCTGAAAGCCCATTTGGACTTTGGGTGAGTTGCTCAGTGGTCCTCACTCCTCAAAGCTTTGTAGCCTCTTATGACTAAGAAATGCCCAGTCAGGGAGGCTTGTTAAGGACTTTCCTGAAATTGAGAAAGGGTTTAATGTATTTCCAGTAGGCAGAGGGGATCAAAATTAACCCGGTCTTACCGAGAGGCTGAACAGCTGAATTACCACTGCTGTAGTCCACTGGAGTTGGAGATGTTCCTCTGTCTCGGTCCTCAGACACAGCCCACAGACAAGGATTCCTCCCAAACCCTAGTGCGCGAGATACAGCCTAAGGCAGCCTATTTTTTATTGTCAAGCAGAAGAAAATCCTCGAAGAGATTTTTTTAATGAAGGCTATTTTTATTTTTTGCCTTTAATGAATTCAGTTGAGCAATCTAAAACCGTTTCAGGGTGGTTGTTTTGGTTTTTTTTCTTTTCCTAAAGTGACAGTGAAGTCCCACAAATCTAGGGAGATGCTGGCAATAAAACTGCTTAGATAGTATATAAAATGCCACTGATGGGATTATTTTGCTGCAGCTCGTTGCAGCTATTATGCTCTGCAGCATGATTCCTCATTGTAAGTTCATGAAAGAGCTAATGACAGGAAGTGGAGATTTGCAAAGTTGAATGAAAGTGGAATGCAAATTCATAACCAAAAGAGCAACTGATGATGGGAGGAGTGCACTGAGGACCACGGTAAATGTGCTGTCACTTAGAGTCTTTCAATGACATGCACTTGGTTTAAGCCAGGAGCTATTGTAATTAGATGTAGGAACCGTGTCCTGATTTTCTCCATCCTGATGGTAGATGAAAAGTCATGCCAGCATCTCCTCCTTCACATGCAAAAGCAATGAAAATATTTGCTATACAAATACTTCTGGGACATAACCAAACATCCTCTTCGTGGAGGCAAGCTAAATCTGAATGCAAAAAGATGGAAAGTGATGGTGGAGTGAGCCGTTACACACCTTGAAAGAACTTTATTCAGCTTTTGGGGGGCTAAACACGTTTGTCCTGGTCATCATTTTTCACCAGGTGCTATCTCTGTGCGAGTAAAATAATGCGCAGGCTGATACTCAAATCATTTGTTTGTCACTTTGTCATGATAAGCCATCAGGTTTCACAGGATATTTCTTTAGACAGATCATAGAATCACAGAATGCCCTGAGTTGGAAGGGACCCATAAGGACCATCGAGTCCAACTCCTGTCCCTGCACAGGACACCCCAAATTCACACCAGGGCTCTGAGGGCCTTGGCCAAGTGCTTCTGGAATATCGCCAGCCTTGGTGCCGTGATGCCTCCCTGGGGAGCCTGTGCCAGGGCTCCACCACCCTCTGGGGGAAGGACCTTCTCCTAATGCCCAGCCTAACCCTCCCCTGGCACATCTCCCTGCCATTCCCTCGGGGCCTGGCGTTGGTCACCAGAGAGCAGAGACCAGCCCTGCCCCTCCTCCTCCCCTTGGGAGGGAGCTGCAGAGCGCCATGAGGCTGCCCTCGGCCTCCTCTGCTCCAGCTGAACAAACCCAGGGACTCCAGCCGCTCCTCGTACGGTTTCCCCTCTAAACCCCTCACCAACTCCGTGGCCCTTCTCTGGACACTCTCCAGTAGCTTTATACCCTTCGTGTCCTGTGGCGCCCAACGCTGCCCACAGCACTCGGGGTGAGGCCGCCCCAGCGCGGGGCAGAGCGGGACAATCCCCCCCCTCGCCCGGCTGCGATGCAGGGCTCGGTGCCCCCCAGGGCACGGCTGGCCCTCGGGGCTGCCAGGGCACGCTGGTGGCTCGTGTTCAACCTGCCGTCGGCCAGAGCCCCCAGGTCCCTGCAGAGCTGCTCCCCAGCCCCTCGTGCCCCCGTCTGTCTGTGCAGCCAGGGCTGCCGCGCCCCAGGGGCAAGATCCAGCACTTGACCTTGTTAAACTTCACATGGTTGTGTGAAACAAAAGTGAGTCAGGGATTGGAAGAGCTGATTGACAAGGAAGGATTAAAAGTATTGCATGTGCGTTATTTATACATACCCCAGGGAGACACGGAAAGCACCTGCATGTCTCAGCAAGGTGCAAATGCTGGGTGGGGAGAAGAGGTGTGGGAGCTGATTGGGATGAAGTTTGTAACTATGAGGAACAAGGTGAAGTTCAGAGATTGTAAATGCAGGGAGGACAGAAAAAAAAACCTTCCCTGTGATAGAGGCATCATCCCTGTAACGGGACTTCAATAACTCCACCAGACAACGTTCCTGAGACCCCGCGCTGGAGCAGTTCTGCATTGGCTGGTTTGACTTTCTCCACGGTGTAACTGATGTCTCCCCGTTGCTGTCCTGCGCTGTATTTCTGAGGGTGACTTTGGTTTGCATTTCAGGGCTGCTTTCGGCAAAGAGTCAGAAGTTCTCATTGGCAACCTGGGAGATAAACTCATCCCTCAGCAGGAGATCCTGCGGGACGTCAGCGACCTGAAGGCCTTGGCCAACATGCACGAGAGCCTGGAGTGGTTGGCGGGTCGCACCAAGGCAGCCTTCTCCAACCTCTCAGCCACCCAGAGTAAGTAGCTCCCATGCCTTTGTCCTAGAAGTGGAAACCAGCATAAATACGGGATTTTAGCGGGAGCGGGCATCTTCTGTTCTTGATTTCAAAGCGGGTTTATGTCAGAGGGAAGTAGAAAGCAAAGCCGTTCCATCGCTTTCTCCCTAGTGAATGCTGTGGTATGACATCTGCTCAGACCATGGTGGGCACCACGTGAGAGTGCCAGGAACATCCCTTCTAGCATAAGCTCTGACAGGCCTCTCAGCCCTTGAGCTTTTCAGCAGTCCCTGCTAATGACATTGCACAGGAGCAGGTATCAGTGCCGAGACACGTTTCATTTTCTTTTAAGCATCACTAGATCGCTGAATATTTAAAAATATATGTGTATTATAAATTCAGTGGAGAAACTGAACAGCTTTTAATGAGGGGTGCTCTAACTGCATGTCACTGGGGCACTGATGCTCAGCCTGCAAAGGCAGAAGCAACCCCTGGTGAACCAAGGTGCCAGGAGGGCAGAGACGGGAGCCTGGAGACATCGTTTCTGCTCCTGGCTGTCAAGGATCGCCCGCACTACCTTTGTGGGATCGTTTCACTTCTCTGTGCTTCAGCTTTCGCTCCTTCCCCTGCAGAATAGTGGGGTTTTTTTCTGTCTGGAAAGTGCTTAGTGTTTCTTCTCGTCTTATCGCAGTCATTGGTGTTGTGTGCACGGGGTCACGTTCAGAGGAGGGTTGTGGCTGTGCCCCAGAATTAGAGCTCGGCTTAAACGGACCTCAGCTCTGCTGTTTTCCACCGATGCCTTTGCACTATTATGAAGAGGAGTCACCTATAGCTCAGCTAACAGGGGGTTAAGCTTTTCCTAGGACCAGGGGTTTGGGTCTCACCTGCCTACTGAGACATTCCCAATAGCCACCCTGTGTCACAGGTTGACCCAGGGGAGGTGGCCATGCATTTGTTAGAGCCCTTCGTATTGCCCTAGATGCCTGAAATAAAATACTGCGTGTTTCACAAATATTGAACATCCCCTGTTGTCTAGGGCTTATATTAAATGCAGCTGTCTCAGGTGTGGAGGGAGGCATCTACACTGTGCTCTAGATGAGGAGCAGAGGCCAAGAAAAGCGTTGCATAAAAAAAATCCACCCAGCTTGGTGGGATCCCAGGGCACGTGGGGATGGAGTGAGGATACATGGCATTTCTGCAGCTTGTCATGCAAATACGGAGCGGAGTTCTGGGAGCGGGGACTCACAGAGGAGCAGGGCTGTGGGCAGGCAGATCTTCGGAGCTCTCGTGGGAATTTGATATTGAAAATCGCCTCAGCCTTATTTTCTGAGAAGTGGTGGAAATTTGCTGGTGCTAAATAAAGTCATAATGGTATATATCTGTTAAAATAATTGCCTCTGGACAGCAGAGCATCTCTGGTTGACTGACAGTCCTTCCTATAGCTTATAACTCTGCTCTAGAGCAGGACCTTTAAACTCCTTACTGCAGCTGTCCGCAATCAGTTTGTTGGGATCCAGAAAGATAAAGATTATACAATCAGCTAACAATTAAAGACCCAAAATACTACAGGTAGCTTTAATGTTCCTGTAACCCATACTTTGAGTTCTCAGTACCTGAGTGACAAGAAGAATTGCCGTGCTCTCACTGGGTGTACTTTAGAAGATTATTTTAAAAAAAAAAAAAAAACAGGAAAACAAAAACCCAATGGAAAATGCTGTAGAAGTTCAATAGCCAAATATTTATTCACAGAACTTTAGGTACTGGGAGAGTTCTTGGGGCTGAGGAGCTGTGCTCTGACAGTCAAAGTTGTTAAAAATAAAAACATCAATTATAATTTCAGTTCTACCTGAAACTCAATTTTTTAAATAAATCAATATTTTCCAAACGTAAAAGGGCACGAGCGTGACTTTCAGGCGTCTGAGAGGATGTTACGCGCAGCAGTGAATAAACATAAAAGTACAAAGTGTAATATTTCACTTGGCAGCGTCCTCCTGACAATAAAAATTCATCTTCCTTTGTAATAACTTTATACCAATGCACTAAAATGTCTGTAGACAAATGCCAGGAGTATCTGAAACAAGAGGAAGAACGAAGAGTGTTAGAAAATGATAGAGGCTGTTGACCTCATGGTTATAAATGAAACCTGGTGGAGTATATCTCATAAATGGAACATCAATAGAGCTGACTGCAATCTATATGAGAGAAGTAAAAAGCGATGCCGTGGGGCAGAGGTGGTGGTATAAGTCAGATGTATTTACAAATCCAGCAAGCTACGGTGATATACAGGGGAGAGCAATTCTTTTGGGGAAGAATAGGAAGAATAAACAACAGAGGAAAAATGAGATGAGATGTCTTTTTCCATCCCACCTGGACAGGGGGAGGAGAGCAATGCAAATGTGCTCGGACTGAGCTGAGAGGAGGAAAAATTAAAACTACCTATTGTTTCAAAGATTCATACAATGTTAATGCCGTAACGCTCAACTGTCACATGAGTTATTTTGTTCTTTTCTGTCGCGGTTTGATCATCTGAATTTCTGAGCATCTCGTTGCTGGAAGCCACAGCATGTTAATGAGCATCAGGGGGAGGGAGGGAGGAAGGGAAATAACTGACCGAAAGTAAAGCTAAATAAAGGGGATTTCTGCCACCCACTGAAGCTCACCAAATTCAGATTCAGATCGCCATAAGGGCAGCCAGCTTTGACGTTTCAGCATCGGTAAATTTGACTTCAAGACAGGCCCATGTGAGACTCAAGCATTCCAGTTCAATGCAACGGAATCCGTGGTTCGTCATACGCAGGTCAACAGGCCGTTAGTCACCCAGCTCGCTTTTTGGGTGGCTGGCTTTGGGCAGATGACAGTTGTTATATGCCTTTGAGCAACTTGTCTTCTGCTTTGGTTTTCTCCTTGGGCTAGATGCTACGCTGAAGTGCCCATGATTGAACAAGAGCATTAATCTCATTAACTGGTAGCAGAGGTGGGGCTTTAACTTCCGTCTTACCACATGGCTTCAAGCTGCGTCAGGGGAGGTTTACATTGGAGGTTAGGGAAAATGTCTTCCCTGCAAGAGTGGTCAGGCCCTGGCACAGGCTGCCCAGAGAGGTGGGGGAGTCACCATCCCTTGGGGGGTTCAAACACCGTGCAGACGTGGCACTTGGGGCCCTGGTTTAGGAGGCCTGGGGGTGTTGGGTTGATGGTTGGCCTTGATGATCCTAGAGGTCTTTTCCAACCTTAATGATTCTATGATTCTATATTGGGTCAATGCATGATGAGAACACACATCCAGGTCTTTGATCATTTCTCTTTTCTGTCCCAGCAACTTGAGATGAAATCTCCGTTCCACTCAGGCCATCATCAAAGCGCTTAGCGAGCGATTGGGACCAGAATTTTTGGTGCAATGCCAGAAATACCGTAATCGCCAACAAGTCCATGACATGGTGATGGTGGCCCTGTATTCCTTCCCTGTAGAAAGTCAGCAGCTTTTCCAGCAAAGCTTCCTTGGCCGCAGATGAGCAGCTTACAGGCATAGCTATAAATATTCAGAAACCACGAGGTGGAGTTGGGCAGGTATGGACATGTTTTGGGAAGTCCTAAAAAAGGTGCTACCTGTTGGTGGCTTTTTAGTTAGGCTGTCAAAAGGCCCCTTCCTGGAGATAAAAATACAATAACGTTTTGCTGTGGATGTGCCACAATTATCACTCATTGCTAATAGTGTGTTTTATCATGCTGGGCAGTCTCCGCATTCTTCATTATTTAGTGTTTGCTAAGCTGATGGCTCTTCCATAGCTCTTCCCTTATCTGCACTCCTTCAGAAATGGATTTTATATTTTCTGAACCAGTCAGATATGACAAAGTCATTTTCTTTTGCTCTTGTCTTTTGAGGGAGTACAAACTTCTTTTCTACAATAACCATTTAAGGATTAAAGTTGCTGGAAGCAGATGAATTAACTGAGGAAGTCAAGTAAATTTTAAAAAGGTTTTATATGAAAATGGAAGTAGGGGTTCCTCTCCTCTTCCTCTCCTGCTTCTCTGCCTTGTCATATGCAGATATAACATACGCTCCTCCTTTTCCCTTGCCAGAGCTTCAGCCTTCTGAAGCCCTCTAAATATTTTACAAAGAAGAAATTATTACGCACAATGAAGGAGTTGGGACAATCTTTACATTTTTAAGATGGTTGCATGCTGTGTGTAGGTAGGAAGATGAAAGATTGTCCATGAGCTTATTGAGTTGCAGCTACCCTTTTAAATTCATCCAGCTGTTGGCATCTCATGGCTTCAGATCGTTGTAGTCAGCAGCTAATGACTGACTGGCTTAAACGTTGAGTTTGAAATTACTTTCTTATGGAGCTCACATAAAACAGGATTGACTTTCTCTCCTAGATGGCTTATTGGAAGTAAAGTTTTTGCATGTGTATCCTGTGTCCACGTATGTTTGTAGATCAGTAGATACTCTTGCATCCTCCCGAAGGTTTGCTCGATGTATCATGTTCACTTTTTGTGTGTGCTTTCTCTTTCTTGTCCTTACTGAAGAATAATACCATTTTAGTACCTTATCAGTTTTATCTAGAAGAACAGGATTCTGGTGCTAGTCTCAAGAAAGACACCTCCTCTCCTGTCATTACCTTCTCCACCAAAAAAAAAAAAGTCGTCTCTTTTGGAATGGATGCTGAGGCTGAATATTTAGTCAAAGTAAGGAGGTGCATCAAGGAGCTCCCCAAGAGGAAGCACTGGGTCAGGAGGATATTGAAATCAAGTCAGAAGTGGAAAAAAACTGAGTGGTTTTATTGTGGGCTGTTTGTTGACTTTATGTAGCAGCCCAGGTCCTGGATTCACACAGTCGGGTGAGGATCTTGCTCTGTATTTGAAAATTACACACATACATGCACCCTTACCCTTTTTCTTGGAGAAAAGCTCCAAAAGCGTGAAGGACTCAAAACATACTGTATTTTAAAACCGGACCTAAATCAGTGATTTGACTGTTGTCAAAGCTCTTGACTTTCAATACCAGCTCCTCCCTGTCTCCTGGTGTCCCTTGGAAGTTGGCACTGGAGCAAAGATTCCTTAAAAAGCAAAGATTCAAAGTCTTCGACGCAAACCTGGCTTCAAGAAGACATCAGGCTGACCCTGTTTCTGCAGTGGCAGAACCTAGAAGGTGAACTCTCAGTAACTGAGGAAAAATTATGAGTACATATTTGGAATTAACCTCTGCAGCTCAACCCTGCCTCCCTACGGGAGAAGCACCCCAGTATTACAGGAGATGCTTGGGAGACATTCTCCAAGGGCTCACTCCATCACCGGGACTGCCACGCCCTGAGGGCATCTTAACCCTGCTGCTGGCAGCAAAGCTGTACCGCAGCAAAGCAAATAGGATGAAGCTGTTTCTCCGCTACCTGCTTGTCACCTCACAGACATGAATTGCAATTGCTCGCTGGCAGAGCTGGGTCTCCACTCCGGCGATTTGCATTAAACGTGGAGCTAATTAGTGTGTTTGGTTAAGCCAGCTGCATGCAGGTTTAATGAGGAATGTGGAAACGCCACGCTCCCTTTCCAAGGCGGGGGCTTGCACAGACAGCTGGGAGAATGTGGCCTTCCAGCTCTCCCTCCCCATTTCACACGGGCCGTATTTGGGGGGTTGGAGAGACCCAGCTGCAGGCAGGACATCGCCTGCCCCCTCCGACTGTGCCCGCCTGCCCCCACCTCTGCCATCAGTCCCACCGTGACAGCCATAAGCAGGGTGTTTCAGTGATGTCAATATGTCACTGTGACGCAGGTGCCAACATGTCGATTGGGAGATAAATCCCTCTTGTTCTTCCCAAGGAAGTCCTTTCCCATTGGCTTCTTATCTCTTGGTTTTTTCACCCGTCCAAGCAATTGAAATCATACCTTGCTCCATACAGAAAAGCCAGCATGGAGCTTGTTACTGTCACAGCCTTTATCTGGGGACGCAACAGTTTTCCTGTAGCACACTCTAATTCCCACTGCCACATTGCGCTGTAATCCTGTGGTTTCAAATTAGAGGCCTCAATCTCACGTGGGGTTGTGAACCAGACGGATTTAAATGCAGAAGCACTGAGAAGTAAAACCACAATGAGGGCGCCGATGATAAAGCTTAGGAGTCATTGGCTTCACCTGTTCGTGGTGCAAAAAGAACGTGGCTCTTCCCTGGCAGCTGGGTCTGGTTAGGGATGCCGTCAAGGTGCAGTTTGGGCTGTTAGTGTGTTTTTATGGCGTTACAATACAAGGAGATTTATTTAGGGGCATTGCAAGGTGTGCAAGGACAGAGTTTGGCCCTTCTGAAGTATCTAAAAGGGCATTCAACCTCTTAACTTCTTTATCCAGGATGCTTCCAAAGTCTATTTTCCAAGGTTATTTGCTCCTGTTCAGGGGTGCTTTCACCCCAAAATCAAAGGGCAACGTGTGGAAGACACCTCCACCACTTCTGCAGAGGGGCAGCACTTCACCAGACTAGTTCAGGTGAGCTACGACTTCGTTCAAAAGCAGGGGAGAGAAAAAAAGGTTTGTGCTACAGCTTTTTCCCAAATCCTGCGGCTTTCTATCACTGGCAGTCTCGTATTAATGATAATACTGAGCATTTGCATCGCATTTTCCAGCCACAGATCTCAAAATGCTTTAAAAAGGTTAGTGAAGGCCATTACAGGATCAAGACTATCTTGGACCACTTTGCACCCAGAGGGTCAGCCTCCCCTTTTGCCTGGCTCTGTATGTCTCCTCGGACTGAAATAGGCTTTGATGGCTAATAGAAAGCATCCTGCAACACTCGAGAAAGCGATGCCTTTTAAAATTGATGGCGGAGCCCCTTTATACCACTCTGCCACAGTAAAGGAGCTATAATTTACAGTCACTTTAAGGCCTCTTTCTGGTGACAGAGTGGTGTAAAGGGGCCTCACTACAAATGAAAATCAGGCCTGATGCGGTGGTAAAATTGATGCCTTTCATTTCGTAGTCAGGCCACACAGCGGTGGTGAACTCAGACGGGTCTTTGTGTTTAACCCCGGTGTTTCTAATGAACTGAATTCAGCTCTTAAATGGGGCTATATTTCTCTCAAGTTGGAGCTTATTTTTTTTCTGTCACTGAACTTGTAACGTGTCTTGCCGTATTGATTGCTCATGGGGAACTTTTTTGTAGAGATCTATTAATAGAGAACCTTATTTAAAAGCCAGATTAAAGATGATCAACACGTGCCTGTCCTCGCACAGGAGAAGGACTTAGTGAATGCTGTTGCTTTATTATTGCAATAAAATTTTCCAAAACAGAAAAAAGCTGCCGTTTTTTTCCAAATGCAAAACATTGGCCATTAACTTAAAAACAAATCTTGCTGCTTGTATTATTTGATGAGTATCTGTTGCCCCAATAGGACTTAGTCTAAATGACAGCTTTCCATTTTAACTTCTTAAGCGGTTTCATTTTCCAATGCTTTGCTTTTCTGTTCCACAAACTGAACAGTTGGTGCCCTTCTGCAAACGCTCAAAACATGATCAGATCACCTTCTCAGGTGCTCTGAACCTTCATAATACGATGATCCGTAATACCTTCTTCCATCTCGCAGCTGTGTACACCTTGTCTGAATGGAGATCCGGTGTCCTGGGTGATCCCTTTCCACCTCTGCCTTGCAGGCTGTTTGATCAGGATCGTTTTAACTCACTTTGTGTCTACAGGGTGTTTTACAGAAGAACGCAAGTTCATCCTGTCCGTGCCCTGAGCTGACCACAAGTTGGGATGGTGGTTGGACTTGATGATCCTAGAGGTCTTTTACAACCTTAATGATTCTGTGATTCTAAGATGAAAGAAGAAGGTCTTCTTGGGCATCTTACCCGCATCGCTGTGTCTCATATCCACACAGCTCCCTATTGTCAATCCCACAGCGCAGCCTGTTCCTGTACTGATGACTCTGGGATGCTGCGGAGATGACCAAGGTGTCATCTCCTTGCTGCTACAAAACCATCATTATCCACAGCATGCTTGCGCCTGGTATTTAATCAAGAAATGAGATAGCTGCCTCGAGCCATGGGTTTCTCCAGGTGGGACTCCCCTTGAGCAAAGACATGGGAGCTTTGCCATCCTCAGCCACAGTAAAATGTGGACCTATCAAGTCCAGACCAAACCATCTGTGATCACCTGCTGATGAATCTCCATTTGTAGTTTTAATACAAGCTACAAATGTACCTACACTTACATAAAGCTACTACAAACAGGTTGGAGACTCGTAACTAATGTTTAGGTCTTGCGTTCAGCAGATCTGTCATGTCACTTGGAGTTACTCCATACCGAACGGTAAAAGCCTAATGTGGGAAGCAGTGTCAGAGTGCAGAGGCCTTTCAGAAGACAGTTCAGCCAGTTCACTGACAATACCAAGCTGGGAGGAGCAGCTGGTACACCAGTAGGCTGTGCTGCCATCCAGTGAGACCTGGCCAGGCTGGAGAGCTGGACCCAGGGGAACCTCATGGGATTCAACAAGAGCAAGTGCCAGGTCCTGCCCCTGGGGAGGAACAGCCCCCCGCACCAGCACAGGCTGGGGGGGACCTGCTGGAGGGCGGCTCTGCTGAGAAGGCCCTGGGGGTGCTGGGGGGCAGCGAGGTGACACTGAGCCAGCACCGGGCCCCTGGGGACAAGGGGGCCAGCGGTGTCCTGGGGTGCATGAAAAGGAGTGTGGGCAGCAGGGCGAGGGAGGTTCTCCTCCCCCTCTGCTCTGCCCCAGTGAGGCCACACCTGCAGGGCTGCGGCCAGTTCTGGGCCCCCCAGTTCAAGAAGGGCAGGGAACTGCTGGAGCAAGGCCAGCGCAGAGCTGCCAAGGGGATCAGGGGCTGGAGCATCTCCCTGGGGAGGAAAGGCTGAGAGACCTGGGCTTGTTCAGCCTGGAGAAGAGAAGGCTGAGGGGGGATCTCATCAGTGCTTATAAATACCCGAAGGATGGGTGTCAGGGGGATGGGGCCGGGCTCTTTTCAGCGGTGCCCAACGCCAGGCCAAGGGGCCACGGGCACAAGCTGGAACACGGGAAGTTCCCCCTGAACATGAGGCCAAACCCCTTTGCTGTGCGGGTGCCAGAGCAGGGGCACAGGCTGCCCAGAGAGGCTGTGGGGTCCCTTCCCTGGAGACATTCACCCCCTGCCTGGACGCGGCCCTGTGCCCCCGCTCTGGGGGTGCCTGGTCAAGCAGGGGGTGGGACGGGGTGAGCTCCAGAGGTCCCTGCCAGCCCCCACCAGTCTGGGATGCTGTGATTTGGAGAGGAAGTACTAAGTACCCATCAGTATCCTGACTTAGAGCATTTATGAGTCTTTTATCAATGACTCCATCATCAACACTATGGATGTGTATTCTCCCAAAGAGCCTCTGAGTGAATGGATTGACTTAACATATCAAAACGGGATTATTTTTTTTCCCCTCCAAGTGCCAATTGAGCAAAATAATGTTGGATCCGAATGCAAAGCTGTGTCTGTTGGTCTCTTAACACCAACTGAAGGTGACTGAGAGCTGAGCAGAGCATTTCAGGCAGCAGACAAGAGTCCAGCTGGTACCATCTCAGCTGAGATGGCTTTTGGAAGACTGAAACTATGGAAAATTTATTTGGGACAGCAAGACTAACCTTCAATACCAGCAGGGAACTGCCAACCTCCTGAAAACAAAATGGCTGTTTGAGTAAACCTGAGCATTGAGAGATTCTTTTGGTTTGTTTTATAACTTTGGTGATAAAACTTCAGTGATAAAACTTCATGGCTTAAATATGGGTCTGCTTTGCTGGATCTCAGGGAATGAAACCATGCAGTCATCAGCCAACTAAAATCTCTTGTTTTCTTGTCAAAGTGGTCTCCTAGTACCTTCCAGCGCCTTTTTTTCCCCTTAAATGTCTGCAGTGAAGCTGTTCTTATGGATTAGCGGTTGCAGCTTTCCCCAGCCTCGATGCTTTGCATCAAATATTTAATGGTTAGAAAATGAGACGATGTTTTTCTGACCTGGATGCTCAGCATTTATGGTTCTTTCTCTCACACAATAGGCACACCACCGTGATGCAGTCCCAGTATTGATCTGGTGCCGTGGGGTCAGCACTTAGCTTACCATCATGATTACACTAATTACTCTTGTTCCATCTTTCTTTCCTCCCACCCACCAGCCTTAAACGCAGGGGATTGTCATGTAAATAAGTGACCTAATTAGCAGTGCTTTCAAACCATTTTACAGTGAAGGATCCCTCATGAGTAATACCAGCAAATCAAGGTTTTTGTGGAAATAACTCCAAAGAGCCTGCTGTCCACTCCAATTGGTTCAGTGCATTAGGATCTGCTTATCTCTTCTGAAGAAAATGACTCATTGGTGTCAAAGATTAATAGCACTAAGTCCACCTGCTTCTCCTTGGCTTGTTAGAGGTGACAGCCTACTATAGCCTGGAAGGGGCAAAATCATTTTCAGAACTAGGTGACTGGACTCAAAAATGTGGTCAATCGTTGACATCACCAGTGAGTCACTTTGTCACGGTGCGTGGCCTTTAGGATCATTCTGATGTAACCAGCGTTTATATTCGTATGGGGTTTGGGGGAAATGACTCTTAAATAAGCAGGAATTGTGGAGAAGTCAGACTATGAGTCGGATGCAGCTGATGCAAAACGGAACTCATGTTCCTGCTGACGTTAAGGTTATCGTTGTGCTTGTCTCTTTTCCTTTGAGTGGATTCTGTGTCTTTCCCAGGCTATGTTTGAAAACCCTTTGTAGATCCCATGGATGTTCATATTCACACCTTTCTTTACATCCTCCTAGACAAGACTCATTCATTCTTGCTTGTCTTCCAGCACAGACCTCCCTGCTGCTCCTCCTCTTGCTTTGCAAAGCAATCTGTGAAAAACAAACAGCTCAAACACTTCTATCTATAATTGTCAACAGTCAAAAAAAGGATCCTTAAGGTATCTACTTAACTGCATTTATTTTCATTACACTTTCCTCACCTTGTCCCTGCCTCTTGCAAAGAAGGGCAGTTTTGCTCTTGGGCATCAGGACACCAATTGACTTCAGGACTTCCGTTCCATGCTCTTCTAGTGAGTCGAATAGACTGGGAGGTTCAAGGTCCTTTTAGAAACACGTCCCTCTCAGGACATCTTCTACACAGGGAAATTTCGCAAAGATGTTTTGAGGGCTTTTATTGGCAAAGTGCAGCTCAATATCACAGAGGACTCTAAGAAATGAAAAAGTTAAACTTGTGCTTGTGTTTGCAAGGGAAGTTATGTGGAACCTCAGATGGTTTGGAGCATCACCCCCTTTCCTGGCCCAGTTGACCAGTGCCTTAACAAAACATCTTGACCCCTCAGTTTTTAGTTCAAGGCTCAGTTACGCTGCTTCCTGAGTACCCTAATACCAATCACTGATTTTTCTTTTCTAGTTCTGAGGAAGCCTTGGGTGCAGGTTGACGACTCCCTACAGGTTTGGCGGCGTTTTTTGTATTAATCCAAGTGCATGGCCGAAGCTCATCTTCCTTATTCTCTTAGCTGCCAAAAAATTATTCATTTCAATTCACGTAGGCCACATCCTAGAAGCAGCGTGGAGAATCCTCCATGAAGTTGGTTCAAAAATATCTGTTGTTGCCCTCTGCGTCGATTGACATGATGTGAATTTTTCTGTAACTTTCACAAATGCCCAGCATTCCTGCCTGATGCTCGCCAGTGAGTTAATGGCGGAGCCAGCGTGCTCCGAGTCAGATACCATTGAAATGTCATTAATTTGATGGTACGTACATTATGTTTATTCTGAATGCTGTGAGGCATTCTTTATTAACGGCTGAGCTCAAATCATCTCCATCAGCTCTAAGGACACGGTGCCTTGTACGAAGCAGCTGGCCTTGAGGTTTTCTGTTTTCTTTCCACTCATTTTTGCTTGCTCATTCACAAAGGTTGACCGTTTTTAAAAGGTCTTCTCTGCCTATAGAAACCAGTGACAAATGGGTAGAGAAATTAGTTTGGGAGTGAATTTTTGGCTCTGTGTAGATTGATGGAGGTGTCTCCATTGACTTCACTGGAGCTGTGATTTTGCCCTGTCTTTAATCAAAATTAGGTGAAGCACATGGCTAGTTTTGGCTAACTGAGCACAGAGAAGGGTGGGAAACACCAAACAGGCAAAGGTTACTTTCCATAACTCAAAAGCAGACGAATGGGCTTTTACTAGGCTTTCTAAATCAAGTCACGTTTTGCCCTGCCCCTCTAGCTCGGAGACACCTTTTTTTCCCCTCTGATAATCCCTTTCCCGAGGCTGCATATTTGCAAAAAGTAATGGAAAACAAACCACTTTTAGAGGAGTTATTGCCTTTTTAAAAGTGCTAATTTCCTTGTGAAATTTATGCCTGCCAGCAGAGGCAGACGAGGAACTCCGCAGGCAGCTCTAACGAGACAATTCATTAACTAGCGAGTGTACACACGCCATAAAAAACATTAATTCACAAAATGAAAAACTAATAGAGTGTTTAGCCTGTTCTTTATCATCGGTGACAGTCTGTGCTCTCCTCATCATTAGTGTTTACTGAACTGATGGGCACTGCAGCCCAGCCTGCTTATCACCACTCATCGCAAATGAGGTCACGATGCTTCTTTTCAGCACGGCTGCCTTGTCCCCTCTCCCGCACTTGAATTTTAACGTGGAGTGGAGGGCGGAGAGGCACGGAAGGAAGCTCTCAGTGCCAGCCTTCAGTTTTGTCTTGCTTTTCACGGGGTTTGGGCACAAGTTCTCCGTCCTCCTCCATCCTCGTCAGAACCTCAAGGAGATTTGCAAGGGAAAGTCCCTTCCTTAAGGATCTTCCCGTATGATCCTGGTTGCTTCTACTAGAGAATGAGATTCCTTAGTAGGAATTTGCTACGAGTAATATTAATGAGAAGCTCTCCCTGTGCTTGCTTTCTCTTTACTTCTTCTTGTCCTTTAAGTGTTGGCATAACTTTGCCCCTTCAGCACCAGAGAGTGGTTTTGCCATTGATACCAGTAAAAGGTGAGCCGGACCGGTGCTGAGTATTTAGATAATTCCATCCTCCCACCTCTTGTTTGAAAGGTCCTGACCTCTTAAAGGATGTCCTTTCTTGGTATTTGTTTTGTTTTAACAAGAATCCCTGCTCTCCCCTGTGTTTCTCTACCAATCGATACGGTCAGCTGTGTGCTCAGCCCGCATCCGCATGCTAAATGTTGTCCACGTCTCAGAGCTTTGCAGGGGCCAGGGTCAAGGAGGAGGGTTGCAGCCGTTGCATGGGAGACTCGGTGCTTGGCTTAGGTGGGCACTGACTGTCGTTACCTCTCGTCATCGGCCGCCATGTTTGACTGTAGAGACAAGTGTCTGTAGAAGCAAGCATCTGTAGAGACAAGCTCATCTTGGAGTCAAGAGTTAATCTTATCCGTCGTTGTGGAAGTGAAGGTCAGAGCGCTGATGTGCAGGGCCATCGTCCTTGCCAGCTCCATGGGCTGGGGAGCTGCCTTTGGTTTGGAGCCTATGCGAAAAAGACAGCTGACATCAAAAATCAAAGTGTTAGATGCCAGATATGTTGAAGGTTGAACTAGATGACCTTTAAAGGTCCGTTCCAATGCAAGCCATTCTATGATTCTGTGATCTTGGAAGTCTTGGGAAACATCATTACTCTTACTGAGATTTTTTTCTCTATATTTAAAATACATAAAGAGAACAATTTAAGTAAAAAGGAGCAATGCAGCAATATCTGCCTAAATATTTTAGTATTCAGACGTATCTAAGAGGCCCAAAGGTTCACACTTCCAAAAAGGAAAGGGGAGGATGTCAAATCCAAAGTCTAGCTTTGGTTCCTGAGTTCTTTTACCTCTGAAATGAATCTCAAACTTTGGGAGAATCAAAATCCAGTTCCAGATTTTATGGCTCATTCCAGCCCTTTTCTATAAAGCTGCAGCTCTGAGATCCCCAAACAGACCTATTTAGAGGTAGGCGGTGAGTGATCTATGCGTCAGAGCTTCAAATAATACTCCTGCAGCCAGAAACCAGTCCAAGTGGCCATATGGGTTGCATATAGTTGTTGTTCATTATTTCTCGAGCACCACAGGTGTGCAGAGCGCTTTGCAAGAGGATAAAAAGGGAAAGCCCCTGCTCCTCAGAGAGCTTACACTCTAAATTAGATCGAGACGGCATCTCGAGAGCAATAAGAGATCAAAGTGGGAGGAAAGATGTGTGACCACGAAAAGAAAAGCAGCTTGAGAGCAGTGTCCTGGTATTTATTCCCACAGAGAGAAAATCATTTGAGTTTATTTGCTTTGTCTGGTTCTCTTAGGTTATTTAGGCTTTTTAATCTCTGGCAAGTTCTAATGTATCTCCCAGCTCCTGTGGCCAAATGCAGCCATCTCCATAGAGCCACGTGGAGGTGATGCCCCATGCTACTTGGTCACCTTTCGGTGGGGCTGTGGGCATCTCAGGGACGTTCCTGTCACCCCACAAAGCCCTTGCTCACCAGCATCACCACAGCAGCAGCTTTCCATTACTCAGCTCTGGCCCAGATTGACAGACCGTGGCTTAACAGAAAGTGACGTGTTTTGTTAACGGTGACATATTTTAAAAAATACTAGTTTCCTCCTGCTGTTTGGCTTCAGAAGACGGAGGTCTCCTGGCATACGTTTTCCTTCAGAAATCTCATCAAAATAAGTCCTCGATGTTGCATCTAATGTACACGTTGTACTGCTGTACTTGATCTCCTTTAAAAAAACCCCACATAATCACATATCTCATTCTTCCCAACCTCACCCGATGCTTTTTCCTTTAAAAAAAAAAAAAGATAGTCTTCTTTCTTGTTGGTGTTAGAGTAGCGATTTTGTCTCCCAGTGGCGTCATCACCTTGTGATGCTATAAGCTGCAGGAACTGGAGATGTGGAGAGATTAGAGTCAACTTGAACGGCAGTGACGGATAAAAACACATTATCCAGGGTTTGCATGCTGGGAACTAACGCATAAAAAGAGAAAGCAGTGCATGAGATCCCCAGAAATCTCTCCAGCAGAGAGTTAACCCTGGGTCTCTAAAGGCATAGTCCAGTACGTAACCTATAACAGCTTTCCTTTTCCATGTGTGTATTTACAATTATTTTGGAGTTTCCTCTTCTGGAGAGGACGGGAGTAAGAAATTAAAACCTAAAAAGCTGTGAAATGGTCCCTAATGTTATCTGTGGGGCACAGCAAGTGTTTCATACTGCACTCTTCTCCAAATAAGAGGGTATTTTTTCCCCCAAGAGAGTTGTAACTTTTTTATGTGAGCCTTTCCTCTGTAAAGGAAATGTGCGTAGTGGTATGTAAAGCCTGAGCATGTTGGAGGTTTATTTCTCAGGTTCAGGTTGCACCAGACCCAAGGCAGAGCCTGTAACCTTAGACTGATTTTTCTCCTTGCCCTACTAAATCATTCAAATCTGTTTTCGCAGTCGCTCTGCTCAAGCAGGGAGCGGGCAGGACGCGCTATTGTAGACCTTGATTGGTTACAGAGGTTTGTTTACAGGCAACGCGACAGGTTTTGTTTAATATTCCAGAGGTCTGATAATTTACAGCCATCGATTTACAAGGCACAATCTGTCAAGAGGCACCAGCGTCGCGTTGAATTGCAGAACGATTGAAATCATTGGTGTCGACGTGTGTGTTAAATTTATTTTTCTTAGGTTTGCTGGAATGAAACGTTCCTTCACCTTGGAGTGAGATATCTTGGCTGTGCTTACAGCAAGCTAGAAGAAATCCTAAACAAAGCCGTAACTGTTATCTGGCATCACGGGAAGATCACTTAAGACAAATGAAATTTGTCTGTTTAGGCTGCGAGACGATAAAGGCCAATGGAGCAAGACGTTGGCCACCGCTTACCCAACTGTTGGGTATTTTGTTGGCCAGGAGGGCTCATGTTCAGCTTGGTGGAAATGGGCTGTGAAGGAAGAGAAGGGAAAGAAGTGGATGGCTGCTGATCTGCTGGTTTGATTTTCCAGCTTTTCAGTTTGAGATATCTCCCTCTTTAAGCAGAGTGCTCAGAGTGTGCTCTGATGGGTTGAATGTCCATGAAATACAGGGTCACCCTTTGCCCAAAGCACTGGGCAACTCCAAAGCCAGCTCCAAATTAGATTTTTTTATTGAAAGCCCCATAATAATGTAGGCTCTGATTATTTTTTGCTGCTACAGCTCCTTCTGTGGGTCCGTGTTGCGAAGGATGATGGGATAAAACGGTCCTGAGTGAAGCTTAAAAAAACAGGATTGTCTTGTTGGCTGTGAAATGGTCCTTTCTGGATGTCCAAAGAAGGAGAAAGGAAAATTGATGGGCTCTGAAAGGCTTCACTTGATCTCAAAAAGCAAAAGTAAACTTCACTGTCACAGAATCCCAGACTGGTGGGGGCTGGCAGGGACCTCTGGAGCTCACCCCGTCCCACCCCCTGCTTGACCAGGCACCCCCAGAGCGGGGGCACAGGACCGCGTCCAGGCGGGGGGTGAATGTCTCCAGGGAAGGGACCCCACAGCCTCTCTGGGCAGCCTGTGCCCCTGCTCTGGCACCCGCACAGGGAAGGGGTTTGGCCTCATGTTCAGGGGGAACTTCCCGTGTTCCAGCTTGTGCCCGTGGCCCCTTGGCCTGGCGTTGGGCACCGCTGAAAAGAGCCCGGCCCCATCCTCCTGACACCCGCCCTTCAGGTATTTATAAGCATTGATGAGATCCCCCCTCAGCCTTCTCTTCTCCAGGCTGAACAAGCCCAGGTCTCTCAGCCTTTCCTCACAAGGGAGATGCTCCAGCCCCTGATCCCCTTGGCAGCTCTGCGCTGGCCTTGCTCCAGCAGTTCCCTGCCCTTCTTGAACTGGGGGGCCCAGAACTGGACGCAGCCCCCCAGATGTGGCCTCAGTGGGGCAGAGCAGAGGGGGAGGAGAACCTCCCTCGCCCTGCTGCCCACACTCCTTTTCATGCCCCCCAGGACACCGCTGGCCCCCTTGGCCCCAAGGGCCCGGTGCTGGCTCAGGGTCACCTCGCTGCCCCCCAGCACCCCAGGGCCTCTCAGCAGAGCCGCCCTCCAGCAGGTCCCCCCCAGCCTGTGCTGGTGCGGGGGGTTGTTCCTCCCCAGGGGCAGGACCTGGCACTGGCTCTTGTTGAATCCCATGAGGTTCCCCTGGGCCCAGCTCTCCAGCCTGTCCAGGTCTCGCTGGGTGGCAGCACAGCCTCTGGTGTATCAGCTGCTCCTCCCAGCTTGGGATCGTCAGCAAACTGGCTGAGGTTACGCTCTGTCCCTTTGTCCAGGTCACTGATGAATATGTTGACCAGGCCTGGACCCAGCACAGACCCCTGGGGAACACCACTAGTGACAGGCCTCCAGCCAGACTCTGCCCCATTGATCACGACCCTCTGAGCTCTGTTGTTGAGCCAGTTCTCTGTCCACCTCACTGTCCCCTTACCCAACCCACACTTCCTTAGCTTGGCTGTGAGGATGCTGTGGGAGAGAGTGTTAAATGCCTTACTGAAGTAACAGCATCCACTGCTCTCCCTTCATCCACCCAGCCAGTCACGCCATCACAGAAGGCTGTCAGGTTGGTCAAGCATGATCTTCCCTCGGTGAATCCATGTTGACTGTTTCTGATAACCTTCTTGTCCTCTCCATGCCTGGAGATGGCCTCCAGGATGAACTGCTCATCACCTTTCCAGGGATGGAGGTGAGGCTGACTGGCCTAGAGTTTCCCAGGTCCTCCATCTTGCCCTTTTTGAAGATGGGAGTGACATTTGCTGTCCTCCAGTCCTCGGGCACTTCTCCTGTCCTCTACGATCTTTCAAAGATGATGGAGAGTGGCTCAGCAAGAACATCTGCCAACTCCCTCAGCACTTGTGAGTGCATCACTTTGGGACCCATGGATCTGTGAGGATCCAGTTTGCATAGGTGATCTCTGACCCAATCCTCCTCAACCAAGGGGAAGTCCTCCTTTCTCCAGATTTCCTCTCTCACCTCTTAGGGCTGAGATGCCTGAGGGCCAGCCTTAGCAGTAAAGACCAAAGCAAAGAAGGCTCATTGTGTCCTCATTGCGCACGGGAGAAATCGGTATGCGTCCCCCAAGCCAGCACCTGACCCGCTTCCCCACTGTGGGGGCTCTGAACACCCAGAAGGACTTCAGCGCTCTGGCTTTAAATAAGGAGCAGATTGTCCCCATCTCCCTCCTCCTCTTATCTCCACTAACAAATATAATTACAGCTGCACTTAAATTGCTGTAAATGAATTCTGGAGAGTAGAAAAATTGTGCGTGTATCTCTCCACTGCAGAAATTAGCTGACTCTTGCTTTTCGGATGATGGGTCCATCCATCTCCACCGCTAGCTGGAGCAAGCTGGCACGATCAAACCAGAGGCCGCAGCCCTCAGCACTGCTAAAGAGAGATGATTCTTGCAGCAAGTTCGTCTCCAGGAGTGAGGCTGATAGAAACTTCTCAAAATGTAGGATATTTTAATAAAAACAGATTTATTTTTTTCCCCCATAATAAAGGTAAGGTTTCCTGCTTTCTACTGTGACCAAATAAGCACCCCTAGACCTGATCCTGAGCCAAAAGTCCTGCCACCCTCCAGGGAAACAAATGTCACTTGGAGGTCTCACAGCTGAAAGGTGGGTGGCAGCTGGACAAACAGCTCTTCCAAAGCACCTTCTGAGAGTCATCTCTTAACACCGTTATCTGGAAATTAGAGACTACGTAAATAAGCCCAGCACCCCCTCGCTGATAATTTCATTTTCATTGTGGGAGAGACCTCAGAGAGCAGCGAGAGGCTTGGAGAAATGTCGGGGTGTGCTAGGGAAGGGGCATCCTTGCTGTTCCCATTCGCCCTGGGTGGATTGTTGCGCTCATTTCCCTCTTGATTTCTTTTTTACGTTCCAGGCCAGTTAATTATTTTCAGCAGTATTTGCCAGGCTATGAATTTTTCCACCATGTTCCTTGGTTAAAAAAAAACAACTTCATAAATATCACTGTGATTGCAGGAGTTGCTGAAGGAGGCTCGTTCCAGGAGCCGTGTTTTACTTGGCTTCATCCGCGCACGCTTTTTTCTGTTGTAATTCACAGTACATTTAGATGCACAATTAGGCGCTTTGCTGTGTGCAATCTTCTCCTTTTGCTTTGTCGCGCTCCTTTAATTGTACAGTTCTGTCTTGTATGTTTACCTCTGTTTCAATTTGTTTTGCACAAAATGGATCGGGGCTTTTTATCTCCTCATTTTGAATTTTTTTGTTGTTCTTTTCAGACTAGATCTCAAGGTGTATTTAATTTTAGGAGTGAATCCAAAGCGTAGGTTCCTCTTTCAAAGCAGGTCTTTGGCTGTACAAACAGCGGCAAGTGACATTTACTTAATCAGTTGCCATCAAAATGAAAATTTAGTGTCAGCGGTTCCTTGGTGATGTACAAATCCTTTCTGTGCAGAGATGCGTTGGTGCCTGGCTAAGTGCTTGTCGTGTAACGAGCATTAGTGCAAGGAAAGAGAGAAGATGATGTTTCTTGAAGCCAGTGGATAGCATACCTCCGCTATTCAGGTTGATCACAGAACAACTATGAGCTGAGGATGTGAAGCAACCA